>NW_027176251.1:7739696-7849696 GCF_023055335.1 Clinocottus analis | reverse complement strand
GAAGGGAGGGGAACGTCCCAAGTGGAAAAGGGTCCCACACAGTTTGTCAGTCACTCACACACTGCCCTATGCCAAATGCTTACCAGTAACTACTTATGAAGTAAAAAAAAAAAAAATCTCAAATATATGCAGATTTTGTTTTACACAGGGGACCATAGATAATAAAAGAATGCTATACACTTTCAGATAGTATCGTCTGGCTGGGGTTTCTTGAGATTAAAGCAAAGTCAAAATCACAGTTAGTTTTGAAACTATAAGAAATGGTTAACGGCAGGCAGTTTATTACTGACGCAAATTAGAAAACTTCCACTTCCTCCTTTTGAAAAAAGAAAAAGCATCGGCTGCATGAGAAGGGAGCAAGAACAAACTTATGCAAGCATTTCAGGAATTAGACAGCAAGACACACACAGACCTCAGCTGACTACTGGAAACCCCCTCCTCCCCTCTCACTTCAATATGCTGACAGGCAAAGGACCAGACAAATGTTGCCCCAAGCTCTCTCTCTCTCTCTCTCTCTCTCTCTCTCTCTCTCTCTCTCTCTCTCTCTCTCTCTCTCTCTCTCTCTCTCTCTCTCTCTCTCTCTCTCTCTCTCTCTCTCTCTCTCTCTCTCTCTCTCTCTCTCTCTCTCTCTCTCTCTCTCTCTCTCTCTCTCTCTCTCTCTCTCTCTCTCTCTCTCGTCAGTGTGACACAGACGATGTCGCTGTAACAACTATACAGTAGTTTACACCACTTCCTCTTGAACAATGAGTATAGTACTAAAACGTGCACCACATTTCAGTCTCTCTCTTATCTAACGCGCTGATCCCGAGAGCCGAGATCAACAGGTTTTCTGATTGGAGGCGAATGATGATGATGATGATGATGATGATAAACGCGAGTGGCTCGTTCATTAATCAGCAACACAGTGACTGTGAGCTCGGCCGACTAAACATAAACCCCGCAGCAAGTAAACAAGACAGACAATGGTGGGTAGACATTCACAAGCGAGAGTCACGAATACTTACCATTGTCTCCAGGTGTTTTCATGTCTTCCTGCGTTCACGTCGCTGAGCGAGACAAGCCAGCGGATGAAGTTCACTAAACAGGATCAATTCCACAAAAGTTGCTTGTGGAAAAGAAGAAGAAAAGTCTCTCTGCCTTTTCCTCCCCCTCTTGGTTCGCAATCTGGAAAACTAGGTGAGGGAGATCCGTCGAAAACTTTTTGTAGCGCGGTGCCCGAGCGGCTCTCTATCTTGTCTATCTCTGTCTCCCCGGCGAGCGGCTTTGCTTTCTCCCCGAGACCTCGCTGCCGGTCCCCGCTTCTTTCGTCCCGTAACTACCAGGCGTTGAAATCTGCTCAAGCGGCGGCGTAAGCACAGCCGTAAAAGCCTTTCTTTTTGCTCCCTTCCTTCTGTCTTTTAACAAGTTGTTTCGCTAGCTGTCCGGTGGCTGTTTACTCCATCTCAACCGCATCCTCGTCGCTGTTTGACATCTCTCCGCCGCAAAGCTTTGTTCTTTGACAGAAACGAACGTTAAAGAGGAACCTCTCTTTCTTTACGGACTTTTTTTAAGTCCTCCACTCTCGCACCATTCACTGCTACTCTCTCCTCCCCCCGTGCGTCTCTCCGTCCTCGGGGTGTCGTGTTTCGCTCGCTCTCTTTCTGAGCGGGGCCCGCCCACACTGGCGGGGTGGGTGGGGGTGGAGGGAGGGAGGAGGGGGAAGGGGGAGGCTAACGTGGCGAGTCACGCCCACTCACCACGAGCCGGGGCCTGGGCTGGCGTCATTGCAGCACGCGGCGTTGCTTGGAGACCGCCACAGCGCGCTGCCGTGGTGACGTCACATCCGAATCCTGCGATTCGAGAGAGGCGCGAGAGTGGTTCGGCTCACGGTGTCCATCTGCGTCAATCAGGGGGTTACGGTTCTAATTAGGCCCTTTCATATCAGGATAATTACACGTATTACATTGGCAAATTAAATATGAAAGCCTCATTCAGAGATAACTCTGCAAACTGGAAATTTCTCAGAAGAATACTAAACACATGTTATACATCCAGTGTATTACTACATTAATGTTTGTTCTTCACTGTGCATTAATGTGTGTTTCACATGTATCTGCTGAAAGGAAAGCTGGGTTAACTGCATCACAACTAATTTGGAAGCCAATATGAAAAGACTGTTGAACCGAATCCAAGATCTATATTTAAAACAGTGGGGTAACATCTGCTGCTGGTCTCTTTAGCAACAATTGGCCAATTAACCTGTAATGTATATTTTTCACCCTTTTTATGATGGGACATTTTATAGACCAAAATATTAATGAATTAATACAAAAAACATATAGTCTACAAATGTGTTTTGCTGTGGTCTAAGTTTGGACTCACTGTTGTCAGTTGGCATTAGGACCCAAAAGTGAGCACAAAAGTCTCCAAACATGAAGGTCACAGGTTTATAACCTAGTTATACACAACGTTCTGTACTTGTCAAAACATTTCAATTTCAAAACATTTTATCTCATGAAAACAACTTTACATATTTTTACAATTATAAATGAGTAAAACAAAAAAATCTGATGTAAAGGGAAAATACAGTAAAACTATAGTGAACTAGTTAATTGTACTACTTTCTTAACAGTCAGCGCTTGTTTTTATTTTGGCACCTGCAGCAGCAACCCCTTTTATTTTAATTTATACTCAAATACATAGATTAAACCAAAGACCAAGACCCTTTCACAGAAAAAAACCCAAAAAAAACCCACCAAAGAATGTGGTTGATTTGAATATAAACCTGCATCCTGTTTGCCAGTTTCATGTACTAACTCCTTTTTCCTCTTTCTTTTAAGGTGCAGTCAACTGTATCTACCTTGCAATCAAACGCACAACAATGACCCAGACTGTTCTTTAGCATAGATAGATAGATAGATAGATAGATAGGTATGTACTTTATTAATCCCCAAGGGAACATTTTTTAACATATATGCATGTCAACATGCATATCAAGTACTTTTAAACGCACACATGACATCATGCTTCATGTTTTATGCAACTCTTTCACTCGATCAGACGTTCAGCATGACTGGTTTGATTGTGAAGACCGGTGTCATGCCCAGACCGGTTTCCTGTTCCCTCAAACAGCCTGACGTCTGCTTCCTTGTGATGTTCCCATTACACGTGTTATCAATAAGCATATCAGTGGGTGAGGCGTCATACATGGGAGGTGAAGGGAATCTCCTCGTTTGCCTTCTTGTACATTGGCACCTGTTGCAGTGGATGGAGGATTTATGTGCTTTTTTATTTTTTAGAACCTGTTGTGACATCAGCGATACACACCGCTGCCCTGCCTTGTCAACAGGATAAGACAGCAGTTGTAAAACAAAGTAAACAAAGTCCTCTGACAGCAGCAACGTCCCTGTAGGGTGATTTACAAACAGGATTTCTCTTCCCTCCGCTGGCCATTCTCTGACAGGCGCAGGAAACCCGCTCTGCTCTGCCTGATAAGAAACTGGACCTAAAGAGAAGAAAAATGGGATGCTGAACCTTTACATTCAGGGAAACAGCTATCCCGTCCTGTCTTCTTCTTCTTCAATGCAGGAAAACCACTGCACAGACCTGTGGGAACAAGATAGTTGCACTATTCTCTGTTTGCTGCTGTGGCATGCATCCTCCACAGATGTATAATTTCCACCATTGTCTGATTTCCGTCTTTCTGGTCGAGGTGAAGAGCTCTTCAGCTTCCCCCGCCTCGTCACACGAAGTGAGAGACGAGAGAGCAGGAATCAAAGACAGGACAAGGCAAACAGCTCCAGTAGGAGGAGGAGAGAGGGGGAAAAAAGTGATTAAGGGATTAAGTGCAGGGTGGACAAGTGGCTTCTCCTCTTTGATATTTCTGTGTGTATTTATAACTTTGCCTGTGTGTGACTCGTGTGTGTGTGTGAGCACGCTCTATTGTTACTCAAGCAGGAGATGACATTTACAGACAGATCTACAGCATAATACATTCTGAACACTATGCTTCACTCAGCACCCTCCTTCTGTCCTCGTCCTCGTCCTCCTCCTCCTCCTCGGCCTCCTCCTCCTACTCCTCCTCGTCCTTTACTTTGCTGCTACTCCGGCTGTTTGCAGTATAGTCGTCTTTTACCACTCATCCATCCATACGTCCGTCCACCTTCCCTCGCTCTCACACCTCTTCTATTCCTCCTCCTGCACCATCATCTGCCACCTCTCCATGCCTGCATCTCTTTGCCTCCCTCATTTCTCTCCTCGGGTCATTATTATATCGAGCTACAAGCTCACCGTTGATGGAATCATGAGTTGAATGTGTGAAAAATTAAAAGTTGTATCTATTTTGCCCCCCGAAATTGACTGCCGTCAAAAGTTTTCATACATTGCATAAATTTGGAATTTCCTGTTGAATCACAATAATTGTGCTTATAAAACTATGAAGAAATGTTTGTGAATTCAAAAATTCATTGTAATTTGGCAGTCATATAAAAAATGTTTTTCAATATAAAAAGGCCAGTGCAGAAGACAAACTTCATTATACTTGTCCTTGAGGTAATGTTCGTGCTGTCTGTTGTTGTTGTTGTTGTTGTTGTTGTTGTTGTTTTAGTGCATTGTTTAACAGATGACACTTTAGCAGTGGGTTTGCTCCCATGTTTAAATGCTCACTGGGGCTTTGTTGAATCTGAATCTCATGCTCTTCTTCCCAGTTTCCCAATCGTCTTTCTACTATAAACTCTTTACCACAGGTAGACAATGCACTTCTACCTAAATATCTCTAAATATATACTTTTTGTGTACAGGAAATGCCTGATCAGAGTGATCAGGATGTGTTTGATATTGATATTTAGTTCTGCAGAGTAAGAGAAGATATATTTCACATATTTTTCACATTTCATTTGTAAAAAATGGTCTCATGCATTATGCCCTTAAATTAGACCCCCAACTGGATCTTGGCGAGTGAACTTGATGATGTGTTTGACAATTAGAGTGTATCACAGAAGAGCCTTGTCCTATTGGTTCCACATCATCTGTAACTCCCTCTATCTCCCATCCCGCCCTTTTTCATCCCCTCCGTGCTTTATGTGACTCTGTCCGTTCCTAATCAGAGTGACAGACAGACGCTCCGCAGAGAAAGACAGAGAGAATGAAAGGGAGAGCGGAGATTTTGTCACTGGGGTGTTTGTGTGTATGTGAACGTTTGCAGTTGGGTGGGTGTGGGTGTGAACATCTCCTGATATCTCCTCTATAGATTGAAAGCCTTACCCACCCCCTATCCTCTCCACTCTTTATCACAAGTGATAGATGAGTTATCCCAATGAGGAATTGACGATGACACAGAGATCAGACTGTGATTAGTGCCAAGCAATCGCAACGACAAGAATGTCAAAAACACTATAAACTATTTTATCCAGTGGTGCAATAGCCTGCCATCCACTCAGCACTGACACTCGCACACCGGTTTCTTCTGGTCTGTGCCTCTACAACACAGATGGCTCGAGTCATTGTAATTATCGTGGACAATGGGTGTGGTAGCCCACTAACCAGTGCCACCACAGGCAGTACACACACACACACACACACACACACACACACACACACACACACACACACACACACACACACACACACACACACACACACACACACACACACGCACACACACACACACACATAAGCACACAAAAATACAATACATATACCCGCAGAACCCGATTTCATCAACCAGTGGAAACCAGGCAGGATTATGATTCCTGGACGGGGCGTTAAATAACCAACAGAGGTGTAATATGTACAGAGGGTATGTGATGATTCATGCCACCGGTGACGTGAACAAACGGACATACACACACGCACACATACACATCCTTTTTTTCCCTCTCTTTCTTTGGCTTTTTATTCATTCACCTATTCTTTGTAAGTGCTCCAATTATCTTTGACTTTCAGCAAGGGATCTTACATAATCAACCTCAGTCGGTATTGTATAAAACGCCTGCAAAGTTACACCCTTTTTCAGCTTTAATTCTTCATGTGGAGAACCTTGACTGAGGAGAAAAAGGTTTCACTCCTTGTGTGAGATGGAAGAAGGCAAGATGGGTGGCTAGACTAAAAGGCGTGTAGGGTGAGAGGAGAGCAGACCGGATGAAAGAAAAAGCCGGCAGCTGAGGGGACAACAAGTGCAGCGGGGTGGCGGTTAATGCCTCCCCCCTTCACACACACACACACTCACACACACACACTCTCACCCTCCAACCTCACCCCTTTCGAAACTGCAAGAGCAAAAAAAGAGAGGGAGAGAGGAAAAGAGAGCAAAGCTGTGGCGAATAAGGATTGGGAGAAAGAGAAAGAGAGAGAGGGAATAAGAGAGTCAATGGGTTCTTTGTCATCAAAGAACTTGTTTATTTTCAAGCTTGCCGGTCCAACCGTCGTGAAACACAGCCAGATATCACTCCCTCTGTCTCTCTCAATCACGTTTCGCCCTTCTTAGGTCATGAGGGTTTGAAGTTTTGGACACTTCTCAAATTACAGTGAAACAATTTGCAATGTCTATCAATATTTTCTTCACAAAGAACAAGAATTTGAAAAAAACTCCAACCGTCAAGTTGAGACCCGAGGCCTTTACACAGTTATCCTCTGTCCACACTCTCCCTCCCTCCCTCTATCCTTCCCTCTCTCCCTCCCTGCCTCCCTCTCTTCCCCAGCTGGTATTCGCACATGAGTAATGGGATTACCACAGCGAGTGGTGAGGGTGGTGCAGGAGGGGAGGAAGGGGGTAGGGAGGGTGACGTTGGAGGACAAGTGAGACAGAGGAAGAAGGGGATCAACAGGAAGGCCAAGGTGGCGACAATATCTCCACCTGGAAGAAGTAGAAGATGACACAATTGAGAAATGTCTAGGTGATAAACTCTGACAAACTCATACAGATTTAAACTTCCGACTACTTTATGATAGCTCCAGATTTGCACACTGATTTCTCAGATTCAGGGCCACTTGCACAAACCCATCATGACTTACTATTTTCATCCTCGTGGCCCTAGACAGAAAAACCGCACTCTCTTTCTGTTGGATTACCATGGCAATGAGGGAGCTATTCAAGAACAAAAAGCTCCTTTTGCGGTGGGTAAAGTATGGAAAAAGCAAGCGGCCAGTGCCCATATGAAAGCTGGGTGGTGGGAGTTGGAAAGAGAGGGTAATGTGAGAGCGGGTGGAAGGCACAGAGAATGTGTGTTATATTAAACCAATGTCTGGCAGCGTGTCAAGCCTGTAATATATACAGAGAGCGAGGGGAGAGGCAAGGGGAACAAGAGCAAAGGAAGGGAGATCAGTTAATTTAGCTCCGGGGACGTGACATTGATGGACGGGGGCCGCGGGGGAGGACCGAGGGGAGGGAAAGGAAGAATGTAACCTGTTCAGATGAGTGGGGAGATAGAAGAACGTGAGCGAGGCAGGATGGGTGTTGAGGAAGGTGCAAGTGTCAGGGTGGAGAGGAGAGAGAGAGAGAGAGATATGCCTGGCCGTGTGACAGTAGCTATATTGAGCACAGCGTGTGTGTTGACACTGTCTCCTGTATCTCACTGAGGAACAAACTCTTCCTATTGGCACAGTACAGAGCTTCCTCTTCCCCTCTGCGACTCCTCTCCAACCCTCAGTGACCAAAGTGCACGCTCTCCTCCTACCCCTCTGTTTTCCTTTCTTATCTTATTTGAATAAATTCTCACGTCTTACCACGACGTCTGTCTTACGATCAACTGCTTCCACTTAGTACAGTTGCTTTGGATTCGCTGCACAAGTGTTATCAAACAAGAAGTGCATTGACAAATAACTTACTTACCTGTTTTTCCGACGTATTTAGCTACACTGAAACACATGACTACCTGGGGTCGCTTATATTAATGAACCCCATGATATTTATTATCACCTGACTGCAGCTCTCCTTGACTTTATGGAGCTCTCATCACCATTGTTTCGTTTTTTAGTGAAAACTGACAACCCCTTTCCTGCTAAGCACCAAATAGATAGATAGATAGATAGATAGATAGATAGATAGATAGATAGATAGAATAGATAGATAGATAGATAGATAGATAGATAGATAGATAGATAGATAGATAGATATTAATCCCCAAGGGAAAATTAGTTCCCAAACAGCATACAAAGTTAGCTTATAGCTGGTGTCATATGGTCAATCATTAAGCATCTAAAGAATTGGTGGAGTCAAACCACAGCTAAAAGAAGATTCAATATTCATCAGGTTTTTAAAAACACAACTCCAATTAACTGCTAATGTTGCTCCCTATCACGTGGATATGTAAGTAGTGGATATTTGCCAGAAAATCTGAAAAGGTGATGATAGGTCAGCGTTGTGTTTACAGCTTGTTTCTGTAGCCAAAAAGTCAGTGATTGCAGGTTTCACAGTGTGTTGGAAATATCTAACAACTGGAACTTCTCCTGTGAGAAATATAGGTGAGACAACAACGATGGCCGACGTGACAACTCATTCTAAGTTAGTTAAAACTACCACACTGAAAAAATACTTATTAAAATGATATTCAATTTCTGCCAATAGATCCCCTTATTGCTACACACTGATCCTTAAATCGTCTATTAAGAGGAGAATAATTTTGCATGGTCAGCTTGCTTCTGTATTGTAACTTAAATTCCTGGACTTTGAAGACATTTTTTTTTCTGGGCAAATTACTCCACAGATTAATTAATAATGAAAAACACATTATTAGTTTGGCTTGACAGTCAAGATTTAAGTTTCCGGTTACCTCTTTTTGGAGATGTTGCAGCTGTTAGAGGGATGGTGCCACCAAAAGGTTTTGGGAGCATGACAATGTACAACATGTAAACAAGTAAAACTAACGGGTTGGGAAATTAGCTCATTTGTGAAATGGAAGTCTGGCCGGATGGTGGCGCAAATGATTTGAGCGCAACAATAGCAGACACATTTTCACAAGATTAAAGATTAAAATGAAGAACAAAACAATGTCTTTGAAATCCCATACCTTTCATCACAAATATTCCTCCTGACTCTGTCTTGTGTTTGTGTGTGTGAGGCGTGCTGTATGTCAGGCTCAACTCCTCTTCCCTTCTCTCTCATCCTCAATTAGTCATCCTCACCGAGTGAGTGACCCCAAGTTTGGTGTTTTGAGAAGACAGCGAGTCTTATTGCAAACTCAACCTCTCCTCAGGTTAGATCACTTAAAGATGCTTGGCCACTAGCCACCGAATGCAGACATGCACGCACCCAATACCACGAGGCTCATCAAATACAGAGAATAGCCCTGGATAGACGCTCCTGCTGCCACACTGGGGGAAAAACAACATTTTAACCAAAACAAGTAGCAGTCACGCCACCTTGTAAACACACACACTATCCGTCTTTCACTCAGAGCACGATATTAAATCTGTCTTCTTGGCCGTAACGCTCAGTGCCCCCCCCCCCCCTCCTCTCCCCCTGCTCTCATCATCGTCAGCTGGGCATGGAGACAGCAGGCCTGTAGGTGGTTCAACTATGTGTCATACATTACATGCCAGTGCAGGGGAGGACTGACACAGAGCATGTGTTACACTTGCTCAGTTTGATGTGCTCTGCCCTCGCACAGGCACCACTGTGGGTGGCTTAGCTATGTGTCATAATCACCATCATCCTTTGCTTTGTCGGATTTCTCCTCATATGTGCGTTGCTCGTGTGTGTGTGATTGTTTTTTGCATCACTACACTGGAGGTCCTGTTGTGAAGGTGCCGTGCAGTGGGCTCATTCAGTGTGGGAGCTGCTGTTATACAGTGGTACTGATTCATCTTTTTCTGACCTGTGTGTGTGTGTGTGCCTTTGTGTTTAGTGGCAGTTTGAGGACTTGTGTTTTTCATCAAGCAAGTCATTAACTAAACTTTTTACTGCATGTGTTGTGTGTACATAGTACATGTTCAAGACATCTTATTACAAAAAACATAAAAGAGATTAATTTACATTTAATTTGGGACAAAGAAAAACATGAACTTAAGATCACCTCACCAGCTTTCTCCAAGGCTTTCAGCTGTATCTCATGATCTTCTTCACTGGATGGAGAGGCCATGAATGACCATGGAAAACTGTTTCTAAGAACAAGAAGGAACTTTCACAAGCAATCTTTGTAGTTGTTGTTGCGGTGTGCTGGTTTTATCCAAACAAAAAATATGTACCATGTATTATCGCCATACTTTAATACACAGAGAGAATATATCTATACAATAACCAACAACAATAAACACAATGTACATATTTCTAACTTAACATACATAACTCAAGTATCAAGGAACTGCAAACATAACAACTATATATAATCTCTGATCAAGCCAAGCTCTTCCCACTTCCTGCTCCTCCTCAGACAGCTCCGCCTCCTGACCTGCTCCTGTATGGCCTCACAGCAGACAGGATGGCGGCGAGGTCAAAATAACCTAAAAGATTCAGTGCCTGCAGCTTGCTGAAGTCCTATTGGTCAACACTATATGGTTGGAAAGAAAAACGTCATTGTTAACTGGACATAAAACATACAGATACAAAAAATGTCCGTTCCTCACATAGAGGCCACAGCTGTGTCAGAGTAATACTCAGGTATACAAACAAGTGTTTCATCATTAAGTGTGAAAGTTCACTCTTGGCATAAGCTCATTTTCAGGAGATGTTTGCATCTTGTCAACAGGTGCAGTTAAGATTTTCTTTATTCAAACAGTTTTATTGTCCGCTTTGGATACCAAACAGGTTTGTAGTCAGGTCAATCTGGTTGTTTTTGAGGAGCTTTAAATCAGTGGAGAAAATAAAAGTCATTATCTGTGGGAGACGTTGGGAAAGAGAGGAGGTGTGAGCGTTATGGAGGGTTTCTCTGGGCGGTGGGAGCGATGTGATGTGTCATTCAGGGGGCTGACGGCATCCCTGCTGTGCCCACTGTTGCTGTGTTTTCGTGTGTGTGTGTGTGTGTGTGTGTGTGTTTCTGACTAACGTTCACATCTCTATAAAACCAAAAGAAGATGAAGGAATGGAGGAGGCACATGTATGAAATGACTGTTGCATCCTTATCTCTCCCAAAGCGCTCCGATGTTAATTTCCTCGGAGTGTCGGCATCCTGCTTTCATTCATGCATTTTATTGTCATGGTGAAGGCAGAAGGAACCACAGACAAGATAAGAGGGGGAGCATAAAAAAACAGAGTCCCTGAGGTATACAACATATTTCACTAAATTGTAAACACCTCATTGAAATTGAATGAAGAGCATACAATGAGAGTTCATTCCCAACTGGTAGCAAACTGACACTTTATGAACACGCTGGGCAAACACTTCATGTGGGTTGGGTTAAATTTGACATTTAAGATGAACACAAAGACACCGACATGTAGTTGGGTTCACAAAGGACACGAACTGCAATTTCCTGGGTGTAAAGTTCTTGTTTTTTTTACTCGTCCTTCCATCACTCCCTTCTGTCCTAAGTGGACTTTTCACTGTCCATACTCACTCTGAGTGTTTAATTTGGTCGCAGTGAAATTTAGCCTTTGCATTTAT
Organism: Clinocottus analis; assembly: GCF_023055335.1. Classification (NCBI taxonomy): domain Eukaryota; kingdom Metazoa; phylum Chordata; class Actinopteri; order Perciformes; family Cottidae; genus Clinocottus; species Clinocottus analis. Next base: position 7,838,180 of record NW_027176251.1, on the reverse strand, counting down.
CCAACCTGTCTGATTATTAGGAGCGGTGGGCAGCTATAATGCTCAGGAAACCGTTGGGGAGTTCTTTACCAAGAGCTTACCTGTGAATTTACATGTTGAGATCAAAATTAAGGTTTTTTAGAAGATGAGCATCTTGGATTAATGGACGAACTGGTCAGTGGCCCTCCCTCTTTACGCCCTTATCTGATTTGGAAAATGTGTCACACACACACACACACACACACACACACACACACACGCACACACATGCGTCTGCCTTGAATATATTAAAAGAATTACTGACAGTTTTGTCAACTTGTTCGTTGAAGATTTGGAAGAAGTAGTTCACAAATCTGGTGCCCGAAAATTACCAGTTGAAATAATTGCAGAGATCATACTAAAAATAAATAGCGCTCAATTTCTTTTCTTCTACTTTTCTCGTTAAGCACACCAATACTAAGTGTGGCTTTGCTAGAGGGCAAGAGGTCGATGGGTGAGACAACAGTCAGCTCACACACACACACACACACACACACACACACACACACACACACACACACACACACACACACACACACACACACACACACACACACACACACACACACACACACACACTGCTGTTCAGGGAAGGAAACCAGATCTATCTAGTGGCAATTCACCGCTGGCACTGTCTCTGACTGCCACCAATAACACATGGACGCACACATGCACGCGCGCACACACACACACACACACACACACACACACACACACACACACACACACACTCTGGCAGCGTTCCTGGTTGAACTGACAGCTGGCGTTCTGTCCCCCTGCCACGGTGAGGCCTTCCTCGTAGCCAAGTCCACCTTTACCGGGGTACCTGTGAGTTGCTCCGGTGATAACTGACTCCTCACCTAACCAGATATGTTGCTCTCCGGTTACGCACTTTATGCCGTAGTGCGGTTTCACGGTCATGGAGAGTGATTCATTTCCAAGATGATGTCAAACATTTAGTGCTCCGACAATGGCACGCAGGAAGTTATGGTCCCCATCAGGCCCACAGAAAATAATTTGCATCCTCCTCTAATAACTATCTGGTGATAGAATGACATTTGGACTCATCTCTGTTACATAGCAACAACACTTTATTTCACAAAGGCATGAGTGATTCTCTAAATTAAGAATGAACAAGAAAAATGACAAATGTTGGAAGAGTACAATACATCTGATTTAGATCAAAACATCAACATGAGTCAAGATGCACTGTAGCTCTGTACAAAATCTAGTTAGTGGACATTGAGTTAAAGTTAGTCTGAAGAATTTAAGGGAACTCTGTTGGCAGAAATGGAATAAAATCTTATTAAATATGTTTTCTTTATTGTATGACTACCTTAAAAAATGAGAACCGTTGTGTTTTCGACAGCTTACAATTAGCCCTTTACATCTTAGTACGGAGCCGGTCCTCTTCACGGAGCTGACAAAGCGGACAAAATCCCAAACACTACATCTCTAACAAATTACTGTTTTCATCATTCAAATGTTGGGAGTATTTGGACTCATTTCCATATTATTTATATTTCTTTCTTCCATGAGTAAAAGTACTTACATTTAAATGTTCCTCAAGTATCACAAATAAAAGTGCTCATTCTGCAAAAAACGATCACCCTTCGAGTGATGCATTCATGAATTATTAATAGCGACGCACTAATGCATTTCTATTTTGTTGTTGCAACGGGTTGAGATCAAGGTTATTTGAATGATTTAATATTCTGTTGTGTGGTAAGTGTTGTTAAATAAATGTAAACGAGTCAAAAGTACAATATTTCCTTCATAAATATAATTGATAAAAAGAGAAATGTAACACGAAATCTAAGTATAAGTTGAAGTACTTTAAATGTGTGCTTGAATATAACCTACTGAGTTACATTTTACCATCTGCAAATGACCAAACTGGTAACATTTTGGTAAAGCAGAAATATTACATATCGATGCGACAACACGGCAACACAGATCTACCCGAGTCACCCTGGTGATAGGATCACATGCTCACCACCGCCGTCCGTGACTCAACTTGGAGGTGGGTGTCTGAAAGCTGTCACACTTACACACTCCAGCATCCTACCTAATCATCCACCTACTGAGCCACACAGCAGGGGGGTGCAGGAGAGAGGAAGAGCGAGACAGACTGAAGAGGAGAGGCAGTTAACAAGAGTGGGAGAGCGATGAACCAGAGGACGAGGAGGAGGAAGAGGAGGAAGAAGAGGAGGAGAATGTAGAAGGAGACAACAAAACAGCCAGACAGAGAAACACACACACACTTCTAAATCAGAGGAAAAGGCCAAACATATGCAATGCTGTTTGTCAATTAGCAGATGGCCCCTGACACAGCTGAGAGAAAAATACATGAAGGGACAGATGAAGATGATCTGACTCTTCCTCTCCCTCCACCAACAAGTCTGCAGAGTGAGAACTTGTGTGGAGACACAGGATGAGACTTTAACAGCCCTTGTCTGCATGAGCTCCGCTCACTCAAAGTGTCAAGGCAGCTACATAACACTTCATATTTTAGGTTGGAAGAACAACGCGTCAATAATTCAACAAGTGACACTTATGTTGAGTCAAAACAAGTCATTGGCTGAGGCATGATTGGTGACCTGATGGTCTCCTCGGTACAGTTAATCCAGTGTGTAGTCGTCGCTGGATTAACCCATATCGGGTCCCTTTTGACCCGGTGTTTTTTAGTGTGCAGTTGGTTAGCTCAACCATTTCTGTCTGTCAGAGCTTTTGCTTTTTTGATGCTGAGTCTAGACTCGAAGGGACAACACGTGCCGTGTAAATAGCTATTAAGCATTTCATTAATTGCATTATTAAATTGGAAAAGGATTTATCAAAACAACACGGAAGGCAGAGATGCAAATGTACAAAGGGAGTTGCTCTTTCAAATGCCCGATTCATATCTATATTTTTAATTAATTGTGGAAATGCAGTTATTCATTTCACTTTTCATATTGCGTTATTCATTTAGGTATTCATTGACTGTTATATTATATTTCTCCTATGTATTCACAATTAATATATCTATTTGTAACTTCTAAATTGTTCTAAATCCTTTTATTAACCATTTTTGTATCAAATTAATTATTAACTATAGTTTGATTCTTTTATTTGCTTTATTATTTTTTTCATGGTCTAATATTATATCAATTAATTAAGGCTTCATAAGATTTTCCATGACACGGGACCCTGGTATGTGAGAGGGTCACAGAGGAGCAGAAGATTCAGTGGCGCAGTAGTTTCTCTGTTTGCAAGTCAAACAGCTCCCTCTACTGGTTAAAAAGTGGCATGACAAGTTGAGTTACTCTGTTTCGTTGATGAGGTTTCGTCAAACCAAGTGAAACCTGTGGTTCAAGAAGAGAACCGATGAACAGAAAAGAGAAGACTATGAGGCGGTGGAGGGGATCATCTGTACAGTTTTTGTCTCCTGTTTTATTTGGATGAATGAAACACTTTCAGTTACAAAAATGACTTAAAATGAACAACACTGTACAATGAACAAGTAGAGTTATTTTTCTTCTTTTTTTTGGTTTTCAAGATAAATACACTAAAGGGCTAACTTGCTACCACACGGGAGAAGAAGTGGGGAGACAGAAAGGGAAATGGGGACGGGAGGGGAGGGAGGGGGGTTTGGATACAGCCATACCTGCACACACACACACACACACACACACACACACAAACTGTTGGGAGGAATAAAGCTACGTGTATTAGGAAGTTGGTGAACAGGAGGTTACCGTTGACAGTAAAGAGCCTGTGTGGGGGCTTATTGTTGTCAGGGAAGAACCGGGAATCATGTGGTCTTTTCTGCAAATTGCTGCAGCGAACCACACCTGTCCCACTTTCCAGCAACCCCAACCCAGTCACGCACACACACGCTCTCTCACAGGTGGAAATGTAATATACTGAAGCCCTCCCCCCGTTAACAGCTAACAACAAGAAGCCACTTCCAGAGAAAATTCTTGAACTTCCCTTGGTCAATGTTTGACAGCTCATTCTTTCTCACACACGCGGGCAAACATCCAGGGGGGTAAAGGTCTGACAGACGTTAGGACCAAACATTAGGTGAACCAAATGAAAAGGGAGAGGGAAGGGGAGGGAGAGAGGGCTGATGGGAGATAAGCAGTACTCTCCGGCAGCACGAGCGGACAAGAACTCAAGAAGGATCAGAACAGCTACAAAGATACCAAGAGAAACTTCATTATCATCATCATCATCGTAGTCATCATCATGATCATCATAATTATGAGAAGATTATTTTTCCAATGACAAATACTTAAAAATATACATTTCATCATCATCTTAATTATCATCATTATTATTATTATTCCCCTTTGGATAGCTGAGGTTAACGCTTTAAAGACCGACTCGCTAGGTGACGGAGGAGTTAAAGGAGAGCAAACAGGAAGGGGTGGATGTATAGAGAGAGGTGAAGGATGTTGTGGAGGCCTTGTGTTGAGAAGAAGGTCAAGTTAGAGCTCTTTGGTTTTATTCTTTAACGTCTGACTCGCTTTGCTGTGTTGCTGGAGAAACCTTTGGACTAAAGCTGTATTGTAGAAGAGAGAGAGAGAGAGAAAGAGAGAGAGAGAAAGAAGAAAAGGATGGAAAGAAGAAGAGCATGATGGTGTGGATGAGAGTGGGTGGAGGAGGAAGAAGTAGCGTGTTTGTTGTTGTTCTCTTTGCTCTGTTCACCATGTCTCTCCTTTTTTTCTTATCTTGACAGGATTTCAATAAGTCAAGTATTGATTCTTGCATTTTAAAGGAATAGTTTGACATTTTTGGGCTTTGTTGCAGATAGGAAGATTATCTACGTGGTATTTGTGAAGCTACAGCTGAGAAATGGTTATCTTAGCTTAGCTTAACTAAAAGACTGGAAACGTGGGGAAACATCTAGCCTGGCTCTGTCCAAATGACGTGGAAATCATGAACCGCTGTGCTGATTCAAATATATACTTTTTCAGTTCAGTGAAAACATTTGTCGGCAAGGATTATGCAGTTTGCTTTTTTTTTCTTCTCTTAAAGCAAAGCCAATGTATCGCTGTTCGGTTACACAGCGGTAAGCCAACGCATCACCGTTCCTGATGCTTCTGGTCTGACTGTCTTCATTTCGCTTCTGGTTGAAGTTGTTACTTTCAGTACAGAACTATGCCTACAAGCTCTGTTTCCAAGATCAATAGCTCAGCAGCCACTTATTCGCAACAGCGTTATCAGCTAAATAATGTATGTGGCCATTAAGAGTCTTTTGGTAAGCCTTTAAACCAGGCAGCAATGTACTGGGAGTCAATGCTGAGCTTAAAGCAGTGCTACCAGTGAACGGAGCTCAACTGCTAAAAGCTACCAACTCAGTAGATCCAGTTTAGTTTGAATATGTTGTTAAAGATGAATGAATCTGTTCAAAACACCACAGGTAATGAAATCTGCCTACTAGCACCTCTAAAGCTCAGTCACGTCAAATACATAGTTTGTTTCTACTGCACACATTTCCCCAAAATAGTATGTACTATTCCTTTAAAGCTTTTTTTTAAAAATATAAATAAATGAATGTACATGTCTGAGCCCGTAGAGATGATGTGATTGTGTGGAGAGAGTTTCTGAACACTCAAGTGGACATCAGGGCTTTAGGGAGTGTGTACAACGAGCTGGATCCCACGGCGGGGCATTGACTTTGGTATCATTCACTAGGGGGGTATCCCCGCCGGAGAGATCTACGCTTTACGCCCGGTCCCTGAAACCCTGAGGTTCACAGAAAAGTGCCCGTTCAGAAAGGCGGCAGAGCTCTGCTTCCATTTCCTCTGAATGCACGGAGAGAGCAAAAACAACAACATGGACCCTTAGAGTTTGCTCACAAGGCACAGCTCTCCTTCAACCCTCTATCGCCTCGAAACACACCGAGTCGTGAGGAGTGTCTGGATGCGTCACCTAGCAGCCCCGGTCTCAGCCGTTCCCCGGGTAACCTGCCCTACGGCGCTCCCTGATACACACGGACGCCAAATAGTCAATATGCCCCCTCATCAGGCAACGGAGACCTAAAGGCGAGAGAGGGCTCGGCGACCTTGGTGACAAAGTTGCTCTGAGGCAGGAACATTTGATCCAGATTTGATTCTTGATCTGTGCCAAAGAGCAGCTTTAAGCCCACAGTCCGTGTTTGACAGGGAGGAAGCAGCGAGGGTCAGATATGAGGAGAGGGCTGTGTTCAAAGCTCAACACAGACAGCGGGGGTGTTTCTCAGGGGGACCAGGTGTGTGTGTGTGTGTGTGTGTGTGTCTGCGTGTGTGTGGACCGGAGCATGAACCAGCGTGGCATTCTGACCTGAAATGGCCCCCTCTGAATCCCATGGAGGAAAACTGCAATCTCGTGGATGATCTGTTACTTTCCAGATCAATCCCAAACCTCTGCCTTCAGGACAGAGGCCTTTGACCTTTGACCCAGCCTGGCTGTGTCTGCTCCTGGCCATACAAACACACTGTCCACACGCGTACCGTCTCCTGATCCCCACTTGAACCCCGCATTTTAAAGCATTCATCTATTTGGTTTATCATCAAAGAATATGAGGTATATGATGAACTATCTCTCTTTTACATCCTACAGTGGATGAAGAAAAAACTTTTAAACCAATTTCTAGAAAAGTGGAAACAAAAACTGAAAAAGAGACTGAGACAATGTGAGAGGTAAGCAGGCAATTTACGACTGGAAATCCAAAATCGCCCTCTTCTCTCTTGCCTCCTTCTTTTCCTCCCTATCATGTAAAAAAACCTTTGCCCCAGTTGATCTTCTTCTTTTGTGTTTTTGGTTGTGTAGCTGTAAAGCTTTCATTGTGTTCTCCCTGTGGAGAAAATAGCGAGAACAGAAGCAGCACCGCGTCTCAAAAAACACCTCATGCTGTAACTCTGGCAGCTTTTCCACACATAAACTATATTTTTGTGTTTTCCATTGAAACAGAATTTCAACTTGCCATTTTTTGTCTTTTTATTTAGGAGAAACAAAGGCATGTGTCCAGAATGCTTTGGCCAAATTCTTGTTTTGCCTTGAAAAGTCTTGCAAACCATGAGGTGTCTATCAACACGGTGCTGTCTCTCAATACTGTGAGCTTCCCCTCCCCTTCAAGAGGAGAGTCGTCTCAGTGAAGAGGAGAATATCTTAGTGGCGGACCATCGAATCAGCCATATTCCCTTATTAAGTCCCTACAGGACCTGTGGTTGCATTTATGGTATTATTTGGTTTAAAGAAGTAAGAAAGAACTTCAGCAAGGGGCAAAAACAAATACATCACAAATACATCTCAGAACAAAAAAGAAAAGCACCGCTAGAAATAAATTAGGAAATAAATAGCAAGGCAAAAAAGATAACAAGCAATTAAATCAACCCTACCCTGAATAAATAGTACAATCAAAAGTCTAAATCATCAGTAATAAGGAGAAATAAAAAAGTCCAAAGAGAGATAGTTAAAATTTTTGGTCTAAAATCAAGTTATCATCATCAATGTTTTTAGGATCTTTTTTTTTCTCAAAGTCTTTTTTGTGAGTTTTTTTCTTTTTAATACATTAGCGATAAGTAAGCAGTAGAACATAGATCTTTTTTTCTACAAAATCTATAGAAGCACTAACAGATACATTCCGTCTAAGAGTCAATGTGGAGAAAAGGTTTCACCTTTAAGGTGCAAACCCCACATCTAAAGTTTGGTTCATGAAACGATTCTCGCGTGTCGACTGTTTTCTGGTGTGGATCAAACCAAATACTCTTTGGATACGTTTACGTCCATCTCTCGAACGGTCAACCTGACTGAGGCCGCAGCTGCGTATTATTCTGTGTCTGAAATGTGCATAATGCCGTCTCTGGGGTCGAAATTAATGACAAGACATCACCGCAGACCCCTTTCTTTTTTTTTAAAAAAAAACATTTGGCCTCCCGTCCACACTCATGTTCAGACGCTCAGACAAATTGACCTATTTCTGTGCCCTCATGCTGAGAAGGCCGTTCCTGTTCCTCTCTACTGTGTTTGGTTTGGTTCAGTATTTGGTTTGGCATTTTTAAGGTTTGCTATTCAACTCTTTGTTTTTGGCTTTTTGTGTGTCTTTTTTTCTGCCAAGACAGTCTGTTTCTTTATCTAATAAAAATCTGGAAGCTAAATTTTCACAGTATTTTTTCCAACCACCTGATAAAAATCTCTAGCACGACTACGAAAAAAAATAAGGAGCTCTTGTAGTAAGTAAGCGAGTACGTTATTCCAAATGAGTAATAAGCACTAAAGTACAGTACATAAAACGGCATCAAGAGACACAGCAGAGATAAAACAATCAGAACCAACAAACAGAAAAATAAAAACATTTTTTTTTTTAGAAGATTTCAGTTCAGTGAGGTCATTTGCGTTTAGCTCCATCCAGGACCAGAGGGCGGAGCTGGAGAGAGTGAGAGGCAGAGGAGGGGAGGAATTGTCTGTCCTTCTTCTGTCCGCCTGTCTATCCATCCCTCCTTCCATGCTACACAGTTTCAGAGTGGGGCGTATGCTGCAGCCCTAAAGCTAACGGATAGACAGACGGCTTCACGTCTTTCGACACCTGCATTTTGTCCTCCTCCCCTCCTCCCTCCAGCCACATTTGGTTAGGGTTCTTTTTGGTTTGCTTCTGTCATTCCTTGGGTTGTGTTTTTTTTGGTTTGGGTTTATTTTTGGTATCCTCTTACAAAAAAAGTGTGACGCCTGCTCCCCTCACTACAGTGTGTCCCTCTTTCGCCCTGTCCCAGTGTACCCTTCTTTCTGGGGGTTCGGAGTAAAGGATCAGTTCCCTATTAAAGCTTCCCCCGTGGGTTTTTGGACGGGCCAGGTGGAGGGTATAAAACCAGGGGGCTTACGTCCTGTCCTCAGCCCCTCTGGGTCTTTATTGTGTTCATATGTCTTGGCTGAGGTTCTTCAAGAACAGTGCAGCCTTGAGAATGCTTTGGTTTCCATTTGAGAATTAATGGCAGTCTGAGGTGGAAAATGACATTGAAATGTGATCGATGGAGTGATGATGGAAACAGACAAATATCAGTAAACATGTCTAGACAGACAGGTGTCGGGGCGTCTATGCTGATTGACGAGGCAGGAATGAGAGCCGGCTGTGACTAAACTTGGCTTTATTGACTTATTTAGCCTTCAGTCTCAACAGTTATTACTTTAAATCTCCAATCAAAGCCCTATTTCATACTTTCAAAATGGTCGCCACTCTTAACAAGCGCCATTTTCAGTATGTGAAGTTTTCCAGGGCATGTTCATTTAGCCATGGAGTCACTGATAATGGGTTATCTATAAGAGTGAGGAAAGAGTGGTCTGATTAAGAGCCCAATATGCCCCTTGTTCAGGTCTTAACAAATTCATTCACACCTTGAAATCAGCTTGCATCATGCCAACTCTATTTTGGATCCGTGGCACTTGGTGAGCATCTTTTCACCTGCGTCCTCTCTGCTTCTGCAGAATAGTCACGTTAGAAAAACAAAAAGAGAATGCACATGACAAAAATGCATATGATGAAGACAATGATGATGACACTGATGATGATTTGAACCCCAGAAGCCAGCACTAAAAAAAGCTGCAACAATAAATAGGAGTTGGAGTATAAAATGATACTAATAAATAATTAAAAAACAAATCCAAACTGTACTTCTCAAATAGTAAAAAAACCTGTCAACAAACCCCTGTCAATGAATTGTAAAATAACAAGGGGAGAGGAAAGCTATCCTATGCTCCTAGAACCAGAGGCAGGTAAAGAGACAAGGAGATACAGTAGCAATCATTCATACATGAGCTCCTGACTGGTTCGCTAACAATCTTTTACAAAATTATTATGTATATTTGGCATAAAAACCTATAAGAGACACATGGGCTGACACAGACAGGATGAGTTGATGACAGGATGGATTGACTCTTGATGTGTGTGTGTGTGTGTGAGAGTCTGTGTGTGTGTGTGTGTGTGTGTGTGTGTGTGTGTGTGTGAGAGAGTCTGTGTGTGTGTGTGTGTGTGTGTGTGTGTGTGTGTGTGTGTGTGTGTGTGTGTGTGTGTGTGTGTGTGTGTGTGTGTGTGTGTGTGTGAGAAGCAGTAGCAGTTGAGTCCTGGTCCTGGATAGCTTCAGTATTTACACGTCCTTTGAATAAAGCTTTTCTCTCCGTATTTTTGGTTTTTGGTATTTGGGATTTTGGTATTGTTGTCGTTTTTCTTTTCTTCTTTTTTTTGTCATTGTGTATTTCTCCTCCGCCTCCTCCTCAGGTAAATTTTTGGTTTAAACTCATCCTCCCTACTCTTCCTTCAGACCCGCAGCTTTTTGAAATAATTAAAAAAAGGGAAAACGTAAGCACAGTTCTCCTCCATTTTTGTTGTCCTTGCCGCCATTCCTTTGTCACATAGTAAAGTTATCTTTTGTCATTTTTGGTTTACGCACTTTGACATGCTTCTCTGCCGTCTCTTTGCTAAAGAGTCATTGGTGTGTTTTCCTTTTAGAGACAGAGTGGAGAGGTGCCATGTCGATATCACGGGTTATTGACAAAAAGGTCCCACGATGCCTCTTCTCCATCTATTTGAATAGATAAAGATTTTTGGTTTCAATCTTCCCCTTTCCCCCCCTTCTCCCCTCTTTCACTTCTTTCTCTCCCTCTCTCCTCTTTCATTCTGTGTATTTTTGGCATCGAAAGACTGGGAGAGAAAGAGAGAGAGAGCCATTGCGAAAAAAATAACGGAAGAAGAGCGCAAGAGAGAGAAAGAGATAGCTTTGGTGTGAAAGGCGAGGTTCTCGTCGCCTCCTTCCTCCTCCTCTCTGATTGGCCCTTGGCGTGGTCACTCAATATTGGCTCCGCCCAGAGAGGGCGGGCTGTGTGCCATTTCGCTGGAGGAGCAGGAAGAGGCGGGGCTAGAGCAAGGGGATGGGGAGCAGGGGGTTGGGCTTATGCTGCTGGCAGAGGGGAAGGGGGAGGCCTGGGAGGCTTTGGCGAGGGCAGCGCTGAGCAGTCCAGCGCTGGGGTTCTGGCCCAAGTGGAGGAAGGCGGGATGGTTGAGGAAGAGGGAGGAAGGGAGGCACCCTCCCTGGCCGCCAGAGGCCCCCAGCAGCATCTTCGCGGCCCCCTCAAGACTGGAAAGAGGCAGATGGCCACCACTGGCTGCTAGGGCTGAGGGAGGGAGAAAGAAGAGAAAAAGATTAAAGGAATAGCACAAAACGCCTTATGCTCGGTGAGTTTTGTGACGTTACGTAAGACAGTTTTCCAACGGGCGGGGTTGTTATTTATTTATGCTAGTTACGTTGTTACTTTACGTTGTTACTTTATCCTTTTAACACAAATCCACCCTCGATGAAGTACTTTTGTTTCCTAAATCGAAGCAATCGTTTCACAATGTGGTATTGTGTATTAAAGTGTGACGCGAGGCTGATATGAAACATATTTATTTATTCATCATAGTATTTTTGGTTCAGAAATGTCGTCATTGAACATATCCCATAGTTTGCAGAAATGCACAATGTACAATGTTTTTTTTTCTAGCAACTGGGTTGTATTGTGTTTTCCTTTTTCACATTCTTCTCTGGTTAATTATGGGTGAACTTAAAATCTTCCTTTATATGCTCCCAAAAGGAAAACAAAAGCTTATTATTATTTATTATTACCATCCAGTGCTTTATAATCATTGTTGTTTGTTGTTGTCATCTGCCTTTACTTTAGTCAATAATTTCCGACCAGGCCAAGCAAGAGAAAGTGCCTGAACTTGTTGAATTCAGCAGAAGTAGGGGAGATAACCGTCACCCACCATTTTAAATGGAAAGCCCAGGGCGCGGCCTCGAGGTGCTCAGAGTGCGGTTTCTCTGTTTTAAAAGAGCACCTGCCGTTTTTGGTGGGGAATAAAAAAAAACCAAAATATATGTACAATTGCAGCACTATGCCAATAGAGAATACCTGCATATAGTTTAATATCTGTACCAAGATAATCGTGTGGGATCAGCTAAAGTAAACCACAGCAACAAGTAAGCTGACATGAGTGGTCTGTCGTTATGGAAACAAGGTCGATGATTGGCTGTGAATCGTGCTTCATGCAGCGCTTCTTTCATGCACAAAATGCTACACGTGAAGCGGCCTAATAATGATTGCATAGCAACAGCAAAACAAAAAAAAGCACCCATACTACTCAAAATATCTTGTGGCCGCACTAATTATAGTCTGTCGAGGCAACTTTTGGTGAAAACGCATTATGGGGAATTTTAACACATCAATACATTTGAACGATCATGAAATGAAGAGACGAAAGGCTAAAGATGAGTGAGACAGCACAGACACGCAACATGGACGCATGAACGTAATAATTGCCACACACACACACACACTGGATGGGATGGAATCATGGATGTTGATGGTAACATTTTAAGAAAGAAGTCATTCTTCCTCTCTACGACAATCTCGGCCTCAGCTGTGGATAAGCAAACGCCCGCGGCTGCCTTTTCATCTGCGTCTCCGGTCTGAAGTCTACCGGCACGATTTGATTCACCCACCATGCACGACTGTATTACTCATCATCACACTTCTGTTTTTAATACGTCTCCCTCCCCCTTCTCATCGAAAACTACCTCTGCTGACGGTGGTCTAGATTGTTTGGCGGTCGCGTTTGTGTTTTCTTGTGCTATTCTTGTGTTGTTCTCAAGTGTAGGAAGGTGTGTGAGATCAGATGTGTCGTGTACAGTATGTGTTTGACTTTGAGCATTTATGTGTGTGTGTGTGTGTGTGTGTGTGTGTGTGTGTGTGTGTGTGTGTGTGTGTGTGTGGGAGTGTATAAGTGAGAGAGGAGAGGAGGAGAATGTATTGCCAGAAAATAAACACTCTTCTCTGCGTATTTTTATGGATTCTGTGAACCTAAGATTTTGCCAGTAATGAAATAATAAAGTACACCACCTCAGCCTTGACCTCTAAATTATATTCTGTTTATCAGCGCTGCTGATGCTAAACTTTCCCTTTTTTTTACTCTCCTAAAATAAACCCATTTCTTCTCTCACACACACACCTTGGATAGTGGCAAGGGGATTGTTACCGAGGAGGGCTTGGTTCATCCCTGTGTTAACTCCCATCACAGTGTTCCTGTTGTGTCACACACACACACACACACACACACACACACACACACACACACACACACACACACACACACACACACACACAAAGCACGCACGCAGCACCATACATGTGCAAGCATGTATACAAAACCAGACAGACAGAGGAGAAAAGGTGAGAAAAAAGCAGGTTTAGCGGCAAGGACAAGCGGAGGACAAATGCAGCCCTGCACAGATAAAGAGCCGTAGTTAGCTGACAGTTGGCTGTAAACAAGAGGTTAGAAATGTAAAAGAAACACAACATCTTGGAACATATTTTGTGACACCAACACTCTCATCAACTATGCATTTATCTGGGAGGTAATTAAATACAAGAACACAGCATTCTACAAAACTGCCGCGTCATCGATATGTCTGTGTCTCGGTCGCATTCACCTCAAGTTTGCAGCAAAATCGGTGATGTAGTTAGACACGTCACCATTCTTTTTACCCATACGCCATAAGCTGTGAACATAAGAACCACACACACAGGGTTAGAGTTCACTGCAGCTCAGGGGAAGCAGTGGTGCCCAATGGCATGTTGGGATATCAGTGTGTCTTTGTGTGTGCCCAAACAATCCACTACAAACTGCAGGTGAACCGAGGATTTTGCGGTATTCATGGTGAGCATGTTTATGGAAATATGTGGTTGTATGTAGTGGCACTTAAACAATTTGCCTAAATGTTTTCAGTTGTGAAAGCTATAAAAATATTGTAAAGAGATCTAATACTTAAAGGATCAATCAGTCAAATTACAAAAAAGATACTTCCAGTACTTTACATGTATATTGTCAATCATATTGACTTAATAAGGCTTTGCAATATCCTTCTCTCAATAGCCATCATGTTGACATTTTTGTTGTCAATATGTAGTGTTGCAGGGATGACACATTTTTTGGAAGCCAACCCGGAAGTGAGCATCACACTGGTTTCTTTAACAAAAAAACTATGTGATATTACCATTCCATCGGCAAGATAAGCTTCACTAATGACCACCATAAAGCAAACGTATGGCTGTAAACAAACTACACCATGGTCACATGACTTCAAAGTCACCACCACTAAGCTAAAGACGGGCTAGTGTTTGTGGTGATGGCGTTCAGCGTCTTCATTTTTTTAGGACACGTAAAAGCTTCAGAATTCACAAGTGGGATAATCACTGATATATTTTACGTCATCGAACAAAACATCTCTCAATCTTGTGTTCACAGACCTTATTGTACATATCCAACCAAAAAGCCATTCAATAAACCCATTACTCTAGAGATGTGGAAACTAGAAGCCTCACAACAGTGGAAATATTTCCATATTCCACCTCATGGATTACTTTGGAGAACACAAATCCCTAAAAGTAAGTGGAAAACCCAAAGTTGCCACAATTGCTGTCAAGTAACTGATGGGGGAATCCCGGGTGGTGTACAGTGAACGGGTCATGATCTCTTACCCTGTGTTGAGGTTGAGTGTGCTGTGGCTGGGAGTGGCTGGGCTGGCCGTGCTGCGGGGCGGAGGAGTCACCGGGGAGGTTACGGAGCTGAGAGTCGGGTGGGAGGAGGTGAGGCTGGAAGTCAGGGGGCAGTTGGGGGACATGGTGGTCATTGTTGTGCTGAGACTGGTCACGGCCTGCGACAGCTGGCTGGACATCTGGCAGAGAGAGTAAAAAATGGCAGATTCAAGGTTGTGAAACTGCAGACAGCTGAACAACAGGGGGGTGTTTATGACTAAATAGTCATCAAAATACGCAACAATGATGTTGAGGTTGGATATCTACCATGTGAGGGCTGTAGCAGGGTTGTTTGTGCGCTGGAGGGGCAGTGGGGGGCTGGCTGGGTAGGGGAGGGGTGGCACTGGAGGGATTGATGCGTTTCTCTTTCTGCCGGCGGTTGCAGAACCAGACCCGGATCACCTCCTTCTCCATGTTGAGCTGCTCTGCGATCATCAGGATCTCCTCTGAGGTAGGCTTCTGGTTCTGCAGAGGGAGAGACAGGAATTCAGATCAGTTCAGGAGTGCGATATTTCAGCCACATGACATTTAATATCAGCACAAAAAGCACATCTGTTTAAAAGCTCAGCGGAAAAATATGGACTAAACAAATTGAATACATATTTTTTTTAAAAATTGGAATTTAAATTTTCTTCTTTTTTGAATGAGATAATAACGTTAATCATCTTACCGTCATGAATGCGCGTTCCAGGCCCACGCGTACATTCGTCTCGATGCTGGTTCTCTTCTTTCTGCGGCGACCAGGAAGCCCGTCAAAGCCCATAGAAGAAGAGGACAGGGAGCTGGGGCTGGGCAAGGTACAGTCCAAGGACATGGTCTCTGATGAAGGAGAGCGAACATAAAAACAGATGACTGTCTGACTCTACAAGCAGGCTTTTTAAAAAAAACATGTTAGTCTGCATGTGAAGTATTATTTGACGAGAGCTCACCGGCATCATTGAGCCACTTCTCCAGCAGTGGCTTCAGCTTGCACATGTTCTTGAAGCTCAGGTTGAGGGCTTCAAAGCGAGAGATTGTGGTCTGACTGAAGTCGTTACCATACAGCTTCCCCATGGCCAAACCGACATCTCCCTGGTGGAGGCATAAAAGAAGTACAGTCAAAATACATCAAAGACTAAGAAACTGCTCATATGACCGACCCATGCACACATCCACAGTAGGTGTCTGTCCCTACCTGTGTGAATCCCAGTTTGATGCGTCTCTGTTTGAAAGTGCGGGCGAACTGTTCCAGCTCCTCCAGGTCACTTGGCTCCTCGGGGTGAGAGGTCACTGAGGGCACCGTGGTCGCACCGCTCACCTCCATACTTTTATCTCGCTGTGGCGGGTACGACGCCAGAGTAACGGAAGGTGAGGAAATGAGAGGGGAGACAGATAGACACAGAAGTGTTAGAAGTGTTCGAACCAGCAGAGGCTGGTTCTACTTTTCCACTGACTAAAGCTTGAGTTTCCCCGTACATGTGCTTGGAGTCCCATTCTATTTGAAACAGACAGCAGGCTCCCATGGTTTTGCTGAGGTAGCGAAATTAGATTTGGTGTCGATAAGAGTCCTGAGGGGGCAAAAACAACACATAAATAATCACTGTTAATGATAACAACAACAAAACAAAAAAGATGTCTTTATGTTAACAACTTATTTCTGCCAATAACACAAAAAGCTTTCCCAGTAAGACGCCTGCCCACCTTGCTGGCCCTGCTGTGCCTGTGGGAGGAGGAACTGGGCAGGAGACGGGAGCGAGTGGCCGGGCACCAACACCAATTGCTGAAGCTGCAGCAGCTGCTGGATGTCCTGTTCAATAAGGAGACAATGATGGACAGATTAGATTGAGAACACACATGTAGGACTTTATGAGAGACGGATACAGCGCGCAGTCGCACAAAAATGTGTCGTTATCTTTCTCCATCAGCAGCTTTGGACTGAGAAAAAACGTAGAAGTAGGAGGAGAAACTTTGCTATTGTCGAGCGTACGAGACAAGGCATGGAAAATGTGTGTATTTGTGCAAGATGGAAACTGTGAATCATATACAATAGATATGCAAGAAAAAATGTTCCATGGCTTGATACTGGTTCCTAAATCAAGTCGCTCACCAGGAAGAAGCTTGGATTGGCAGGCAGTACCTGGGCGGTGAGTTGGATTGGCTGGGAGAGGGTGAGCTGGGGTGGAGGGGGAGGGGCAGAGACACTCAGGGCGGTCGGTTCCTGTGTGCTCTGTCCCTGGGACTGCGACTGGGCCTGCTGCCCTGTCTGTCCTGCCTGCTGCTGCTGCTGCTGCTGCTGCTGCTGGGCTTGCTGATTTGCTGCCGCGGCTGCCTGAGCTTGCTGATTGGCTTGGGCGGCTGCGTGGGCAGCGTGAGCGGCGTGGGCTGCACTGGACTGCTGCACAGCTGCAGCCAGGAGCTGCGCCTGAGCCTGTTGCAGCAACAGCTGCTGCTGTGCAGGCAACAGAGCTGTCAACTGGCGAAGAGGGAGAGGAAGAGGAGAGGAGAAGAGGAGGAGGAGGAGGAGGAGGAGGAGGAAAGAAAAGCAAAGAGAATAAAAGAGAAAAACAGAGGAAATGGACAGAAGGAGACAAAGTAGGAAACAAAGTGTTCAAAAAGCAGCACAAGAGAAGCAAGCAGGATAAAAGCAAAGCAAAGTGTGTGTCTCTTTGCATGCAATATAAGTCTGTCTTACCCCTGCGAGTTGGGAGCCGGTCAGCATGAGCTGTGTATGTTGCAGGGCCGTCTGTGAGGGGGTCGGGCCGTGAGAGAGAGGAAGAGCCGGGGACATCTCACCACACTCCTCCATCTTATTCTGTGTGGAAGACAGGGCACCAAGGCCAACAGGGCGGCAAATGGAGAACAACATTAATAAAAACTTTAAAAAAACAACATACATAGAAGGAGCTTTATGCCCCCAGATCATTTCTATTATCTCATTGCTGAAAAAACAACAATTACACCTCTCTTTTCCAGCATGAATTCTAACATTATATATACCAAAAGTATGAAGAAAAACAGAAGGTAGGTAACCACCATGTCCCACAACGCAGAATAGGTCAAAAAGGTCAATTAGAAACGTTGACTCCATCAGCTTACCGGGCTATTCAAGATGGCGTTGACTGTTTAAATTCGAAGTAATTTGAAGTTATTGCTCATAATCAGTCATAAGTAAACTGATGCAAATGTGTGCCTCGTCTGTCTCAGGCAATGAGAGTCCACTAGTTTGTTTCTTTCTGGCACAAAGGGATCATCTTTAGTCTCGGGATCAAGCGTGTTTGAACTGGCAGTTGGGCAGTCTTCCAGCTTACTCATTTGCATATGCAAACAAGTTCAATTTAACCTTTCAGCGAAAGTTGTAGGATTATATATATATTTTGATTTTCAATGCACTTTGTGCAGGGAGAAGAACGTCATACTCTCAGTTGTGTTTACATTTAGGACTGGGTGGAGACTCACACATTATGAACGAATAATGCCACAAAAGAACAATTGAATGTGATACAATGAATACAAAGCTGAGGCAGCTATACTGTCTATAAACCCAATGTTGGAGGTTAAAACATAAAAGCTGCACAAACACAAGTCCAGACATATGCACAGACATGCACTGGCAGTTCAGTAACATGGACACACACACACACACACACACACACACACACACACACACACACACACACACACACACACACACACACACACACACACACACACACACCTTGCTGCTGCTCAGGGTCGGTGAAAGGGGAAAGGGATTGACTTTCATTGAGTGAGCCTGGAGGAGACAAAACATGAGTAATGAAATATAACATTTATTTTACAATCACCACTTGAAACGATAAAGCCAATTGCAAATAATGAGGTAGTACAAAATGTAAATGATTACTGCCAAAATGTATCATATTTAATTGTATCTATTTTATTTGCTAAAGAAAATAGCTGATGCATCAACAAAAAGTATATTTATTATTAATGTGGATATTTCTAACTAGTTTTAGTGATTTATCGTGCTACTTCGGGCTTACTTAAATCTGAAGATTTTTTTTTTCAATTTCATTGTCAATTAGATATGTTCGGATTTTGTTCTTTAAATTGGACAAAACAAGATTTTCAAGATGACATCTCAGCTGCTGACAAACTGAATTTTTCACGTTTTCTGACACGATAGACTACAGGATTAAAACATTTTTAAATCGCCAAATTTAGCAACAGTGTAAAAAGCCAGCCATACAAACTATCTGGCTGGCAGTGTTATATTTTTGCATTAAATATGTGGGTAAAGGAGGTCCAAGATAACGGTGGCTTATGAGCACAGGAGTCAGGCGTACCTGGTGATTTGATTCAGGCCCATTCTGCTCTGAGTCTGTGTGGGAGAGGAAGGAAAAAGTGAGAAAGTCATCACGTGTTGAGCTCAAACGTCAGCCAATGACAAAACAACATCAAGTATGTATTACTTTACATATGTATTACTTTATATATATAAATATATATATGTGCATTGTATCACATCTTACCTGTGCCCTCCAAAGGTGAGTCAGCCCCTATTTTCTCGACCTCTACTGCCTTTGACATCCTGATATCTGCAACAAGAAGACACATCGATAAATAAGTCAGCGAGGCTCATTCTTAAACCTGAGTCAGAGAAAAAATGCAGACAGAAGCGGAACACATTGTCGAAGCAGGTGATCCGAATCTTGATGACGAATGCGAACGAGGATGTCCATGGCGTCGATCTTCGAGAGGTTAGAGTGTTTTCAGGTCATGCCCACACACTGTACAACAAACACTGTGGCTGAATCATTTACGAGTTCAATCCAGCCCACATTCATTCATTCTTTCCAATTAGCGGTTAAACAGAAGAGTAGGTGGACCTGAGCTGTTAGCTTAATCTAAATTTAACTCAAGGCGTTTTGTGGGAGCAAATCAACACTTTATGTGTGTTGCCACATCACTTCTGATACTGTTTTGGGACAGTCCCTATAGCAAAAAGAATGAACGGAGGGGGCAAGAAATGCAAGTCTTTGAATGTACCTACAACAACAGCAGTGGAGCATTTTGGCACTGATTGTGGGAAAGATGGAGATGAGGAAGAACCAAGAAGAAGTGTGTGTGTGTGTGTGTGTGTGTGTGTGTGTGTGTGTGTGTGTGTGTGTGTGTGTGTGTGTGTGGGTGTGTGTGTGTGTGGGCGGGGAGGTGGGTGGCGGGGGGTTGTGGTCTACATGTGTGTATAGTGTGTGTCGTAGTTTGGTTTTATTATTCACCCAATGGCATCAGCTCACTACAGAACTTTTTATTTGTCTGAAACCACAAACTGAAAGTCGACTTTTTGTTGTGTCCATTTGAAACCTTTTTTTTCTCTCCCTTCCCTGACAAGCTCTCTCTGTCTCTCTTTTTCTCACACAGACACACACACAGACACACACACACACACACACACACACACACACACACACACACACACACACACACACACACACACACAGCTACTTCCCTTTTGTGAAAACATGCAAATTTGCCCAACGACCAACTAATTATATCTGCCACCTGCATAATAAACTCTCAGTCTCCCTCCTCCTTTTTCTCTCTCCCCTTTCACTCATGCTCTCCACTTTATCTCTCCTCTCTTCATCCTGCTGTTGTCTCTCACGTTGCAGTTTAGAAGGCGCTGACTGAGACTAAAGAACATTTTATTTTCCCCATATGCGTAGTGCTCAGTTTTTTATCAATACAACACACTGAATACTTTTATTGAAACGAGTGCGTTTCCAAAGACCAAGTGGTCAAGCACGGTTTCCACCATCGGGGGGCAGCAGTGACACATGAAGAAGATGACTGCTCCACTGGCCATCACTGACCTGATGCCTCTTTTAAAAGACAGAACAATCAGTCCATTGCAATCTTTACAAAGACAAGAACAGAATACATTCACCTGTGGACTTTGATAGATGCAGCGTCTTTAATGGAATGGGAAGTGGTTATGAGCTAGAAAATCTCCAATCCGCCGCCACATTGGTTATAACTTGGGGTCAAGACATGGAAACACACACACTGTCTCTCTCTCACACACACACACCCACACCCACACACACACACACACACACACACACACACACACACACACACACACACACACACACACACACACACACACACACACACACTTTTCCTCAAATAAACAGACTTCTGCAAAAGAAAAACTAATTTGGCCATGTGGATACAAACATCTGGTTCAGCTAATTTAAGGGTAAATTTGTGGTTATTTCAACATTTCATATGAGTGCTGTTTTTGCCATTATTTGCTGACTGTGACTCAATTTTACCAGAAATTGAGTCACACTAATAAGCTATAAAAAATGTGACTCAATTTCTGGTGAAATAAGTCTTTATCAAATTGTAATGCACGACCATGTATTTTGTGTCACTACAGTGGACTATCTTGTGCTCCAATCATTATTATGTGCAGTGCACAATATTCCAAAGCCAAATGCACCATATAAAATGATTGTCCAGCTCATAAAAGAGCTGTAATGGGAAGTTACCAAAGTGCCGCCTCTTGTACTGTCCTGGCCGCTCGCAGGACACCCGGGGAAGGTGTGTATTGATTCATGGTTCAAAATGGTCTACAGACAGTAACATGGTGGATAATGTGGTCAGTAATACAGTAGTGGGACAGTATATCAAGATGCTGTGTCTTTTTCTCACTTCCCCTCCCGACTTCCCCTTGTACCGGGTTGAACACAGAGTGCTAAACCCAACACTTACTGTCAGCGAGGCTATTAATATTAGCCTGCTCTCTCCCTCTCTTTCACTCTATCTTTTGAGAACCTGTCCTTTCTTTTACAACACATTGCTGCACACACACACACACACTACTAATGTTGCTTGACACGGAGCAGAGTTACATGTGGGCAATGACTTTATAATTTCAGTGAATTTGTTTGTACATAAGTGACAGTGGCCTCTACATTTCCATGTATATGTGGTCAAAATGTAATTCACAGAAGTGTGTAAAAGTATTTTTC
Organism: Clinocottus analis; assembly: GCF_023055335.1. NCBI lineage: Eukaryota > Metazoa > Chordata > Actinopteri > Perciformes > Cottidae > Clinocottus > Clinocottus analis. The sequence continues at coordinate 7,816,575 of NW_027176251.1, read as the reverse complement.
AAAGTACAAGGTTAGATTACTATGCCAATTCCGTCCCTCTTTAAGATGTTATAGTAATCTTACAGCAAAGCTCAGGGTTTAACTTTGACCCATTGAGACCAGAGCAGCAGCATACTCTGTATCTTAAACAGAGCAAATTTATTGCGGTATAATCCTGTGTCATAAATAAATGATGCAACAGAAAACGAACACGGAACAACAGTGTATGTGCTAAGTCTGGACTGTTTCTGTTATTCTCCTCTGGGTATTTTGGCTGAGATGAAACTCTGCTGTAACTACCCCAATGCCCCCCCCAAAACCCGAAACCCACCACCAATATCACCCGTACTTCCTGATTCAGGACACAACCCCAGCGTCAATAAGGGGTTCTGGGAACTAAAGTCATCACACCAATTAACTACGGATTGAAAAAAGCAAGACACCCAGAGGGGTAACGATTCTGATTGCAAATAGATATTTTCCATTTATATCTGAGCATCAAAGACTCGATCATCCCAACAGCATTTGCACATGAAGATGAAGACATGAGTTGAGAATGAAAGGAGCTGAAGAAAAATGAATTAGATAAAGTAATGGGATGAAGACAGAATTTAAGAATGAAACAAGGAAATGAAGAGGAAAATCTAACACTAAAGTAGGAAACTAAAAGAAAACCTGACATGTGTTAGTTGTTTTATCAATATTAAGTTGGTGTTTGGGTTAATAACTGTACAGAAAAAATACTAATAACTAATAGTGCAAAATATAAACTGATAAAATACCTTATGAATAAAAGCAAATGTGTCTGTAATATAGACAGATGTCACTGGCCTTTGACAATGAGGACCTCATCAACAGTTTGCAGACTTATAAGTGACAATAAATAACTATGTTTCCTCTCAATTAATGCCCTCTGAGCAGAAGAGTGAGGTTGTAAATGCAGGGGGCATAAAGACTATATCTAAATGTTTTTAATTGGGGAAATTACTTATTTATTCACACAAATCTGGCATAAATTAGCAAAACTACAGAACTGTTTAATCAATCATAATGGTAGAAAATGCCTCATTGTTTTTTCACTAATTAAAATGAATAAAGAATAATTATAACAATAACAAGTTTGTTTTAAATGAAGTTGTTGTATTATTTACACTCACTTTGTTTTATTCACGTTGTGATGTATCAGGATGTCATTTGGGAAATAAACAGCTTTGACCACATTTTTAACCCACAAATCACTTAATCAACGCCTGCAATTTCAAGAATCATATCAGGACATCAAAGACTGTAAAATGTGAGCTAATTGACATTTAAAAATGTTTTTCTGGAAATAGGTGAGTAAGCTGACGGCCTGCTGTGCTTTTCACTGTCGGTCAACTGAGACTCTGCTGGTACGTCAGCCTGAGCCGACCACCAAAACAAGGCCGAGGGGCAAGAAGAGTCTTAAAATAAAATAGATTTGACTCCAAAAAATGATGATTTATACATTTAAAAACTGAGAATGACTCTTTTAATTCTATTTCTTCTTTTTTTAGACAAGCATTAAAAATGTCTTTTGAATTAAATGAATTGATTGAAAACAATAATAAGTGTAACATTTCAAAACCTCCGACACGCACACACACACGCACACGCACACGCACACGCACACACACACACACACACACACACACACACACACACACACACACAGAAAGTTAACCCCGGTGTCAAGGTGCTAAAAATCTATAACCATAGATATATAACAAATGCAACACTGCTGCAGTGCTAGACAATACAAATACAAAGTGTTTTATGATGACAAATTACAAATAAACCCAATATTTAAAAATACCGGCTGCAACCCTGGTTTACCTTTCACGAGACATTTAGAAAAACTTTTTTTTTTGTTGTATTTTCTGTGTTTTTTCCTTTTTTCTTTTTCTTTATTTATTTAGTTTACCATTCATAGCATAAACACAGATTCTAACACACACAAAGGCATGCTCTGGGCTGGCGAGGTGTCTGACCTTTCCCTCTGCCTGCGACAGGCGTCCACCCATCCATCCATCCATCCATCATCTCTCCATCCATTCCTCTTCGTACCCCCTCTTGCTCTTTGATGTTCTCTAATTAGCAGAGCTTGTTAGACCCAGTGGCATTAATCAACAGCATAGACACACAGTTCTCTTTCTGCCTCACACACACACACACACACACACACACACGCACACACGCACACACACACACACCCTCACGCAAAGCTTAATTGGTCTTGGTAAATGAAGGCCAGTAGTATAGAGGGCTGCTCAGACAGTCACTCACCTGGCAACCACATACTGAAGAAGTCCTTTGCTGCTAATGCTGCTGTCTTGGTCATATCTGTGTCTGTGGGAGAGCGTGTGTGCACGCTACGTAAAGAAAAACTCTCTCTCAAACCAAAAAGGAGGAGTGTATTAAATCTATGGTTGAGAATGACTCCCTCTCTCTCTCTCTCTCTCTCTCTCTCTCTCTCTCTCTCTCTCTCTCTCTCTCTCTCTCTAGTCCACACCCCCAAGCCCCACCTCCACCTCCTCCCCACATCCTGCAACACAACAGGAAGTAAGCCTCAAAAGAGTAGGAACTCGGCACCGAAGAGAGAAAAATACAAGACAAAAGAAAAAAGAGAAAGAAAGGGGGACACGCAAGAGGTTAGAGAGTGGGAGAGTGAGTGAGCGAGAAGATCGAAGAGATACACGAGTTGAAAAAGAGGGGGATGACGGGTTCTGACGGAAAGTGATGGCGCGGCTGGAAACAGCCACTCACACACACACACACACACACACGCTCACTCACACACACGAGAGAAAAACAGCAGGCTTGACATTCTGACCGAAGAGTGTGTGATACATTCGCACGATATGTGACCCAGTGGGGCTTCAAAAGCTCAACAATAAGCAGAGTTTTCCAGAACATCCAAGCTGTTCTAACAGGCTCTCGTTGTGTGTTTTGTCAACCATGAGTCATGACATCTCTCCTCGGTCGTCCACGTGAGACAGTGAGGTTGTTGTCAGCGAGTACATCAGTGGGAGTTAAGGTGGTCTGTCGAGGGAGGCCGGCACCAACGGGAGAAGATGTGAGACATCCTCGGCTGAGTTTGCCAGCCACAGCTCAGCTCTAACCCGAGCGGAAGGAACAAACTCTGTCACAACGCTCTCGGTACCACTGACCAACCCACACTGTAGGCTGCACACAGTGATGCACCAAAGAGAGCCACTCGCACATCTCTTCATGTGACGAATAGATGTGCTGTGAAAGTGGAACATTGCAGATCACCTAGATATGAGCCACTGTCAGGGTCGCCCACAAGGATTAACCCACCAAAGAAGCTGGGGATTGATCTCAAGGAAGCAGAATAGCATGTTTCAGCAGAAATATTGCATACAGTTTTGAATTCTGAGAGAGGCAATGTGCTGTGCTAATAGTAGGACGAACTAACCACAAGGTGGCACTCTTGATTCTCTAATCCTGGCGAACAAATAAGCTCCAGGTCCAGAGGAGGGGACGAGGCAGACCACTGATCACTCCCCTCCCCCTTCCCTTCTCCCTTGGTCCGAGTTCACTAATTCAAAAGCTAACGGCAGCAGAGTTCCCAAGTTTAACCTTATAAATACTTTATGTGGTGATTTACAACAGCCCAATATACTGCTGGATAGACACTCACAAGTGCATATGGCGCTGAAGGTGCTCTCTGATATACAGAGGCAACTTTTTACATCTGTCCTAAAACACATACACATACTGATGTTTATATGAGGACAATATCAGTACATACACCTGGGCACCTTGCTGTCTTAAAACAACTAGAAAGCACAATGTCTTTGGGTAAATAGCTGGATTTACAGCTGAGACGCTCATTCGATTATTGAGTGGTCCAACAGAAAACTGATTGCCGGTTATATTGATTTACGTTTCTTATTTCAGGCAAAAATGTGCCCTAACTTGTGAGGATTTGGTGTTTTTATTTAGCATGATGAAACAAGGAATTTAAGATGCCACCTTGAACTCTGAGTCGTGAGGTTTTAAAGCTCGAGGCCACGAACCCGTTTGGACCCGTCGTCTGGTGGTCGCGTTCGGGCCTTCAGCAACTCAGACAGACTGTCCACGGGCCGTGACAGACTGCACATTGGGGAGGGGGCGTTTCTCCGGGTCAGAGGTCGTCTGGGCAGCCTGGCTTGGGCCGTGACCTTTGTTCAAACTCCAATCTACCCGCCTCACAGAGGGTGTGTGTGTGCGTGTTTGTTTGAATGGCTCCAATAGGTAGCTGGTGAATGTAAGTGTGCTCTGTGTGTGTGTGTGTGTGTGTGTGTGTGTGTGTGTGTGTGTGTGTGTGTGTTTGTGTTTGTGTGTGTGTGTTTGTTCATGGCCATGGGGGGCCTTCCTGCCCCAAGGAGGTCTGAGCCTTGGTCACCATGGAGACCAGACCTAGCAACACTCCAGCCTCGCCACTTAGATGATGTTGGGGTGACTGCGAATGGACTCAATTGAAGATGACATTTTAACACTTCCCTAAAAGAAATTCTGATATTATTCATTTGGAATATAGAATCAATATATAATAAGAAATGCATTTTATTTTTTTTAAATGATTTTATTTTTTTACCAGCTAATACGAGTTATGTTTATGAAGCATGGGGTTCGGTCATCACCAGAGGTTACATTTCTCAGATGATAATAAACACACACCCACACCCACCCACACACACACACACACACACACACACACACACACACACACACACACACACACACACACACACACAATCTGATAGTGGGACCCCAGGGAGGAGGATGGGGGAAGCGGAGGCCTCTAGAGCACCATCAATCACTCCACTGTCTGAGCGGGAGAGGGAGAGGCAGGTAGGGAGGTTTGGGAGGGGGGGGGGTTACTGAGCGGGGTAAAGAGGAATAGCAGAATAGGAAAAGAAAGGAAGGAGATGAAGGAGAAGGGAAATAGTGATGGGAGTGAAGGTGAGGGATGGAGAGACAGGAATCAAAAGATTGCAGAGAGGATGTTAGCTGGGGGTGAGGACGCTGTGTGTGTATAATGGGTCATTGCAGGGACAATTCACAGGTCTCCAAACCAGTTCAGGCTCCCTCTATGGCTCCGTCCTCCTATATCTAGTGCAGCCTCAGGCCTGGTGCACACACTGGCTCTAATTCATATAATCCATCATATTCCTCTTCTTGAGGAGGGGACAGAGCCCGGCTCAGTGATGGACCCACCACGTCCTATTCACAGTCCGGCAGCAAGTCTCTATTCTACAATGTGAGAGATTTAAAATCCAGTCTGGTAGGTGTGTGTGTGTGTGTGTGTGTGTGTGTGTGTGTGTGTGTGTGTGCAGGTGTAGCCCCATGAGGAGTTGCAGGATTATAAACAGTAGGTCTAGCAGTGTGGAGACTACAGAGGTTGAGGTTTTGTATGAGTAGCAGCAGGGGCTAAAACACACTCACACTGTTGGCTACCATGGGACATGCGCCATCTCACACACACATACACACCGCCAACACCTTTACAACACCTATTCCTCTCCTCTCCTAATACCTCTCAATCGCTCCTTTTCCTCTGGCCCCTCAATCCTTCTCTCACACCATTCCCCTCCTCTCGGTATCATCTCCGCAGCCCATAGGGAGCCTAGCTTGTCTAGACAGACACCGCTCTCCCACGGCGCTACCAAGGTTGAAGCTCAAATAATTTGCTTTTCTCGCCCCTTCTTCTTCTTCTTCTTCTTCTTCTTCTTCTTCTTCTTCTTCTTCTTCTTCTTCTTCTTCTGGTGGCCATCAACGCTGGCTCGAGGAGCATTGAGGCCACTTTAGACCAAACTGTTCACTTACAAAGCAGACTGTTGTGTAGAATAGGCCTTGACATTCCCCCAATGAATTGCACTTTAGTTATGGCAACCATTGTCTATGTGTGCTCCTCCAACCCACCCCTCTTTCCCCCGGCGTGTTCTTCACCTGCTTTGCCTTCTTTTACTTCAAACACTCTCATCATCCTCATCGTCCCACTCTTTTCTTTGCGACGTCCCCCCTTCTCTTTCTCCAATTTAAACTTTCTTCATCTCCTCCGTTTCTCGTTCTCTCCCAGACCTGCTGGTCAGCAGCAGCTGTGACATCACCGGCCACTGTTCTTGGCTCGGATTGGACACTCGGCCACGTTGCCAGGCAACAGCAGTGAAAGGTCTCGGTGTGAGCATGTGTGTGCGGCGTGCGCGCGTATGTGTGTGTTTATGTCTGTTTATAGCTGCGTGAGTGAAAGGTGTGTGTGAGCGATTTTCCTCGCCTTGCCCTTTATCTGTGCATGAAGAATGATCAGAACAGATCTACTTCTGTGCTTTATCGCAGATCAAAGCATGTAGATGATTGGGCTGCCTCGCCACTCCCATCCACCACAGAAGAAGAAGAAGAAGAAGGTGTGTGCGTCGCATTAATGAAAAAGAAAGATGGCACGAATGTGCGGGCGTGTCAGTGTCTGCACTTGCGTCGAACCAAATAAATGTGTATGTTCGTGTCGAATACGGGTATCCGTGTGTATGTTGTGTGTGTGTCTAAATGTGTGTGTATGTATGTGTGTAAGCCCCCGGGAGCGGGTGGTTATTGTATCTGACACAGCGGCTCCTTCTCGCGCCTCATATTTCTGGGCCGATCGATTCCTCTGACTCCCGACAAGACAATAATCGCACCTCCCTCTCTCACTCCATCACCACCATTATTACTGACCTCCCCAGGGAACGAACAGGGTGGAGGGAGGGAGAGACAGAGGGATGAAGAAGGAAGGAAGGAAGGATGTAGGGAGGGTGGGAGGTTGAGGAATGAGAGGGGGACATAGAGTTGACAAAATGAGCCTATGATGATGAAAAAGCAAAAAGGGACAATGTTGAATATGAGGTGGCCTGGACAAGGGACATATGCAGGTTAGAAAGGAAAAGAGGATGAGAGCGGGGAAGTTGAGGTATGCTGATGGAGGGATGAGGTCCAAGGGAGAGAACAGGAAAGCTTTAGGGATGTGACATCTGTGTGAGGTGATAGAAAGACAAAAAAGAATGAGAGGACAGGAAAGGACGGGGAAGGAGGCCGGAGCAAAGATGGAAAAAAAACAGAAAAAGCAAGCAATATAGATCACAGTGAGAAAAGAAAGGAGGACACAAGCGAAGGAGCGCAAAGACACAGAGAGCCAAGCGGAGGGACAATAACGGAGAGAATTAGTGGAGGAGAGATGAAGGATTCGCACTATCTTCTTCTAATAAAGGAGAGAATGAGAGACAGGGACCAGGGGAGGGAGAAAGAGGGGGAGGGAGTGGTGAGGGTTAGTCTGAGGTGAAAAAGGCAGAGAGACAGAGAATTATAGGAACACACACACACACACACACATACACATACACACACGCACACACGATTATAGAGCCATGGCTGTAGCGCTGTGCAGGTCAACGCTCAGAAATATTATTAAATTGACAAGAGTACAATAGTTGATTGGCAGGCTGACTCCTGCACTGCCATTCAGTAAAGAAGAATGGAGACAGAGACTCACACACACACACACACACACACACACACACACACACACACACACACATATATATATATATATATATATATATATATATATATATATATATATATATATATATATATATATATTTATATTTACATATATATATATATATATATATATATATATATGTACATGCACAGACAAAATGCATGTAGTTTCACAGAACAATCAACACACACACACACACACACACAGACACACACACACACACACACACACACACACACACTCTCTCTTTTGTCTGTTTTGTGTGTGCGTGTGTGTGGCTGCCTGCATGAGCCTGTCACTGCTGTGTCTCTATGCTTTGAATCCAGATTACAATTACAGTAATTGGCTCTCAATTCAAGGGATTGCTGTTTGACCCGCTCACCTCTCTCTCTCTTTTGCTCACTCACTCCCTCACCCATCCCCACACATTTTACCTCAACCTCTACCGTCCTCCTCCTCATCAATATTCCTCCGCCTCCTCTGTACCTGTATCGCTACATCCATCTTTCTCTGAGTGCAATCCCTCTCCCCCTTTCCCCTCTCTCCTTTTCCCTACCTTATCCCTGTTTCCCCCCTTTGCACACACTCACACACTCTATCCCCACATATAACTATCCTTCCTTCCTGTTTTCCATCCATACTTTTTACTTCTTTCCCCCATCACACCACCATTCTTGCCGCTTTTCCTCCCTCATCGCCCTCTTTCTACCTTTCTCTTAGATAGTTGGGGAAGCAGGGAATATATTGTATACTTTATTCATGCTGTATTCATTATGGAGAGATAGCTGTTCAGCTATACAGTCGGGGGGATATATTGTGCATTTGGGGAAAAGAAGGTGAAAGAGCAATAGATAAAAAGACGGTGGTAAGAAAAGGGGGTGATAGAGGTGGTGGTGATGGTGATGGTGTGTTGAGGTGGTGGTGGTGAAGCGAGCGAGGAGGAAGGGGGGGGGGGGTTAGGAAATTGGTCTGGCTAGCGGAACAGCTTTTCACCTCTCTCTCTCCCTCTCTTTTTCTCTCTCCCTCTCTTTCTCTCTCCCTCTCTCTATTCTGCTTTGTATTCTGCAGAGATGACAGGGGGAAAGCTTTATTGCTCCGAGTTTGTATCGATCGGGGCCCCTCAAAGGGGGGAGGTTGGGGGACGCTCTGAGCAGGCCCTTTCTCAACGACCGCTGCTCCAACAACCAGCCCCCCCCCCCCTCAAGCTGCCCAAGCCTCCCCACTTTTCCTTCCCACCCGCCTCCTCCTCCTTCCAAACCCTTCTCTTGCTCGCTAGCTCGCTCTGAAATTCAAATTCAAGGCTCTTATTCTCAAAGGTTAGGAGAGGAAGAGCACCAGAAAGCGAGAGAGACGGAGAGATTGAATGAAAGAGAGATGGAGGCGGCTGGCTTCTTCCCCTGACTAAGGCCCTGAATGGAGCCGGGATCTGATAAGAAGAGCCCACAAACACAAACAATGAAGGAAGAAGAAAAAGAAAGGAAAAATAAAATAAAATTGCAGAGAGGAATACATCAGCCACCTCCTCTACCTCCTCATAGCCCTTCCCTTGTCACTAACTGCCCCCCGTCCTGTCCTCCTCTCTACTGTATCTCCATTTTTTTCCGAGGTGTGAATGATTTTGTTGACAGGTGAAGAATGAGTCGGGTCCGGGGCATGCATAAACCTCTCCTACTGTCCTCGTTACAGGAACAGTAGGAGAGCTGGGATCCACGGGAGACAGAAAGCGCCTGTGTGGTTCACACAGAATGCTCTATTTATCTATTTCAATGAGTACAAAGTGGAATAAAAAAAAAAATCACCGCTCACTCCGGCTTGCAAAACAGAAATCTCAACAAAGCAGAGTCAAGAATCAAAATAACAAATCACCGTGCTTCATGCTTCCTTTTCTCACCTCTTCTGTTTGACAAGCATTAAATAAAAAGGGGGCAAGACCCAACGTCAAAGCCACAGCCAACTGACCAAACACTTGACTCACACATGGAAGTGTCCTTGTGCACACACACACACGTACACGTGCACACACACACACACATGTACAGCCTATTTATCCGTTAATGGCATGCACAGTGCTGCAGAGAGACTAGGGAGAAGAACAGATTGTCCATCAGGGGGTTACGGGGTTCAAGTCCATGACTAGGGGGCTAGAGGAAGGTTAGGGGGTTGTAGGTTCAACTCCCAAGGGGCGAGGAGTATCCCTGCTGTCTCCCGTCCGACCCTCCCCCTTAAACCTCCTCCAGGACAATATAACCCCACTGCTTCACCTCCCTCCTTTTCTCCTCTCCATCACGCTGCTGGCCGTTTTAAGCCCTGCTTAGTCTGATCACACACGTGTAAACCTGAGCATAGCCTCCAGACTCTCTCCATTTGTCTCAGATGTGCACATGCACGCGCACACGCGGAGCCGCTCCGAAACAAACACACACTTTGAAGCATCACCGATGCACAAACATATTCATAAAACTCCAATGCACGCTTACAATTCAAATACAAATGCTCTTGCTATCTTCTGTTTTCCCATGTAATAGCAAATCATTTCATTTTAGACCTCCATCATGACTGAAACGGATACTTTCCTTTTCCAACTCCATCTCACTTACTCCTCTTGTGGTAAAGACCAAACAGAGGCACTGCTGCAGCTATCAGTAGCAGCAGATGTGAGTGGATATGAGGTATTTGGGTAAACATTAGATACATATACTGTTTATATATTGTCATTGATATTGCTTGTGTGGTTTAGGTGCAGCACCAGATTGAGCTCAGGGATAAAGAATACATCAGAGACTTCTACTGGATGCTACATGTCTGATACCTAGAAGAATGCCACCACACACACACACACACACACACACACACACACACACACACACACACACACACACACACACACACACACACACACACACACACACGTGCACACACACTTGCACACACAGCACAATCACCTGCAGGCCTGTAACCTGTCTTGTAGGCTGGACTGGTGGATGCATTATTAAACACGCAGGATTTCATATGTAGAAACAGAATATGAATGCTGCCCTGGATCCAACTGTTATTTGCCTGTTCACTCCAGTCTTCACTCTTTTTCTTTAAAATCTTCAAATTTTTACAATGAATATTTACTTAACATCTGCATTCATCTGTTTCTCAATATTGTAATTCTCTTCTTGAGGTTTCTGTTCAGGTAGTTTTTTGAGACATCATTGGGCAGAAATTCCAAAATAACCTTTAAGGATGTTGTAATTCAAGTGGACGGAGAGAAAGACTATTCATTGTTCTATAAATGCAGATACACACACGTCCCTTCAGCTGGTCAAAGACTGATTCAATGGTGGAAAAATTGCATTGGCACCAACTGCAAAGCATCCCCAAAAGGAAGACTGACTTATCAAAAAGAGTCTTTTCAGGAGTCTGACAATAAACATAATAAAACACATGTCAATATCAATATCTGTAATAACTGCGGCTCTGTAGCTACCTAGAGACTCAAATCCAAGTATATGTCATCTTTAAGGCCTTTAGGCGCCCACAAGTTAACAAGATGGTAAATCTATATAATTTCCACTTTTGCCACTCTCAGCATCAAGACCACAGTCACTATAATGTTTGAAATAAATGATGAGTAATCGTACAGGTTACTGCATGAAGAACGTGCATATGTCCGCACTCGTCTGATAGGAGGGGCTTAGGGAAGAGAGAGCTGCAGGTGGAGGGTTGTATTTTCAAATTCTGGCATTATCTTTGCCTTTTCAAGAAAACTGCCTACCCAGCTTTAAAGGTTTGCTTACTGGAGGTTTTATTGAAGGCAATGTAAATAAAATGAACTGGATACGACTCTGCTTTACTAAAGGCTCTAATTCACTTCATACGTCAGACGAGAAAATGGCTCAATTGAACTATGGTTTGGCGCTTTCTACTGGTCAAGGGTGTCTGCTTTGACGTCAGGAGATGAGAGGTCACCGGCTAGATGGTGAATGTACGAAGTCATCCTCCTGACGATCATGGGTCCGAGTCAGAAAGCTGCCGTAACCCGGTGAAAACCGCTGCATCCCACCGATTAACTAAAAGGCCCACACACAAGCAGTGGTCGAATGGCAACTAAACCACAACCTGAGCACTGTGTGTGTTTACATCTGTAGGGCGGGCGGGCCGGGCCCCGGCTCTCACGGTAATCGATGAACGAGGGAGGAAAGGGAGGTAGCGGGCGAGGCAGGGATGTGGGGGAGGGCGGGTGGGAGAAAATCGGTAAAGAAAGCAGGTTATCTCCCGTGATTAGGGGAGGGGGAATCCCCGTCTGGAGGTGGAGGAGGGCGGGCTGGGTAAGGAGGGGTGAGGGAAGACCGGGGTTCATTGATAAAAAGTGAGAGAGGGAGGGAGAGGGGAGAAAGGGAGACTATGTTTGGCATCGAGAGAGAGCAGACAATTATCTGTATTGATTAGAGCGGCCCAGTACTGTGAAGACTGAGAAAACTATGACTGGATCAATAGAGAGAGAGGGAGAGAGAGAGAGAGAGAGAGAGAGAGAGAGAGAGAGAGAGAGAGAGAGAGAGAGAGAGAGTTAGCGAATAGACAGACCAATAGAGAGAAACAAACGACAGAGATAAAAGATACATATAATGTCAAACATTAAGAGACAGAAACATAGTAGTTTATGGTGCAAAGCGAAGTCAAAGAGCCAAGGTGGCATAATAGGAGAGGAGTTGGAGGGAGACAAGGAGAGTCAATGAAAGCACGAGGAGATACATTACATTGTTGATGTCATTACTCTTTATCATTGATTTGTCAGCACGACCACAAAGTTCATTCAACAAGCCCACCAGAGCCCTCCCATCACCACAGCACACAGCTAAGCAGAAAGAGAGAGGGAGGGAGGCTGAAAAAGACATTAACTAAATACACACTGATGGGAGAATTCACAAAGAATGGACTGCGTTTCGCGGACAGCACCATGAATTGCGCGTCACTTGAAACAGCTATTTTTCACTTCTCAGGTCCGATTCACAAAAGATATTGCGCCAATTTTATTACAGTGCAAGCTCGCCCAATTTGCCCTTTTTTTATGTGAGGAGAAAAAAAATAATCACTCAATTCCACGGTCACAGTGTGGGCGACATCCCTTATGAATATCCTTCAGTTATACTTCATAATCTTACTGTAACTCCATGTGGCTTTTAGCGCTGATCTCTAGTGCTTCATTTAGTTTCTTGCAATGAGGCTCAATTGCACAGTAAGAGGCCATTTCCGTGCCAAATGTATGCATACTGCCTAATTTAAATATGTGCAAATAGCACAGGAGTCAAGAAGCTATTTGACGTTAAGTTATTGCAGTTGTGTTGTAATGTTATCCTTTGCAGGTGTTTAGAGAGTTACACAGTTTCTTTTTGTTTCATTTGCGCAGGTTTAGCAGCCGCAAAAAGGGGATGATCCTCTTATGGATTTTTCCCCTCAGTGAGCACAGTCTGACCGTTGGAACTGGTTCACACAGACAAAGCTGGCAAACCAGAGGAAACTGACTGTTGGTTCTGCCAGCAACAAGAGAGCTGGTATGAGAACTGGATACTGCGTCCAAACTGGTGACCAACGTATCCCAATGTAAGTTGTTGTGGGCACAGACACTGAAATCTTGTTTTAGGCCCGACAGAGACTTGTGCATAGGAACCCTAAATATATGAATAGCATGACATTTTTGACGATTTGTATCCGATGTGAACGAGACAAGAACTTTTGGACCAGTTTCTGTCATTTAACCTCCAATAAAGAGTGTGGCCACTAGTCCTGTGCTGCATGCTCTTCCTGCAACCTGAATAGAGACATAAGGACCAAGTTCTTTACCAAAATACAACTTCAAGGGTTTCCAAAATACCAAGAGTGTCAAAAAAAAAGTCAATATTTTCTTTCTTTTCTTGCAACAAAACCTGACAATGCCAACGCTGCATCAGACTATGAAGGAAAGTCAGCGAGGCAACACACAAAACTCCTGTGCTCCAATTGTTATATCCTATCATATATATCATTATTTTAATTTTTTGTGTCCTCATTTTCATAAAAAAAAAACAATTCCTGTGGATTTTTTGTACTTTTGAATATTTAATTTCAGAGGGAGAAGTGAAGAGAGAAAGACTTTAGGGGAAGAGTGTGTCGGAGAGGGAGCTTTGGTAAACATTAGGAGGGAGGTGATGCGCAGGTAGGGGGCCTTGCTGTGGGGCCTCTTCTGGTCCAGAACAAAAACCAAAATGGTGGAATGGGGGTGGAACAAAAGGTACATGGAGGGAAACAGAAGAGTGACAACCTGTGCTGAGTAAAAACATCCTGCTGGCTCACACACACACACACACACACACACACACACACACACACACACACACACACACACACATACACACACTTGCACACTCGCACACACGCGCACACACTGCATCTGTCATTCCTTAATTTATTGAACATTACAGGATGATAGAATTCAGCCTCCACTCTCTATATATTTATTGACACTGAAGAGGAATGCATTGTCAGAAAAGGTTTATACAAAAGCAAACAAATAGATGAAAAAACATAAACTCTGAATGGGGAGCCGGACGGGATATTGAGGAAACCTTTCGTAAGGGCAGAGAATGTCAGGTTTGACAAATGACCTTTTAAACATGGAGCAGATGTAGAGAGTCATGTACACGGTGGAAAGAGGCCAGCTCAACTGTCTGTCTTTTAACAGCAAGTGAAAAGATGAGCGTCACTGTTAAAATAAAACACATTACTATGAGTTTAAATCAAAATCTGGAACAGACTGAAGTGATTCCTAAATCAAAAGTGAATTTCATTTTAACGGGAAGAAGGTGTAAAAAGCCGTTTCGGATGTGTAATAAAGCCACGGAGGAAGAACAAAACGAGAGGGGGGCGGTGTTCAAACGCATTTGAGATGGAGTTAAAGATAGTGGAGGAAAAAATGAAGAAAAAAAAAACAGAAAGTAAAAAAAGAAAAATGTGACAAAGACAGAGAGGAAAGGGAGAACAGGACATGAATTACAGGTGTGGAGTTATGCATGCATGACATCACTGGACCCCTCCTCCAGCCCTTGGGAATGGGCACCTTGGAAACGGTCGCTAAGGGAACAGAGTACTGAGGGAGAGAGAGAGAGGGAGAGAGAGAAAGAGAGAGAGAGAGAGAGAGAGAGAGAGAGAGAGAGAGAGAGAGAGAGAGAGAGGATGGACAATATGGTTGGGAGAAAAACAAGCAATAAAAAAACAAAAATCTCATGTAGCACTGAATTCTGCCAAAGTCATGTGGTCATGGAAAAAAAGTTAATTCCCTCGCAACCCTTCCTAATGTCCCATGAAGCAAATGGACCACCTATGGGTGAAAAAACCAGCTCCATCACATCTAAAGCCTGTATTGTCCTCCTCCCCCATATACTGTGACCTTTCATCCACTCCAGTCATTTAGAGAGGGGAGATTTAGTGTAGCACCGACGCAGCGCGATGGTCAAACACGGCACACGATGGAGAGGCCAAGATGGCCTCTGGTCTACGGTTTAACACACGGAGAACTATTGATGGAAAAACATGTTGATGGACAAAGAGAATCTGGGACAGTGATATGTTGGCTGTTAATGTACATGGGTGCTTGGAGGTCAAGAAGCTAGAAGCTCTGTAAGTGGATTGAGAATCTGTAGTTAGCACACAACACCCACTTTGGTCTATTGAGGCGTCGGAGTAATGAACACACAAACCCGAGCCCACAGGAAAGAACCTTTGTGCCATTCTGACCTCAGCAAACTCTCCGCATCCCTGCAGACGATGCAGTGTCCACACTCTCAGCTGCTGAGCGGATGCACTTTGTCTGCCTCTGTCCTCTCTTTGGATCAGTAAACAAGTCAGCTGTACTAGTAGCACCCGAACAACACTTCTGCATACTCTCACCACATCAAATGACTCAGAACAAACAGAACAAAAACAAAATATATTTTGCATCACCACAGAGTTGCAGAGTTTATGCACATAGCAAACACCTACATCCAGCATGCAGCGTGATCGCAGAGCAGTATCATATACATATCAAAGGCTTTGATGTGGTATGTAATATAGATTTCGTATGTATGCATAATACCAGTGATCAATATCTACTGCTGAATAAAACATGCTGCTGGTTTTTGACGGGCCGATTTGAAATGGAGATGCTATGCTAATACCAGGGGCTTCACTGAGATTGGCCCTGAACCTTCCTCATACCAGAAGTTCACATTTAGATGCTCTCACCTGCACGCTGCATAATGCATGAGCTGCCTGAATATATATATCACCCCCTGCACAGCTCTCTCTCTCTCTCTCTCTCTCTCTCTCTCTCTCTCTCTCTCTCTCTCTCGCTCTCTCTCTCTCTCTCTCTCTCACACACACACACACTTCTACATGCACAACAATGCAGGGACACAGCAGTGTGTGTACAATAAGTGGGGCTTATATGCACGACATAACCATGCACACCTAAATGGTGACACACATACACACACACTCATGCAGTCCACCACAGCTGCAAACAAAACAACCTGAAGACGTTGTGAAAATCTGATAACGTCGAACATGCAGAATAGAAAAAAAGATAAAGGAGAAGAAAAAAAACATTCCCTGTGATTTTAAAGTAGTGTCTGGCATCCTTAAATCTATTCTTTATACACTGACAGAATTTCGCAGACATAAGAACGACATAACTGTTTTAAAAAGCTTTGATTGCTATGGAACATGTTGCAGCCGCATCCAGAAAAAAAGGAGAAAAAAAAAACCCCACACTGTTTTCTTCTTTGATCAAGTGCTGTGAGACACACAGACAGTGCTTAATCAAAACACTGGTAAGCCATCCTGAACTTCAGGCTTACAGCAGCAGGAAACAGGGTCAGGGTTGCAGAACAACTCAGTGTGAACTGGTCTGGAGTGTGTGTGTGTGTGTGTGTGTGTGTGTGTGTGTGCGTGCGTGTGTGTGTGTGTGTGTGTGTGTGTGTGTGTGTGTGTGTGTGTGTGTGTGTGTGTGTGTGTGTGTGGGTCTGATGTTTGTTTGTGAGAGACCATGTCAGTGGTGTTTGCTGGCTGCCAATTAACACACAGTTTTTGAAAGGTAGAGTAAGCCGAAGCGAGGAATGGAAAGTTAGAAAAGTGAAGACGTTTGAAACGTTGATATTACAGCAGGGAGCCGCACAGATGTTTTACTTTACATTACATTCTTATGATAGCCAGCAGTAAATATGCATTTATAGGGTAGTATGTCTGTTTTAGAAGACAACTGAATTTACTCAGTGCTTCCATCTCTCTGTCTCTCTAACCCGGCTGGTCTTTAACCTTGGCCTCTGGTGCTTCTGCCTAACGCAATAAAGTCACCCCTCCTCCCCTTTACCTCTCCCTCCCTCTCTCTCTCTTTCTCTCTCTTTCGGTCCTCCTCCTCTCTGTCTCTCTCTGTCCCCCCGGCACCACTGTTGTCCACTGTTCCACTCATTCATAGTAAACACTATTGATTTTCAGCAGGGAAAATAAAAAAAGGCCATGAATTTTAATGCCCCTATCTGTCCCCTTCTCCATCTCTTCCTATCCCCCCTGCCTCTCCCTTCCCTTCACCCCCACCACCTCAGCTCCTTCTTTCCTGAGGGGAGGATAAAGAGATGGGGATCATATATGTGTGTGCGCGCCGTATGTGTGAGTGTAAGGTAGTGGTACACGGGGAGGGGGGTTGCATTTCTCATTTCCCAGCTGTGCCTCTCTCACACAACTGCTCCCCCCTCCTCCTCCTCCTCTTCCTGCTCTTCCTCCTCCTCCTTCTCCTTCTCCTCCTGTCCTTCTCTCCGTCGCTCCTCTCTCCTCTTCACACCGACTTTGACTCTGGGGAGTGGAAGCAAACGAAGCTCTCGTGCAGATAGAGGCTGTCCCATTCTGCGGTTGCACCAGCACTTAAACAATCACATGCTCATGCGCCGCAAGATATACAACCGCTCCTTGGTCAAAACCACGCACAGGCAAGACAAACACACAAACACACACACACACACACACACATATTTATTTATATATGAATGTTATATAAATGTTCTTACTTAAACACACACAGGCACTATTAGACACAAGGCATTCATTGTCAATACATTTCTGGAGTGCTTGAGTCAAGTATTCAAATTTCCTTCCATTTTACGCTCTTCCTTTTTCCTTCCAATGACTTCCTGCTCTATCAATGCTCTCTCTCCTCTATCTTGTTGCCTTCGTCTACCTTCGAACACCCCTCCCTGTTTTTTCTTTTCTCTACCGCCCTTGCCAGGCCTCTCTCTCTCTCTCTCTCTCTCTCTCTCTCTCTCTCTCTCTCTCTCTCTCCCTCTTCTACTCTGTGTATTGATTTTGCTATAAGCGGTGTCCCGGTTGCGACAGGTTAGCGCAGACAGACAAAGGCAGACTTCATCAACCAGCGTTAAACACAGAAGCCACGTCCTCAATAATCACTCCATCACACAAAAGACGACGAGAGAGCAGGAGAAGAGTGAGTGGAGAGGAGCATGCAGAGAGTATTGACAACTAGCGGGGAGAAGAACGGCAGGAGAAAAAAAGGGATGTATTTTCAAGGTTGTCTTTTTGTTTCCCTCAAATTGTAGGAAATCAGCGTGGATTAGACACTGGAAGGTTCATCCATACTCACATGAAGAAACCTACAAATCATGGTTCAGTTCCTCCCTGTTGCATTTGTTCTTTTCTCTGATGAGCACCCTTGATGTAGGAAAACTTGCTTTCGGCACATACATATGTTTGAGGTATGCGTCATGTTTAGTACAACACCGGCTCCAATTAGTAGTTCTTAAATATTTGGTTAATTCCAAATGAGGAATTTTCTTCTATTAACCTCATTATAACTATGTGTGTGTGTGTGTGTATATGTGTGTGTGCGTGCGTGCGTGCATGTGTGTGCGTGTGCGTGCAAACTGATCTGTGTGTGTACGCAGACAGTTTTCATCTCCACTTAATCTCCCGCTCCTAATTCAGAGTGTACATTGAGCCGCCTAATAGGATGTGACTGGAGCGCCTGCTGCAGCGCTAGCTAGCTAGCCGCTAATGAGAGAGCCGCCACAGCCGGAGAATCAAAGCGCTTCATCAGCACTCCTAATTACTGTAAACCTCATTAGCTGGCCGGAGCGCAACATCTGCTCTCGCTAACAAAGTATATCCAAATATAACGCGGGGCCGGCCTGGTGTGTCCAAGAATCCGAGCGCGCGGCTACCACACCCTGTGATTTCATTGTTCTGTGTTGCAATTGTAATGGCAGCAGAGGGGGTTTGTTGCTATTCAGGTTGAAATGAAAAGCAGAGAAAGAGATACAAGTCCAGGTTCAAAACCAAGTTTCGACTGTAACGCCAATCAATACACATTTCTCCCATTAACTGTGGTTACAGCGGGCTGTTGCAAAGCTCCTCTGTGATGTTCTATAACACACTGAGGTCTGGGGGTGTTAATGTTGCCCATCTATGAAGCAGCAGGTGTGTGGACAGCAGGTTTCCATGTAGCTCTGTCTGTTTGCCCGCTCACCCCCTCTCTACCTCTGATCAAAGCACTTCCTTTCAAGCCCCCCACCCCACCCCACCACCACCTTCTGCTGTTCCTCTCTTCCCCCCCCCCCTCCCCACCCCCACACCCTCCCACCTCATCATAATTTGACTGATGATTACACTTGTCACTCAAGGCAGCATGTGGCCAATTAGGAAGAGGGGCGAGGGGAGTTTGTGCTGATGGGGGTGGGCGGCAGGAGATTTGGGTTAAAACTTTTCGCCGCTTGCTCCACTCAGGTAGCCTTTTCAGCTCTTAGCGGTGGTAGAAACAAATATTCGTTTCTGTACAATTTTCCTTAACAGAGTCAAGAAATGTCCAAGAGCAGCTCTTTCTTTTCCTCTCCCCGACACTCCGGCCTTGTCTCACACTCTCATGGCCACTTCACTATCTCTCCATGTTCCAGGGTAATCACAGACTCATTTAAAGTCACTTTTGTACACTACCTCTGACTGGTGGTTAAGAGTGCGACCGCAGACTAGGCTTTTATGGGCCTTAATGTGTCCTACAGACACTTTGGCAACCAGGCTGCTGCTGTCAAGATGCGGGTAGAGAGAGAGAGAGAGAGAGAGAGAGAGAGAGAGAGAGAGAGAGAGAGAGAGAGAGAGAGAGAGAGGAGAGGACATGTGAGGCCAACAACCATGGCAACTTAACCAGGCTGAAAAAAGGGGGAACGAAAGAGGATGAAAAAGGAGGGAGGGAGAGGGATGTGCACGACAAAATGGACAGAACATGGTAGCGTCAAAAGAAACGGGAGAGAGAGGTCACTTAGTCACTCCTTCGGCACCCCCACTCTGCGCCTCCTCTCTCGTCCCCTTTACAAGCAGACAAAGGGACAGAGGGGTGCAGCCCTTGTACAGGAGAGGGAGGGGTTTACGCCCCTTTCTTTCTGCCCCCTAATATCTAGACGAGCAGTGAATATTGTTGGTAATGATTTGGATAGGTGCCGGAAGAAAAGGAATTGATAGAAACCTTCATGAGGTGTATCAAAATCTAAAATGTACATTCTTTATTCAAAATGATCTATTGGGATATGTCTTTTGAAAGTTTATCAATGATGTGTTTGTTAACTATGGAGAATTTGATTTTGTTATCGCACACAACGAGAATAGGAGTGAGGCCATGCACTTGTAAAAGAAAGGCAAAATAAGAGAGATCACACAAGAGAACGAGAGGGAGAAGAGGTGGTGGAGTACAATAGATTAATTTCAGAACAGAGCGCTACTGCCGAGAGAAGGATTGAGAGAAGGATAGAGGGGATAAAGAAAAGGGAAAACACAAGAGAAGGAAGGTGGGAGATTAAACATGCATTCATCTCTCTCAAAGAGCTCCTTTTAGAGAATCTCTGTTGTGTATGTATGTGTGTGTGTGTGTGTGTGGAGCGCGTGCGCTCCAGAGGAAACATTTGCTATGATGTGACATTGCTTATAGCAGATATGTTCGCTGCCTCCGCCTCAAAACCCGATCGGTAAGCACTCTCATCCACCCTCACTGTGAAGGACAGCAGTGGAACCCCAAAGGTTAATAGGACTCCTTCATTACCATAAATCTTATCAGCTAAATGAAATGGAGAGAAGGACCTCTGATTTAGTCGTTCGCTCTGCTGGGCTAAGGGGAGACACCCAATCAAACCTCTGGATTTTATTGGCCTTTTTTATTATCTAAATGTACCGGCACATGAGCGGGGTGGCAAAGGTTACAGCCTGCGGCAATCAACAACAAAAAAGACAGCGGCGGGCAAAAAAACATTGTCGGTGTATTTATGAGAACACAGTCATCTCAGCAAATAGACTCTCCAATCCCTTGCATGTTTTGTCACATCAAGGTTTTTCTCTCTCTCTGACCAAAGAAATGTAGGGAGTCTGCCGCTGCGCTTTAGCACCGACGTTTGAATAAATCAGTCAATCTTGGTTGTGAAAGCACTAAAATCAAATAATCAAGAGTTCAATTTGGTCAGCGGGAGCTCAAAGGCTTGTTTTGACTGCCTGGTCTGACGTGGGTGATTGGCGGCATGTGGCGAAGTCCACTCCAACCCTGATCACCGCCAGGCCACCACTGACCGAGTGTCCACGCACACACTCAGAGTCCTACAAGGCGTCCCGCATGAAGAGGTCAAGAATGCTTGAATTCTCCGTACATATACGTCATGTGTATGGTATTGAAAGAGAGAGAGGGAGAGGCAACGAGAAACACAGAAAGAGGTACAAATCAATACCTGGAATGGAGTCAGGTGGCTTGTATGTGTTTATTCCCGCTGATGTGTTGATTAATTGGACATGCACACACCCACGCATGCACCCACACACAGTCCATCTATCCCTCTGTGTGTGTGTGTGTGTTCTCCAGGTGATAGGTCTGATTAAGTGGCCTGCTCACCCGGCCTCTGATTAGGACTAATGCTGGGTTGTATTTCACTGGACACAGCGACCAAGTGCACAAAATGATTCCTCTGAGTGTGAGTCCATGTATGTGTGCGCGTGTGGCTAAAATGATATAGTGTGTTGCTAACACGTAGAATAAGCTCTTTAGATGAATATATTTGCATGATTTTATGGCTGTGTATGCTCTGAATGTCTTGGAGAATGCATAAGTAAAAGCATATGGGTAAAGGTCACACATTGGTGAGAGTGTGGTTGCGTTAGCATGTTTATGTGTGTGTGTGTGTGTGTGTGTGTGTGTGTGTGTGTGTGTGTGTGTGTGTGTGTGTGTGTGTGTGTGTGTGTGTGTGTGTGTGTGTTGTAATGGTTATTAATACGCTAATGGCTGGTGAGGATGTACTGTATATGTGTGTGTGTGTGTGTTCCCAGGGAGAAACTCAATACCACTCACTGTTGCTAATGAGCTTTGGGACCTCATCAGCATTAATACTACATTAGCCTCAACCAACCCACACATACACACTCTATATATATATATATATATATATATATATATATATATATATATATATATATATATATATATATATATATATATATATATATATATACAACCTACTGGTGCATATGCACACCTGTGCAAATCCATAGAAAAGGTAAACAGTTAATAGGATTAAAAGGAATGCTTAACATTGCAGTGTTATTACTGCACATATGGATTTGTGTTGATTAATCCAAAACCGTGTAACAGGTTTAATTCACAAATGTAGTAATTTGAACAGAGTATTGTCACCTTGAGTACATAACTACATGAGCAGGTGATTACATGCTCAGAAATTATGCCATAATGTCATAAAAAAGCCTTTTTATGTTGCCAGACGATTTTTTTTTTGTAAGCAGGATGTCAAATGTGGTTAGTCTCATTGCATTAATGCATCAGCTACACATAAGATGTCATTGCTGCAGCTGCTTTGGCCCTGTCACGTTGTCAAACTGCGTCTGGGACATCTACGTGAGCCTAACATAGGTAAATAGCAGCGCTGATAGCCCATTAGCTCCTGAAGCATTCTGCCATCAGCCTGCTGCATTTAGGACCCCTTGGCTGGCTCATACACTGCAATCTAATTCTACCACACGGAGACGAGAGGAGGGAGAGAGAATCGTATTGTGACGAGAGTAGGGGGGAGTGAGAGGGAATGGGAGAAGAAGAGGAGAGAGAGGGCTACAGAGAAGGAGAGAGGTAGCTTAATGCAATAAAGCATGTAGTATTGACATCTTTCTCGTGTCTATTGATTCCCCATTATGTTGCTAACAAACCCAGGTTGACATTTTGTCATTTGCAATCATGTTAACACTGCGACTTGCACGCTCCCCTCCACAAACCGATCTATACCTACACACACTAGTTTGCACGTGTGCTCATGCTTGTGCACACACACATACGTACTCTCTCTTTCTCAGACAGACGCAGAGCAAATGGGTAAGCACATGCACGGTGCCACATCAACCCACGAACCCATATGCCAGACCCCCATAACGATGTCGAAATGTCTTGAAAGTAGCCAGGAAGCACGGACACAGAACTGGAGACACCGTGATGAATGGATTAAGACGGAACATTTTATTGTGAGGAATAAAAAAATCCAAAATCCTAGATGATCAGGAAAGTTATGAGGAACAGAAATATCAATAAGTGTATGCTTAATGTTAGTCTGTCTGATATTCAGAGACAGAAATGAAGCGAGTCTAAAATCTGAGGCTGAGTGTGAGAGAGAGTTGGGCGGTATATTGCAGGAGGTGGTGGTTAATGATGTGTGACAGAAGGTGCATAGTTGAGATGAACTGAATCTAGGTGTTTGTGTAAGTGTAGGTGAGTGCGAGAGAGAGAAAAAAAGCAGTCACCTTGATGCCCCATCATATCATATCAAGCCCTGCGCCGTGTGGGAGACCTGCGATTCCTCCTCTATGTCCCATTAAACTTTCATACACCAGTTAATGCTGATGGCTTCACAAACCACTTTACAACACACACACACACACACACACACACACACACACACACACACACACACACACACACACACACACGCGCACACACACACACACACACACACACACACACACACACACACACACACACACAGTTCACTATAGCAGTGGCTCTGACCTGTACCTTCACAGACACAGTGCCATTAAAAATAGAACAAAACCTGGATCAGTTAGAGCAGCTCGCCATCCAGGTGGAAAACGGTCTAACATCCTCAGTTTATGCTATATGATGGTCCGTCTGTTTCATGACGACGTGTCTGTGTGTGTGAGCCCCCACAGGGGTTGGGCATGAATGCTTGAGGCCTGTTGTAACATGAAAGAGAATGAAAACACAGGGGGCAGAGAAGGGTCAGGTGGGGCTAAATCAAACCTTCCTGCTGTGACCTCTGACTCCGTACAAAGCCTCAACTCAAAAGGAGTCAACGAGCTGCTACCAGTTAAAGAAACAAGTTAGCTGAGAGCTCGAATCAAAATCCCCCAAAACAGTGTGTGTGAGTGTGTGCGAGGAGGGGTATTAACATTTTCTGTGGGAGCTATCAGTGAAGGTTTGGAGCACACATTAGAGCTCAAGGGCACTAAACCAGACAATAAGTCACTAAAGACACTTCCGTGGTGTTTCTTAGGATTTCTGGGAGAAGAAACGTTCACTGTTGCTTTCCAATGCACAAGTCAGACAGCGGCACAGCCCTGTCTCAGGCCTTAGTTGTTGAACTCCCTTTTTAGCAGCAAAGCCTCCAGTTTGAAAAGGACAGCACCTTGTACCGTGTTATCAGAATGGAATGAAATAAGCATAGCATAGTGAATCACTATTATCCCGCCATCTAAGGAATCCAGCAGTACACATCCCATCAGTTCGCCTGCTTATTCAGATGCAGACCCCGGCCTGGGACACTGCAACATAATGGCTCATCTGTGGTTTACGCTCACCTCTCAAGCTCAAACTGGGTTTTCCTCTTCCTCCTCGTTTTTCACTCTGTCATCTACTCTTACTCTCACCCACTTCTCCCTCTCTCTTTCCACTTTTTTTTAATTTTTTTTTATCTCATTCTGACATTCGCCATTTTTCAACGTGCGGAGCGCGAAAACTCCTCCTCCTCGGTCCCCGCTCCTTCCCCTCGTCCTCCCTCCAACCCCTCTCCCCACATTTCTGTGTCTCCTCATATCTCTGGAGATATGGTAGGTTACAGGTTCCTCTCATCCCTCTCCGCTCTTTTCCTCTCCCCCTCTATCAGCCATCCCTTCATTGCCACATGCCGTGCACTGCTGACTGAGTATGTGGAGTAAGGGTGAAGCCTGGCATCTCTGAAATCAAATGCGCTTGAACTGATCTGGAAATGAGAGGGGAGCTTTGCACTGCGGGAGGGTGGGGTGGGTGGGGGTTAAGAGCCCATCCATCGGATAAGGTGCACACCAGCCACATTTACGCACTGATACGCAAGTTACTGTATGTATATGCATTGGTGAATGTACCCCTGTGGGCCTATACACTCTGCAGTCCTTCAGTGTGCGCAGAAACACACTATAGCCAGCACATCCTTCCCTCTCCAAAGAGGGACAAGGGGTAAAGAGCCGAGGAACTGTTGCATGTCTGAAAAACAGTCGAAGCTGGACTGAGCTGGATCTCTCTCACAACGACAGTCAGTGACACACTGAAGCCAGCCTGGCTGCTCCCACCATGCGTCCTTTTATTCCGCTTCAGCGCAGATGAAACACAGACGGCGCCCCAGCCCCAGCCGGCACCCTCCCCCTCCCCGACTCCACACTCCCTCCGCTTTCAACCGTGCAGCAGCCGAGCAGCGATAGGACAGAGCGATGTAGTCACTAAAGAAGTCTATTTCCAGTGGTGTTTACAAAATGCGAGCCTTGTCCCCTACCCAGCAAACACAAGTCAGAGCAAAAAGCAGCCAGCGCGGCGAATCAGAGACGTTCGGCAAGATCAGAGCCAAGTCACAAATATATTATGAAGAAAACACAATGTCGAAACAATATGAAATAAAACAAAGGAATAGCTGTGTTTTGCATCTCTCCTCTCGTGCGGTCGTACTCCTCCGTGCACCTACTCTCTCCTTCTATCTCCCCCTCTCCCTGCTTCCACCGGCCCAGGAATCGATCTCCGCAGGATCGATAAGTTGGCATGAATATTCCCTGCCTGCCGAGAGTCTAGTTGGGGAGAGACGGAGGTTCAGGCTCAGGCGCAGGCAGTGGAGGAGAGGGAAAGGATGGGGACGGAGACACGAGAGAAATATAGTCTGATAACGGGGCATAGTCGGCGTGGAAATGAAGCAACACACGGGTGGAACAGTGGCGCATTGTTGGACAGCGAAAACGGAGATTTTACGCAATTCATTTTCAATCCGTCGGGACACTCCAGCACGCTCGGGAACGCTTCTTTGATTTGAACAACCGCCCTGCAGGTGTAACGGACTCTGTTTACGCATTCAAAGGGAGCCGGAGGAGCGTGTGCGCCGGTGTAAGTGGGTGTGTGTTCGCCGGCAGCTCTTCCCGCTGCAAAGTGCATCGGCACCGAACAAGGCGGGGCGGGTCTGCGCGGCGGAGTCTGACCGACATGGAGGACATGTAGCGGAGAGAAGAGTAAAAATGTCTTACCGGAGTTGGAGCGGAGAGCCAGAGGGGACTTGAGACGCCAGGCGTTGAGGTCAGGGGCAGTTCTCTGAAACACGAACGGCACCGGCAAGGGAACAAACATGGTCTTCCTCCGGCTTCTTGTTTTGATGCAAATAATCTTATAGAAGTGTTGTAATAAGCTGTGTCCTCTTGTGAAGCTTCCGTGTCTTCGTCCGTGTCTCGGGTAGACAGCCTTGGGGAAATATTTGGTATGGAGAGCTCACGACGTTCGCCGTTGGGTGTGTACACATGTAGCCCAGCTGCGCCTTTTTATTTACATGTGTGGATGTCGTATAGTGGCCGACATTAGTTTTGGTGTAAATGTGCATAGAACATATACGTAGGATGGTCCCTTGAGTGCAGCAGTTATCTTACAGTCCAGACTAACACACAGACGGATAGAGATGAGATCAGACCTCACTTTTTCAGGCTACAGGAAAAGTTGTGATACAATTACAGGCCTATTGTAGTGGCTTTTTAATAAAAGGCTGTGTGTCACCTGCCTGGCGTGGATGCACCTGCGTCTCTGTTACCTTTGCACAGCTAAAGCGTTCTCCTTGAGTAAACATAGAGGCCAGCAAGCTTATTTTATCCTCTCACTCCTCAGCAGTAATGTTTCCTGTAGGTGTGAAAAGGCATGAGAACAGTCGCTAGCCTCCTCCTGTAGCATCCCCGACCGGGCTGAGCTTTGGTATTCGCTTTGCTATTTAAAAACAGCACGATAAATTATGATACATAGTAACGGACGAGACAGTGTAAAAGGCGAGCAGAGTTAGAAAGTCTTATTTGGATTTCTGTAGTATTTGGTTTGATCTATTGTATTTGGTCTCTAGCTGCACGCGCTCCTTCTCCTCTCTTCTTCGCATGAAGGCTACATTCATCCGCTCGGGCAAAGCAGCGGATCGCGTCGCGAGCACATTTAAAACAGCTTCATTAAAGGCTATCATCAACAAATAAATAAACAAGTGCGGGGCAAAGGCTGCACGGACACACACACGCACACACACACACACACGCACACACACGCACACACTCGCGCGCACACACACACTCAAACACAACGCGCGCGCTTGGCCCTGACGCTCCTCCTCCGTGGCTCTCTGTCACAAGGCAGTAATTAAAACGCAATCAATCGATAAATAAATAAATAAATAAAGCGAATAAATAAATAATTTAAGACACTAAAACACAAAACAACGGAAATAAGACAGCGTGAATATTCCCGTTATGGTCTCGCGTTTTACCGGAACACTTGCCTATCTCCGTCCATCCGTCTGTGTGTCTTTTGTGTCTGTCTGTTTGTCCCCGTTATTTTATGGGAACCCCAATAGCTTATTCGACCCGGCTCCCTCCAGGATTGTAGCGATCTGCCACTAGGCTGGCCGCAACATTGAGGCGAGAGAGGACCCGCTACTACTCACACATCACCACCCCACCCCCGCACCTCCCTCCCTCCATCCATCCCCTCCCTCCTCCCACCCACCCCCATCTCCCTCGTTTTCACTACCGCTGCAAAAGGTATCCTGTATTGATTTCTGGATTTTTTCCCCCTCTTAATAATACCGGCTATAATAATGCCAGTGGTGATCAGTGCATTACTGCCGGCCTGCTTGGGAAGGGATGAGGACCAGATAAGAGAATCCATGGATACCTATAGGTGCTTAACGCTAATACCCAGCATGCACACAATTAAGTTATCACACCACTGCTGCTTTTAATAAGCCATCCTCAGCGGACGATGTATCATTCAGATATATGAAGGCATGGCGACCAATACTGCTTTGAGTATGGAAAATGTATAGTTTGCAGCATGAAAATACATTTTAGTTTGTTTTTTTAACCAGCGTAAACTCAGTGAGATAAATGCACCATACATGCATGGACTATTTTTTTCATCTAAAAAGCAAACACTTTATGACTAAAAAATACATGAGAGAGCCAAGGTGTCAGGGGATGAGCTCCTCCATGATTGAGGTGATCACCACCTCCCTCTCCTCCTCCTGCTCCCGGATCTTGTTTCCTCTGTCCCGGTTACGCATGCCGGCCTCCCCAGCATGCCTCCCCTCGCCTCCTGCCCTCTCCCTCCCCGGCACCGACATGTTACACGCTGTCAATTACAGGCCAGCACCAGTCAACGCCGGGTGCTTACACACCAGATTATTGTCGATATAGATTTTTAAATAGAAAAATCTATACTTTAAACATCGCAGTCAATACGGGCAAATCAATAGAAATGAGCGAGCTCTTGCTCCTGGAAGCCCCCCCCATAGGACTGTTTATACCTGCTCTCTTAATGCTGCGGGTGATTAGGCCTGTTTTAATGGAAACTGCACATAAAATATGTTTTTTTTTTCATCATCACCGGACTTGTCATGATCTCTGTCATCAACAGACAGCCATAGTGTCAAGAAATGTGTGCTGCACACTAAACTGGCATATTCTTAATTATGAGAAATGTGTCATCCTCTGTAGTAGACAACCAGGTTTTATTGTCCTTCTCCCTCCGCTTCACGTATGACAGATGACATCCGCAGGTCCAATGAGGGAGAGGAGGGGAATGGAGCAAGAGAAGGACAGAGGAGAGAGGAAGAGGACAGCGAAGGAAGGGAGATGGATAAGACATAAGGAGAGTAAGAAAGGGGGGAAGGAGAGGAGGAAAACTGAAAGGAGTAAAGCGAGGCAAATATGAAAGAATGAGGGAAAGAGAGTTGAGGCAAGAACAGGAGAGAGGAGAAAGAAGGAGGGAAGGTAGAAGTGACTAGTTGTCCTTCAAAGACCCCCTTCTCTCCACAGAGGGAGCCATGCGCGCCCCCTTTCCCTCCTCCCTACACTCCTTCCAGACAAAAGCAATTATTTCTTGTAGAATGTAGTGTGGTTGTGCGCGTCTGTGGAAGAGAGGGATGGAGGGAGGGTGTGTGAGATTGAAAGAGGGGAAAATAAGATGGTGTTGGAGGGGTAGAGGAGGATGGGGAGGTGAGGAGGAGGAGGAGGGACGCTAACACCTACAGCATCCACCCCTTCGTCCTCCACGCACTATTCAGACCAAACTCTTCTTTTTCTTCCTTCTGACACGACCGCAAAGACAACCCAACAGAAAACTATCAACTCGGTATTCACGCGTGTAAAAAGACACCACGAAGCACCTGCACGTGAATTTGAGATGGACTCGCAGACTCCACATGTAGTCGATGGAAGATCTAAAAACTTTTGAGTGAGAAACTAACTTGTATTCCCCCCCCACACACACACACACCTCCCCGCCATACGAATAGAAACGTTGACAAGTAAAATACACACATTCAAACACACAGAACACAACCTGGAGATGACCTCTATCTCCTTTTATCTTTGATTCTGTCCATCTGTCTGTCTGTGTGTGTGTCTACACGACCGACCACCTAAATCCAGCTGACTGCGTGTGTGTCATGCTTGGTGCCTATAGGAACCCTGCAGCGATTCGGTCTCTACAGTTTCACTCCCCGGGGACCCAGAGAGACCCATGGGCCCAGAGACAGAGACGGAGAGAGAGAGAGCTCCCCTGGGGGGCCGCTCCAGCCAATAACCCCTGCTGGACCGCTCTCATCGGGGGCCCACGGGGTCCTGATTGCCCACCTCCCTCCCTATCAGCCTCCCGATCCATAAAGAGAGATATATAGCGGGTTCCATTGTTTTCTAGCTTGTATCTTCCCCCTGCTGTATTGAAAAATGCTCTTCTAAAATTGTCTCTTTCTATTTCTTTACCTCCATTTTTTTTTACACAAAGAAATACTGTAATGGATGTAATATTGGATTCTGGATACTGACAGTTAAGGCCAGTGATTATAGAAGAGTATTATACATCAGGTGTAGATATATACTTTTTTACAATCAAAGAAATATTATATAAATACATATATTATGTCTATAGGAACACCCTCTGTATTTTCTTTCCAGCAAGAATGATCATACTGTTTTTCTATCAATTACAAATTTAATACCAGTAATAACATTTGCATTTAACATTTTACATAATGTCCCAAATCAATTTGTATCTTCTGCAAAAATTATAAACTACTGTTATGTAGGAATATGCAAATTTGCTCATAATGGCAAATGTCCTCTTCATCAGTGGTTCATTTAATATATGGACATCCTGTATATTTTATTACAAATCTTCCACCCAATCAATAATATATGGAATAACTATGAAACAAAAAAGTAAAAATGTTGCAGCATTTCTTTGCTTTAATTCGTATTGTTGGCAAACGGAGAATAATTTAAAAAGAAAAACGTTATTATTCTTTATATTTATTTTATGCTGACAATTGTTATTCAGTGATGATCAGATGCAATATTAATGTAATGCTTTAATTTAAAAAACAAAGGCATGTTAGCATGTTTGGTATAAAGTACAGTGTTTGCAGATGATGGTTTGGTTAACTGTTTTTTTTCTTTGCTATTTACAAACAAATGTATTCATAGAAAGCAATTTGTTCAATTCTTCAGCAGAACATGTTTTCCATGTCATGTGCTGTAGGTCACAATGTGGCATGAAATATTTATCCAATCAGAAAGAGCCAGAAGCATCCTTAGGCTATACATTAGTCATAGCATGGACCATGCATTAGTCATATAGTTTATTGCACTCCTGGTAATTGCTAATTCATTTTGAATGATTGATTTGAATGGTTAACAACACAGTGTTTGAATATTGAACAACAATAGTTTTATTGTAAATGATGCAAAAGAAGCAGCAGGTTCTCACTGAGAAATGATTTGTTTGCCTCTAAACAGTGCACATCTGTCAGACTTTGTGTGTGTGTGTGCAGTTGTTACTTTTGAACATTTCTGTGTGTGTGTGTGTGTTTGTGTGTATATGTGCATGTGTGTTTGTGTGTATATGTGTGTGTGTGACCCAGCTCATCCGCGGGTGTTCGCATCCATGTCATGGCCGTAGTTAAATGGTGATGTCATGTTGACAAACGAGCTGGTTGAATTAAATTCTCACTCATCAATAACGGCGTCGGTCGGGAATCAATAGCAGCCAACAGTTGCGTTGCTGGCTCTGTCAGCGGCCTAACAAGGCCCCATTAGAATGGACAACGCTCTCTCACTGTCGCCCCGTGCCGTCTCAACCCAGCAGCACAGAGCACCAACGCACTCTTCTCATATCCTCTCTCTCTCTACACACACACACACACACACACACACACACACGTACAAACACACCAATAACACAGCAAAATGCAATATTCACATAAAGCCATGCTTGGACATGATGTATAGATTTGTCAAGATAATATAGATATGATGCATGGTCTTTTATGATGTTTGTTTGTGGATGTCTTTGCCAGTGTGTGTGTGTGTGTGTGAGTGTGTGTCAGAAATAGAGAGAGAGAGAGAGAGAGAGAGAGAGAGAGAGAGAGAGAGAGAGAGAGGATGTGTGTGTGTGGGGGGGTGAGGGGGTAAGTATTGTTTGTGCATCTTGGTTAGTGCCAAATTCAAGATTGTGCAGGTTTTGGATTCAAACCAGTGTTCAGATCCAACCAGGATTCAATCAATCCGAAAAGACGCACATGCAGGAGAGAGAAAAGTGAGCTTTGCACCATTGCACCTTGTGTGTGTGTGTGTGTGTGTGTGTGTGTGTGTGTGTGTGTGTGTGTGTGTGTGTGCGTGTGTGTGTGTGTGTGTGTGTGTGTGTGGATGTCAATGCCAATTCACAGTCACACAAAAAAGTCCCACATGCAGACAACACGAGTGATAAAACTTAAATTCAGATACACACTCACAAAAAATGCAACGAGACAGACAGACGAACACACACACACACACACACACACACACACACACACACACACACACACACACACACACACCATGACTGTACCACTATCTCCTTCCTTTCACTCCCTTTATCCCTTCACCTTTTCCTTCTCTCCCTTTCCTTTTCCGTACAAGCAGCTGATCCAGCTAAAGCCCTTGTTATTTTTGTATTCCTTGTCTTTTTTATTAGTTTTTATTAACTTTGCCTCCCTCTCTCTCTGTCAGCACTCTCAATAATCAATGCTGATATATTGCCAATATCCAGCTCAGTCCCTCGCGTCATCTTTCACAGAGGCTCCGTTATTGGGGGAGATTGGCCCAATAATAATGATATTTATTATAGATATTTATTATCTGGGTTTGTGGCAGTGCTGCGGACGCACCCTGCTGAAGACTTACATTCCGGCAAACTCACCGTACAGCCACATAGACACAGACACACACACACACCCGCACGCAAGCACGCACACACACACACACACACACACACGCACACACACACACACACACACACACACACACACACACATCCACAATCTCTCTGGGGCTCTTTAATTTACACTGGTAATATCAGGCGATTATTCCCCATACAGATAGTGTGGGTTATCAGTCGTGTTAGCACACAGGGGCCGTAATAGTATTCACTCAACATTATAGAGAGTTCACTGCACCTGTGTGTGTGTGTGTGTGTGTGTGTGTGTGTGTGTGTGTGTGTGTGTGTGTGTGTGTGTGTGTGTGTGTGTGTGTGTGTGTGTGTGTGTACGTGTAAGCGTAGATGTGTGTAAGTGTAGAGCCGAAGGTTCACCTATAGCAGCCTACCGGCACTGAACAGTGTTTAGAAGCCAAGGGAGGCTTGATGGGAGGGGTCAAGATTCAAACAGCGCTTGGTCAGGGGAGGGGATGCAGGAGAGAGGGGACTGGACAATCTGGCCTCTCGCCCTCCACACCCCTCCTCCCCCTTCCTTCTCCACATACACACACTCCCTAACCCCCCCCCCCCCCAACCCCCAGGCCTCATCTACACCCCCTCCATCTCCCTCCATCCCTCCAGTAGCCAGGGCCCCAGACGGTAATCCACCCCAGTGCTCCTCATCCTTTCATGTATTGATTTCCTCTCCTGCGCCACGGTTACATGTCGCACCCACGTCATTGGGTCCCGGCTGCTTCAGCTACCACCGCCTCCCCTCTCCGCCAAACCCGTCCGTTGCACCCCCCCCCCCCCTCCATCTTCAACAACAACAACAACTAAAAGAGGAGGCAGGGGGGTGTACACCCAACCCGTCCAGGGGAGACCAACACAGAGAGGGGAGGAAAAGGAGTAGGAGGGGGACTGAAGGGAGAAAAAAGAGGGCAGATAAAGCACTGCAGTATTTCAGCAAAGCAACCAGCATTTTACAGGGATAGAAACAAACAGGAGAAGATGGAGAGAGAAATAACAGGGGGGAAAAAGTGCCCCCGGGGTTTGCAGAGGATATTGTGGAAATTATCAGAGTGCGACACACACTGGAAGTCCATGGCGAGAGATTTATTTCGAATTTGTCTTTGACACGGAAATTCATCACTGAGGAGCCTGTATCTGCTCTAATTCTACAGACGTGTTTGGATGAATACGAGGAGCCATGGTTCCATTTAGTAAGAAAAGTACATGTCAAATTCATCATGAGAGCCACAACGATTAGTGGATTAATTAATTAGTTAACTGAATTAATCTGCAATAATTTTAATAGTGTTTAAAATATTTTTCTAAGAAAAAGAAAGCAGAAATATTCTGTGAATATTTCTTGCTTCCCTTTGTTTTGGACTGCTGGTCGGACAAAACAAGACATTTGAAGACACACAATTTAATTCCATTCTTCATTCTCCATCTTCGGACATTTCATGGATTAAAACGATCTATAAGAAATTCATTTTGAGAATGGAAAAATGTCGTTGTGGGCCAATTCATTCTTTATTATCGAATACTCTTAAAATACACTTACTATACCTGATTAATACATTTTAGAGCTGGAGCCATTGTCTTTTTTTTTAAATCTAACAATTCTTGACAAAACTCTGAAAATGAACACATGAATCTGTGTTTGTGAACATGTGATCAATAAATGCTGAAAAGTGTATCGTAGTGTGTGTGACATCTCGGAGTGAACGGATGAAGTATGTATGAGACAGCAGGCCGGGAGTACGACAGGTCAAGGTTATGGTTTGATTGTGTGTTGGACAGAGTGTGTGCGTGTGTGTGTGTGTGTGTGTGTGTGTGTGTGTGTGTGTGTGTGTGTGTGTGTGTGTGTGTGTGTGTGAGGTGCCTGTAAGCCCAAGGACAGTTTATGGGTACGATTAAATTGCAGTGGTGCTGTGTGTGTGTGTGTGTGTGTGTGTGTGTGTGTGTGTGTGTGTGTGTGTGTGTGTGTGTGTGTGTGTGTGTGTGTGTGTGTGTGTCTGTCTCTTGATTTTAAGAGAATATCTGCATGAGCTGAAAGGGACATGTTGCGTGTTTGTGTGTGTGTGTGTGTGTGTGTGTGTGTGTGTGTGTGTGTGTGTGTGTGTGTGTGCTGAGTCTGCAGGTTCCTACTTCTCATCTGAAAAGGCGGTCAGAAAGAGTGACCATCGGGCAGTTGGAGCCTTATTGTCTCTCTGTGTGTGTGTGTGTGTGTGTGTGTGTGTGTGTGTGTGTGTGTGTGTAAGTGTAGGTGTGTGTGTTTGTCCATGTGCAATCTCACATGAGTAAAGACACATATTCTTGATTTATCCATGCGTTTTCAAACCAGCGTGTGTGTGTGCGTGTGTGTGTGTGTGTGTGTGTGTGTGTGTGTGTGTGTGTGTGTGTGTGTGTGTGTGTGTGTGTGTGTGCTTGTGTTCGTGTGTGCATGTGTTCGTGTGTGCAAGTGTGTGTGATTGGTGTGATTGTGTGGTAAGGCCATCCCTATCACCAGAGCAAACACAGGCCCCATCGCTACAGAGCAAACAGCAGCTCGGCCCAGTGTATGCATTTTAAACACTTTATCTCTCATTGTCTAGCCAACACACACTCCGCTCTGAAATAATATGTTATTTTACATTTTCAGCAAACTGCCGGCAGAAACAGTAAACACTGAGAACTCAGGGAACACATTCTCCTCCATCCTCATCTCTGTCATTGCCAGCTTCCCCATCTCCATGATAATGCAGCCATTAAAGAGCACTCTTTAAAACATCATACATTTACATCACTGCAGCGCAGCAATACATTATCTCTGACAACGCTAGTGATATTGAAGTTTTTTGTTGTTGCTGACAAAAGTTGCTTTTCCTTGCTTGCCATTTGAAAGCACTTATCTTAAGTGGATCTACAGAGAGTAAATTGTAATTGCAACAGTAATGCTACATATGGTCCATATACTGTGTATTGTGCAAGGCACTCAACTACACGCCAAGACAGAAAAGCAGCAAATCACTTGAGAAAGGTTAGCACAATTTGCTCAAATACAGAGGCTTTAAAAAGAAAATTCTATCAACTTAATGTCTGAATTTGAGCCTCGACACTTAAGCCAAGAAAAGGTCAAATGTGCACACACACACACACACACACACACACAGACGCGCACACACACAAATATACAAACAGATGGAAAAACATATAGTTACTGTGCACAAATGGAGACAGAGTTTAGTTCACGTAAGTTTGGCTCACATGCTCACGCATGCACATTCAAGCGTGAACGCACACATGCGCGCAGACACACACGCACACACACACGCACGCACACACACACACACACACACACACACACACACACTCACATACACACACATACACTCGGATACAGCCAATTAGGTCCACCACCTTCAGAGAAACACCAGTGGGCATGTAAGATTCGAGTCCAGCGGGCCTCTAAAGCCTAACACAGTCATAAGCCAGAAATAACACACACACACGTCTCCAGTAGGCTCTGCAGACCATGTGAAATAGCAAGGCAAAGACAAAACACTCCATTCCATCTCTGACATTTCCAATATCTGTCTATCCCTCATAAACCTCTGTTCACCCATAAAGTGACTCATTCTTCAAATGTGCACATGCTCCGTCCGGGCGGATACCAGGCCGGCTGCCGGTCCTTCCAGATGCTTGTTATGATTACAAAATTATGGGTTCTCTTTACATTTTACAGCTTTTCCACCGAGACACAGACAGATGTGTTAAAGAGAAGGAAAAAAGGCTTAAACCTAACCAACATATTGCAGCTTTGGTGCAATTTATATAGAAATAGTTTATCTAACAGTGTTGTTTGCTCTTTTCTTTCTTCTCTGCATGTATCTAACGCTCTGTGGAGAAGCTTTTTCAGCCGACTTCTCCTCGCAGCTCATAACTCTGTTTTCCCTTATCACCTCCTGCTCTTCTTCTGCTCACACTCTGTTAATTCACTACACTGTCACGCGTCAGTGTATTTACCTAACACCAATCTCTTTCCTTTTCCCTCTTCCTCTCCTCTCCTTTCAACCCTTTTCTCTGCCTCTGCCCCTGCGAACGGTGAGACTCTGTGAGTGAGTGTGCAGGAGATTTAGAGCGGGAATCAATAAGAAATTTAAAAATCAATGCACTTAGCGCCAGGAAATCAATGGGCCTAATCGGGATGCCAATCGGCCCAGTCAAAACAATTAAGAGGGAAGAAAAATGTTTAACAACCTCCTCTCTCTTGCTTACATAGACACAGGGGAGAGAGGGGAGAGAGTGACGGAGGCCTAAAGAGGAATATCAGAGGCAGACAGAGAGGGATGAGATGGAGTGATATATGGGAAGGAAAGGCTCAGGAGAAAAAGCTCAAAGCTTAGACCCAAGTAAAGCAGGATTGGATGGAGGGGCGGAGAAAGGCAGGGAGCGAGGGACAGGAATGGAGATAAAGAACAGTTAAAAGGAAGAATATGATGCAGTGGTGTGACAGTCATGAAGGACAACAGAGGAGAAAGGGAGAAGTTGAAGAATGAGGGTGACTACAGAGACAGATTCCTCATCCACACGTTTGATATGAATATTCAAGCTTCTGCTCAAGAAGAAGCATGCAACAGAGCTGGCTGCGACAAATAAGGTCATGGCTTGTGATCGGACACACAAAAGTAATACCCTCCCTCTGGAAGTGGCGCTGTTTGTTCATCAAAGGCATCCAAACCAGCTGCTCCCTATGGTCACACACAGCACAGTGCAGCACTCATCCTCACCAGACAGCCAATCAACTGACAGCCGAAATCACAAACAGCCAACACTTCCAAATCAACAACCTCAAAAAAGGAGACATTTCTCTCCCCGTTGAAGTGTCCAATCATACCGAATGTTTGTCAGCTCGGGCACCCAATGACGAAGCTGGGGATGAGTGCGGGAACGGCAGAACGGGTTGGTGGGTGGTGGGGGGGCTAATTTGGGGTCAATCAATAGATCTCCCCTCTCTCTATCTTCTGCCTGCTCACCACGCTAAAATCAATGGGAAAGCCAATAGTTCCCCGCCCCAGTGTGGATTAGTGAACACACAACTAATCAGCCAGTCACTGAAACTGACATCTCAGCTATTAACCTATTGATACGGGACACACGTGTTGAACACACACACACACACACACACACACACACACACACACACACACACGCACACACACGCAGAGGCACATTCCAATACAAACATCTGCTGTAGCAGCGAGTGAAATTCTTTCAGATCCCGGATGCACACAAACACACTGAAAGGCTCTTTGAAGCCACATTTAAATAGCAGACGCGTGAATTGTAAAT
This sequence comes from Clinocottus analis, assembly GCF_023055335.1. Classification (NCBI taxonomy): domain Eukaryota; kingdom Metazoa; phylum Chordata; class Actinopteri; order Perciformes; family Cottidae; genus Clinocottus; species Clinocottus analis. The sequence continues at coordinate 7,778,878 of NW_027176251.1, read as the reverse complement.
CTTACAAAATATCTCATGTACTATTATCAATATTCACAAAACAATAATAGCCATCTCTGTGACGTTATATGTGATTAAGAAAGCATCACCCGAGCAGCAGCTGATTCACTAGTAGACCGACTATCGACTTCAAAAATGTCCTCTAAGCTATTTACATTTTTTTTCTGCCTCCATCTCTTTTCTTCTCCAACATCATAGCACATCAAATCCCGCGCCTCATCTTTTCTGTGGGATCCTTGGCTTTAAGGGTCAAAGGGAGGACTCAAAATGACTCGTGCCGGACGCCAGCTTCACTCTAATTCAGGTTTCAGGTGCCAGCAGCAGCCTCCGTTAAGGGAAGAGGGAGTCTGTGTTCGAGAGGGAGAACGTGTGTTTGCTTGTTACATGGTGGCACTCTGCCGGTTCGGACCTATATATTAATTTGACTTATAAAAGAGACTTTTTTTAAATAACTGGTTGTTGTCAATATATTGTGGTGATAAACAGCAGATGCATGCAGACATTTCAGTTACCTTTTTATATGGTTTCACATTTATGATTTGAAGGATGTTTCACTGTAAAAATGATTAGAAATGTGCTTGTCAAAAATCACATTAAGGACAATAAACTGGGCAACTTCAAAGAAACTACTGCCAAGTTTTTTTCTTTGTGCCAAAACACCTCACTGATTCTCCTCAGGAAGATAAAATAATATGTACCTGGCTCTTAAGAGGAGCACTACACAAGGATCATTTTTCAAAAATAACAGCCTGACTAGCTTTCATCCCTTACTTTTGAAAGCCCTCTTGTTTTCTGAGATTGCCTCTCCTTCCTCTGTTCCTCCTCCATTCCCTCCCTCCCCTCTCCTCTCTGTCATGTTTTAGTTTTCATATGTTGGTTTTGTTCTTCCTCATTTTCCCCTTGTGTAAAAAATGAAAGCCTGAAAATAGGATGAGTGAGTGGGGGAAAGACAGGAGGCAAAAGCCACCACTGTACATCGTGAAATCACTGTCTGCGGTGCTGAGACTGCTCTCTTTTATGCACTGACAGTTACGGACCACAATACAGCCCCCCAACCACATCCAAATACATCACACTCTACAAACCAAACCTTCTGCGTCGGCAATGCAAAAGGCTGCCTTTGGCCAGCGTTGAATTACTGTATACCAATGTGATATTCTCACAGCATGACAAGAGGAACAGCATTGATCAGCCACAGGCAGCTGCAAAAAAAAAAATCCTTTAAATCGCATTCAGACGTACAAGCAATTTGAAAAGCTACACTCGACCCATGCATGTTTTTTGAATTAGTTATCAACCATGCACATTGTAGTGTGACAGGCGAGGCAAAGCAAGGATAACTGTCTGTCTTTTCCCATCTCTTTCTTCTTGATATCCTTTCAGCAATCCTTTTTCACACGTTAAACGCACAAAGAGAATGGAAGTGAGAGGCGTATGAAGTTGAGTGGATTTTAGTTTTTTTCTTCCTTTTCCCCTTTTCACAGACTTTATTACCATGGTGGACCGAGCATGAGAGTCAGGCAGTCATGGCTTGGTCGACACGACTCTACATTTAGGCCTAATCCACACCTCGTCCTCCACACTGTTGTGGGTTATGATGGAGATGGGAAGCGAAAAGTTATTGAGAGAGAGAGAGAGACATGGAGGAAGAGAGCAGGAGAGAGAGAAAGTGTGAAGGGGTATTGTTGAGATGTCCAGGCAAGTCCGGATGCATTGGTTCCATATAACGTTCCTATTCCACTTTCACAGAATGATGCTGCCATTCTGAGAGAACGCAATCCTGATTTCTCGCTTGAGACCCAATATCTGCACCATACAAATAGGAGGATATGGAGGGAGTGCAATACAGACTAGGAATATGACTCTTTCTTCTTATCCTGCTCAGCCATATTGATGTTTTTGAGCCTTTCATTGCTCAGCCAAAATGAAGTCTTTCAGGACTGGAGCCATTGACAGATTAAGAAAACATATCCTATTTTGTAGGACATGACAGAGGCTTTCTTGTTATCTGAATAATATGAGCAGTGCTGATGTGGCATGGAAACACTATTTGTGAAACATTGTGTGGTTAAACTCAGGGGTGAAATTACAGCCCACTCTCGCGACACAAAAGTAGAATTGTGGAAGCAAAAGTAGTTTTTCACTGTGTTTTGTTTGTCGTAACATCAATTTAGTTTATTTCCCCATTTTCCCTTCATCAGTTTTCAAGGGGCAAAATAATTCTTTACATTCTGTCAATAATAGAAAACATCAGTCCATGATTATGCTCCAACATACACAACGGAAAACCTTCCAGTTCCTCTTTCAGCCCTCAGGTTCTGCTGAAAACGTTGAGCCATACATGGCAACACAGCTGAACCCCCACACCGCAGAGAGACTGACAGGCTGGAAATCACTGAAGCCAAATCACAGAAAATTGATCACATCCAACAAAATGGCGGCAGTGACTAAAATTGGTGTGAGCTTGAGCTTGCTCGGGACAAAAAGAAATCTCTAGCAGGTGCATTGTGACAACGGCCCGGGTATCATTCCAGGATGGAAAAGATATTTTGGAAAAAGCCCTAATGAGTGCATTCTAGAAATAGCTGTGATGGGGATATTAGTGACATTGAAATCTAGACAGCAAGCAGCACAATGAAAAGAGATGCTGAGCAGATATTTAATGGCTCAGAGAGGATGTGTGGATGATATAACAAAGAAAACAAGGGAGGGGGAAAAAAAAAATAAAAACAAGGTTCAAGAGATGAAGGAGAGAAAATAAGGTGCTGAAGTCACCTGGAGTGTGTAAAAGGGTTATGCTGAGAGGTGGCATGTTCAGATGCGATAGACAGAAAGGAGAAGAGGGAGGAGGTGGGTAACAGAGAGGTACAGGGAGAACAATTGAAAAAGGGCTGGTGGAGAGGGGAGAAGAGATTTAGGATTAAGGAACGAGTGTGGGGTAAAAGGAGAAGGATTAGGGGTTTGGGTGAGAGGAGGACAAAGTAAGAGGCGGAGAGAACAGGAGAGTAAGAGACACAGAGAGACAAACTGTACAGGGCTTTTGACGGAGAGAGCAGGGATGAAAAGATGTATTTTTCCTGCTTCCTCTGTTGTCCTCCCTCTCCTCTGGGCAACTTCCCGCTGCTCTCCCCCTCTCTGCTGCCTTCCTCCTCTGTCTGACACAGTGGGAAGATAGGTAGGAAACCTAATCGAGCCAGACACACCGGCTGCTCTCTGCTGACACTCACAGGCGGAGGGTGGCCACTACAAAATCTGCTGACCAGCCCGACCGAGACCCCCATCACCTTTCGGCCGCTCCGGCCATCAATCCGGTACAATAGCCTTAGGGAGGCTGTGGGAGATGGGATGTGAGGAAAAGGGATGTGGTCCTGCGATGCTCAATGGGTAACACACGGCACTTACACTGTCAAGTATTAGGAGTTTAATTCCTGCTGGGCATGTGAGAAAAATATGTAGGTGCCTGGTATATCTGTCTCCATGGATGTAGGGAAGGATCGAGCATCGGTAATATTGTTGTTTTTAAAAGGTCTCATGTGATGAATAGCTATAATAATCCTTTGTATACACTCTTATAACAAACATGCGTTAGCATTTGGTTGATTAATGTATGAGTTGATCAAAAATACAATCTTTTGGCTATGAAAATAATTGCAAATATTTATTCATCATTTTTTGTTAACAAGATAAAAAAATACCAAACATTTGCTGGTTGCATCATCCCAAATGCAAAAATCAGACCTCAGCTCTGTTTCATATTTAGTCAAGAGTGAATTTGATTTTTCTTTTTTCTTTTCACAGTATATCACAATAAATAACCTACATCGTGGAGACCGAAAACTTGTGGTTGGTCATTATTTTTTACATTAGAAAATAAAATAAACAATAAGTAGACTGAATTTTAAAATTATTACATGAAAGAAACATTTTTGAGAAATTGCTGCACTAAAAATAAATAAAACTGGTACCGATTCTGTTACATGATCTACTATGTTAGTAAACAGAATTTCAGATGTTATTTATTTATCATATAATAATTTCTGCCTATGTAAGTGATATTTTCTTTGCAGTATTATACCTGTTCAATTTAACTTTTTTAATAAACACAGATCACATAGCTTGTATGAGAAGAATACCAAAGGCTTGTCGCCATGCAACTATAACCAATGATGGGTGAGAGGTTTCAAAGATTGTTGGTTTGTTTCCTAATATTAATTCCAAATACTTTGCAGACTCCAGACCTCTGGACACTTCAAACCAAACTATAACCTCGAAGAGAACGCGTTCTTTAATCATTGTGCACATCACTCTGCATAAGCACACTTGTAGTGTGGTTTCAGTTTAAGCTGTGAGAAATTAAAAAGGGATTCAGGTGTGAATTGGCATGGATAAAAGCTTATGGGTGTGGCAGTGTGCCAGGGTGGAAGCATCCGAGGTGCAAAGCAGCGGCCGGCGCCGGGCTACGTCCTGCAGGTAAAATGGATGAGGGGCAGTGTGTGTGTGTGTGTGTGTGTGGGGTGGGGGGGGTTGCTTCCCTGGTCATTGTGTGGGGGGAGGTAGTCATTACAGACTGACCGTTACGGTGACAAGCAGTGACACAATGAGGCTTCACTCGGGGGAATTAGATGGTGGACAGACGATGAGATGTGCAAAGGTTGTGTGGACATGCGCTGCTTTGTCCTTTTTTTTACTCCCTATACATTAAGTAGCCAAGTGTGTACATGTATGACTTGGACTCTTGCCATATATATATATATATATATATATATATATATATATATATATATATATATATATATATATATATATATATATATATGTGTGTGTGTGTGTGTGTGTGTGTGTGTGTGTGTGTGTCCAGGCTAGATAGCACATATTTGCTAATCTGGAGGGGGTAGTTGGAGAAAGGGGGTGGGGTCAGAAGATGGGGTCAGGTGTTAATTCACTGCTTCAAACCAGAGCCAAGCACCAAAACAGGGGAGAACAGTGGGATAGATCGACGAAAACCACAAGGATACATTCAAGGTCCGCTGCGGTAACACCTCTGTCTCTCCCCCTGCCGTTTCCCTCTTTCGGTTCCCCTTCACTCTAACTTTCCTACCTTCTGCCCGACATTTCACCTCCTCTGATTCCATCTCATTTCCCAATCCCCGCTCCTCTCCCAGGCCGGTCCAGGACGCTACATTCTCCCCCAGCTGTTAGAGCCCCAAAGGTCAGCCTGTCTGCAGGGTCATCAGTCTGGGTTGAAGCTGAACTTTGGCCCCAAGCCCTTGATGTATTCCAACCACAAACCCACAGACACGCTCACATAATGGACATGTGTGGCCTCACAAGAGGCCTGTTTCATTGTGGTCATTTTTGATCAATTTATCACTTCTCTTTTTGTCACTTATTGAAGTCCTGTCTGCTCCGGTGAAGTCTCGCTCTGTGCGGCCGCTGGTTGAGTGGTCAGGTTAAGAAACACAGCGCCGTGGACAACAGGATCTTCTCAGATGATTAATCCAACCACCATTTATCAACTAATCGATGCAGCGATGATCATGAAGTGCCCATTGATTACATTCACTAACCACAATTGATACACGATTATGTGGGAAAACAACACATTCTTCTACACGCAGACACACACACACACACACACACACACACACACACACACACACACACAAACCAAAGAATGATTAACTAAATTAAAGATTTTTTTAAATAGAATATGTGGAAACATATTATTGACATTGATCCCTACAATGAGAAAAATACTTCTTGGTTATCTTTGATGTTTTCTCAGTGTCTTTATAAATGTGCTCTTGGTGAAACAAGTAGTACACCAACAATAATCTAAAATATATATATTTGAAATATTATTCATCACCATTCCTCAAAAATGATTTTAAGCAAGTGGACAAAATTCTGTCAGAAATGGTCAAACAAAGGTCTATACTTTGGAGGACATTTCTTTGTCATTTTGGGGTGAACATTTTATATTCAGGCAAATCCTGCAATACCATCGTCTGTGTACAGCGGTCACTTCTGGTCCCTTCTTGTCCCTTCTTGTCACAAAAACGATGAATCGTGCAACTGCAATCTTTCTGCCTTAATTGAGGAACTGGCCAAGCGACCTTTGACCTGGGGGTCATTACGGCATTGTGCGCCGGGCCGCCGAGAGGAGCCACACCATTTGGGAGAGGAGTCGTGCGCAGAAAATGGATTAATTTGGTCCGGCCTGTGGTGCTCGATACCGGCTGGAAGTGGCCGGTAACAAAACTGTATATGAAGCATAGATCAAAGCCTCCAGGAACGAGCTCGCTTCATGACACCAAACCTGAGCCAATAAACCGTTTATGAAATGAGCTGCATAGACTTTAGCATAAACCATAAAATTGAATGTTTCGGTTGTGTGGTCTGTTTCAAGTTGATAAGCTGCAGGACAGAGTGTCCAGTCAGCCCCAGCTCATACAGGCTTTTCATTGTTACATGCATCTCGATCCTATTTGGATAATCTATCAAATATCAATAATCGCTCCCCGAACACGCTGCTTTTCAAATCCATGCAGCATTATAAAAATACAATTTTATGAAGATATCGGGATTTAAGCTTTTGAAATGTGCGGTCGTCGTCACTTGATAAATGCTCGTTAATATCCTGAGGATTTGACTCCCATTATGGGAACTTTATTTTAAAAAAACGACCCGTACGTTCTTACGCGATAGGAAACATTTACGAGCGATTCAAATTGCAGTCAATTAAATTGAACAATATACAGTATATATTCACATTTCTCCTCTGATAAAGAACTAGAAACATTTTGGTGGACCTTAATATTGTCTAAATAATCCAGGCTATATTTTAAAGATTGTCTAATGTTTCCAATATGAACGCCTCGAGTTTGTGTTGCCTTTTAATGCGACAAACTCGCACAACAAAACACACCGTCACTGCTGTTTGCTTGTGTTTGAAAATTGCACTAGGGTGATTTTATTTGATTTTTAATAATTAATACACAAGCCTGAACATTTGTAATACATTGAAATGATTGGAACAATACAGTGAAATATGAGGCCGCTGATTGAATATGAGAGTTGGAGTTTGAAAATATTCCTGAAGTTTCTTGCAAAGGATTTTAACTTATACTTCGAAATAAAATCGAAATTCTGAACACCACTAAACTGAAGGCGGTAGATTATAGTCCCAGTTTGATAGAATACCGATTTAAAAACAGAATAAAATAAATTAGCATTTTCGTTTTATTTAAATATTATGCATATATGATTCAAGACGTTTCAGAATAACAAAGTCTACAGGATAAGTACAAATATTTAAAACGACCAGAAACCAATATTGGTTAAAATATTGATATGCAAAAAAAATATATGCATGAATATTTAAATATTTTCTGATAAATCGTAAACATGGACAGCTGCAGACTGTCCTTTTAAAAAGCGAAATAGAGATTAATAAAATGTTAAATGAATGATTTGATTCATATCTTGATTGAGACCTTATAAGCGAAGCAACAGTGTTCAAACTTCTCCCCGCATTTCAAATTCAATTATTTTAAAATTCTGTTGTGTTTCTTTCTTTTCTATTTAAAACACGTCAGACTTTTTGCAAATCACATGTAAATTATTTACTGTTAAATTACGCAAATGATTTAGAATAGCCTAAAACAACACGCAAACACACACACACACACACACACACACACACACACACACACACACACACACACACACGCACACACACACACACACACACACACACACACACACACACACACACACACACATTACACTGATAGTCATAAGGGAAAGAGTTATACGGTATGATAAAGAGGAGGCTCCAACTCAAAACACCAACTCCTAACGAGCCTTAATAAAATAATTTATATTAATCCAGGACAAGGGTCTGGAAGAGAGGGAACAACAACTCAAATATTACTATCTTCCCCACTTAAAAAAATACACACATACACACACTGCAATAAGGATATATTATATTATTAGAGGCAACAAGACGCGGAGTTTAGGGCATATAGCACCAAGCTAATGAATGTGTTTCTCAATGCAGCATCAATGACAAAACACAGCATCGTGACTTTTAATGAGACGCTCTTTGCTAAATTAAAGTGGTGCAATAGATGCAAACTGGGGATCAATGAATTCAAATGAAGTTAAATAAAAGACAAAAGTCCTCTCTCTTTCTTTCATAAGAGTCTGCTGACCAAAACGTGCTTCGTGCCTTCTCTGGGGATTCAAAGTGTTATGAGCTCTGGGCTTCACTGAGCATGTTTGGCTGCTCTGTCATATGGTGCATCTCAACTGTCCACACTTGCAGTTTCGCGTATTCTTCATGGGCACAGCTACATTAATCTGCATAAACCACGAGACACAATACACGTTTGTCAAAGGCACGTGTTCAGTTTTCACTACGAACTCAGACAAGCTCCAGTGACGCTATGCAACAGTCCTGCCCTAAAACCGGCCATCTAGATGACGTATGCACCTGCAGTCCCAGATGCAACCCCGTGACACGTTATCAAAAGAAGCAAAATTATTCCCATCAACACGTTTTCTCTGTTTTTCCCTCACCAAAATGCTTGTTGAGACTATTGGAGCCCACGTGTGAATATGACCATATGAATCACGTCAATGGAGAGCAAAGGTCAAGCGGAAATGAACAGAAATATGTTTGGAAACATCTGAACCAAGACACAGCGTTGGTCACCCAGGACCGGGCGTGCGTGTCCAGTGAAAACCTTCACGTTGAAGACAGCGTGTCATACATATGATTACATTCTGTGTGGTAAATGGCAGGATTCAAGGACTTCAATCGGTCGGCTTATGACAATGTCGCTGAAGAGATGATCATCGGGCACCGCGCGGGCGGCAGCGGAGCTGCGCGGCCACGCAGGCGGAGAGGCGGAGAGGCGAGCACCGGCAGGAAGGTGTCCGCTCTCCTCTCCTCTCCTCTGCCGGTGCGAGCTCCCTGCTCGGCCTTATAAAGCCCATATATCCCCTCCTTCTAATTGATTTTCTCATAATTAACTCAGTCTGTCCATCGATTTCCCTTCGGTGGCGTATCAGCCCTCACCCTGTTGAGGTGGTCTTGTGCTATCTGCGGACATCGGGATACCGACTAGCAAATATCGACCACTCCGATTAAAACCCCTCACGGCGCGGGTTAATTTAGCCGTAAACGGTGTTGCAGGCGACATTATGCTCAAATTAAGACGCAGGTTGCCCATTAACACACTGGCCTGCACGCCCACATGCGCGTGCAGAGCTCTCAAATCCGCCGTGGCCTCTCACAATTAGGAGTTAAGAAGAAGAAAAAAGGACCTGAGAAGGAGTCAAAGGAACAAAGAGTAAGAGTGTAAATTGCTGTATCGATTTCAACATGGTTTCCCTCCTAAATCCAAACTTCCATTCTGCCACAATTGCATGAATTCAAATGTCAGCGGCATTACGCGCAAAATATATTTTTTTTAAAACACCGCATTCAGCAACCACACAGTCACTCACGTCGTTTATACATGACGCAAATCATGTGCACGGCACTAACAGGTGAGATGAGAAAGCATTGCAGGTGCACAGTTGCAGCGTGACTTATGCATAACACAGAGCAATATTCCAAATCAAATATTCCCGCGATAATACAACATGCAGAGCAGGCAAGAAGACACAACGCTATTCGTCCGCGGAGCAAAGGCGCACGGGAGGATGGAGAGAGCAGGAGTAGAGAGAGAGAGAGCAAGAGAGAGAGAGAGCAAGAGAGAGAGAGTGAGAGAGTCAGAACACGAGGGTTGCCCCCGTGAATTAATTTCTATCTAATCAATAAAAAAAGAAAAAGACCATCCCCACACACACAAAAATCATTAGGACCGATATTTCTGCCTCCGCCGCTTTCCCCAGGACGCCGCCACGAGGAGTGGACGCTTTTGCCTTTTGAATTGACACAGAACCGAAAGATTGTGATTTGAGAATGGGGAAAGGGGGAGTGTATACAGCTGAGGAGAGGAATGGTACAAAGACACATGGAGGAAAAGAAGTTGCATATGAGCCACCCCTCACGCGCACCCTTACTATCATTTCCTTGTTTGTTTGTTTTTTTTCTCCTGTTTTTGTGGATGTGGAAATTTACCAGCGCTTCCATCGGTGAACGTCTCCATCCCCGCCATGCGAGCAGCCTGTCTGGACAAGAGAGGGATGGAGAGCAAAAAGATGGGGGAGAGGGTACGGGAGGGGGGGCAGAGGTGTGTGTAAGAGGGGCCAGTGTGTGGGGCGGCTGATCTGGGATGGGGGCTCAGCATTAAACTGAGGGGTTGGAGGTGAAGGGGAGAGGAAGGGGGGGGGGGGGGCAACACCCTAACCTTGCAATACCCCCTTCTCTCTCTCTCTCTCTCTCTCTCTCTCTCTCTCTCTCTCTCTCTCTCTCTCTCTCTCTCTCTCTCTCTCCCTCAACGTGTGTCTCTCAGCGGTTTCCATGGCGACCCGGTGGCTGTGGTGCTGCTGCTGCTGCTGCTGCTGCTGAGGAGAAAGAAGCGCGTGCGTGAGACAGGGTATGGGGGCGCGAGGGGAGACGGTCGTTTGAAGTGCAAGGAGGGAACCATGACACATCTGAGGTAATTAGCAATCAGAGGCTTTTCGAAGATTAAATATCACTGCGCAAACCTCCCGACATGTTCTCCCCAAGATGCCACTCAGCCAGTGTGACATGTGTGGAATTTATTTCTCGACTTGCAATATGTTTTAAAGGCCCAGTGTGCCCTGAGTGGCTTGCATAACACTTCTGTGATCTATGTAACACACCTATGAGTTAACATCTTTGTGTCATGGGAGGTTTCACAAGTTCTGTAACTTCATGACACGACAGATGTTTCTGATATGACAAAGCGGATATTCAGCAGGGGGCTCTACTGTTTTGAATAAGAGGCCTCCTCATGTGGGTGGTTCCTCTTTGCTGCCACCTGCAGGTCGTGAGGAACACAGTCCCTCCTGCTCCGCGTGAGCTGAGAAACCTGCCGACCTTCTGCTGCGGCTCGTCCACAGCCTTGGGGTTGCGTGGCGAATTAAATTGACTGACGCAACGGGTCTAACGTCTGTTTTTAGGGTTGACTTGTAACATCAGTCTCTCGGGACTACAGATGAAAAATAGGCTCTTCGCTAACTCTGGCGCATTTACAGAAATGTTTTTTTATTGATGTGCACTGTTCCCTTATCAAATAAATCATTTAACTTCACTTAAACACGCGAGTTCCACCATATTTTTTACAATAGAAAATCATCTATTATTTAATTAATCAGGAAGACATCCACTGACTTTTGTATTTATTTATTTTTTCTTGCTTAATAATTACAAATTGGTCTGACAGCTTCCATTGTTATTTATTTGGGGAAAATGTGCCGTTTTGAAATCAGCTGTGACTGACTTTGAGCTCCACAAGCCCACACAGTGCAGAGGTAAACCAAGAAGGCTTTCCAGAAGATCACCTAATCTAATTTCCACCCCTCAATAAAAGCCATAGCATTTCCCCCATCAGAGAGATGTGCCATATGCTGCAGGGTATACATATAATAAAGGCAGCCCCAGTGGGCCGGCAGAAGGCTGTAGTGTCTATCAGCTTTAGATGACACGTTTCGATAGGAGACTGATTTAGGCCTCAGCCACAAGATGACTTGAGTCTCCATCCAATCAAGGAGGTGCGAAGAACACCTGCGGACAGTGGAATAAAGTCTCCAGGAAGATGATGGCCGGTGTCCAGCCGCACAGTCCGGCATTACATTAGCTTTTTGCACCCAATACAATTTGCACTATGGAACACAAGCCCTCCTCTGATGTCTCTATGAAGTGTTTTAGTCAATAAACCACACCAAATGTTCAATGTGCTCTGGTGTAAAAAAAATAAATAAAGATCACTTCATATATTTGAGTCCAAGTTATTCTATACTGCTGGTAATATGAAGTGAAAACACATGTTGAAATTGACCGATTCATTACAAAAAACAATACGGTTTTATGGTTTGAAATTGTGTCTCAATCACAGTGTTTCTTTCATCACGGCGTCCTCGGCTCGTTTGGTCTCCGGCTAACTGCATCACAAGACCGCCACTGTCCTGCCCTGGCTCCGTCACCATAGCAACGGGATCTTTGACCCCCATCTGTGGACTCCTTGACCTGGATGTAGATCAGTGAGGCCTGCAGCGAGCCGATTGGCTGAAAGCTGCCGCTGTGCTGAAGCCAGAGAGGAGGGGGTGACTGTGGCGGTGGTGATGGGGTCAGCAGCAGGCTGGGAAGATGGGAGGATCCCGGGGTCCGCTATGTCCGACGGACTCAAAACATCTCTTCAGGCTTGTTCTACCTTCATTGTTGTAATGTTGGACAACGTGGGTGTTATTTAAAGCATACATATAGTTTGATTTTATTCTGATCTGATGCCAGCTCTCATGTCTGTCGGTATAAAGTTATCTGACATTATTAAAGGCTAAAGGCTCGAAACAAGGGTTAATAACAGTGTCCACAGATTATAATACCCATCAACCGATATAATTAACTGTATCCGGCCAAGAAATAGTCCCTCACATAACCCGCTTGGAAACCACACATTGTTATTTTTAGACTCCAGTTTTTGGATCAAACAACCGAAACACAGAAGGTTAATTAGTTTGCTTTACAGGTGCTGGTAGGCATATTTTGTGTCCGGTAGAGATTATGCCATTTTATTTTTACATTAAAAAAAAAGTTGTTTGCTGCAATATTAAAGCTCTGAATATCACAGAGAATCTTTAAGCATCCAGATCGGGAGATTGTGGAAAACTTTCTGCACAGATCTGTTCTTGCACATTTCTGGACCTAGTGATGGATTGACCTCAACATCATTTTCTTAAGTTTTACAGCAAGATGAATTAAGAAATGTCAGTGTGTGTAGAGCTGGGTCCAGGGTGTAGCCGTCCAGTTGTTTGTCTGATGAAGTCACCTCAGCAAAGACCTCCAGAGATGCAATTCCTCGAGATGATGGCCGCTTGTCGGAAGGAAGGGTGGGACTCGTCGATGAAGTTATACCTGAGCCTCGTCCTTGGTTATTTGTGAGCATAATGTTCTTGAGTGCTCCAGATATGCGCCCCAATTTCTTTGACAAACAAATCTCTCATAGTGGCAGGGTCATCCAAGAGGGAGTCATTGTTCAGAGGAGCAACACCGCAGCAGTCTTTGAGTTGGATCTCTGTAGTTTGGCAGACTTTTCAGACGGAGCGCCTGGGTCTCCCTGTGGGCATCACATCGCTGGTCTTGCTTTAAGGCTGGGTGTGGTAAAAACTGGGCTTTCAAAAATCTCAGTTTTCCCCAAGGCAGCCCTGGGGCAGTTTAGCTGCCATCAAACAGGCCCACTCTGAACAGGGTAGAAGCGGCCCTATCAGGTTTTTCCCAGAGGGTTGGTCGCGCTTATTGTTCTCCGTGATGGCAAGCCAATAATAAAACTTCATTTGTACCCTCAGCAGCATTTTTAACAGCCGGGTGTGGCCAGAGTGCTCTGAACTGACCTAATAATGGCGTCTTTAAGTCCGCAAGTGACAAGCGAGTAACAGTGCACTAAATATTTAAAATAAAAGAGACATGAGCGATCTGAGAGCAGAGCTTAAACAAGAATGGGCCCTGACATGTCAATTAATTTAGCTTTGTTGCATAGCATCGATTGTTGCAGTTTGTGTGTCTATTGAATTAAGCAAATATATAACAGGGCAATAAATACTCTATACTTTTAGTACAAACTTTGCTTATTAAATAAACTATAAATCACAAATACATTTGTATATTCCACTTGTGTCTTTGGGAGTTATTGTTGTATCTTCTTGAGGATCTTTCACACTCATCTAAAATTCTATTAATAAAGAATTAAAGAAAGTCCCTCATTACTGTGCCAGTCGAGTGCTTGCTTGAATTTCCAACTGAAATGAGGCGACTCTTCAAAGTGCCCTTTCGCCGACATTTACATTATTTATTCATGTGCCAGAGGACTGTGTTGGTCCACATCAAAGGACTTAATCACGTCCAATGAGGTCCAGCAATGAGTCAAAGACCCCAATCAATATCAGGAATTATTGTATCCAGAAACAAGCATTTCATTTTACATTGAAATGATTTTTATATTTAGTCATCTCTGCCATTACGTTGTGTACATTACTGTTCAAAAGTTTGGGGTCAGCCAGACACATTTTCAGTTTCTTCGCAATTTCTCGCATGGAATAGCCTGTTTTCAGCTGTGCTACATAATTGCAAAAGGGTTTTCTAATTTCTTTGAAAAACTTCTATGTGAAGGTTGACAGAGAGGTACACAATTTAAAATCTACAAGACTGGACTTTAGCTGTAAGGATGTTGGCAATGTAATCTGGAGCAAGGTCATAAAGGTATTTAAACAAAAAGAGCCTTGAAATTAATTGAATTCCTCAGAAGCAGCCACAATTGAATATGGATCACTCATTTTGGTTTTGGTAAGCATCGTTTGCAACTCAACTGTTTCGCTGTTATTGTGTGGATATAAATGGCCGGCAATTGTCTTAAATATAACAAAGGTTATTTTTTTTAAAGTACCATTTACAGTCAATTAAATTGCAGAGAAAATAAAAAACGGTATCCATAGTCTTAATTTATCTTTTACAAATTATATTTCAGAAATTCTTTGTTGATTTAAAGCACTTGCTTATAGATAATAAAAAGGACATACTTCCTGACAAAAAAAGGGTCTTACGTACTCTCAGATCATGACGCAAACCAGCAGGTCAGGATCATTATGTGCAATTACTAAGCATTCAAGCAAGTAAACGATAAAGAGTATGTAGCACAAGAATCGGTATTGTGATAAGAGCACACACCATTCTTGGGTTTCAACATGTTGACGGCTTTAGAGCAAGGAGAAATAATTAAGGATCTGATCCACGGTGACCTGCGTTCGATGGTCCTCTTCAGACCGTTTGGGGGCAAGAAGAGGACGCACTCACAGGGAGGGAGGCTGTAGCACTGGGAAAAATGACAATTCAGAAAACTGAAGAAAGAAAAAAAAATAAGAATAAGCATGATAACAACATGTGAGAGGAACAGATAAGAGTTAAGTTAAATGTACTGTATGCATCTCCAATTCTTGTTGTAAATGTGTGTCTGTGATACAAACACATTACTTCAGAAGATCACGAGCAGTGCACACACACACACACACACTCTCTTGTAGTACATTGGCAACAATTACAATTTTAGTATATCCATACAATAAAAGTCAATGTGCAAAAACAGCTGAAGGCCAACAAACCTTTATTATACACCACAAATAATATTGCATATATAAAGATTTCAACCAAAAGAATTGGCAAAACAAAATATATTTTTTCTTTAACAAAAATGTTCCCCTGAATGTTATTTTTTTCCTCTTATGAATAAAACAATCATAGTAATAATAATATATCGCCACTCCCTCTGCCTGTCTCTTCAGAGAGCCCTACACTTCAGACAGTAGTCTGCCTGCTTAAATCCTGTCTGTGTGTGTGTGTGTGTGTGTGCGTGGTGGGGGGGACTTACAGGAGGGGCCCTATTGATCGTCTTCTATGAGTGAAGTCCAGGCATTAGTTCCAGCAGGGTGAGTAGACAGCTGTCCGTGAGCCACTCTACTGGGCCTACATAGCAGGGCTGAGTGGAGCTAGGATGTGCACTTTTGATTTTGATCTCCCCAACATCACTTCTATTGACCGACGCACTGTCCTGTGCTTTACTTGCTGAGAGAAGCACTTGCTGAGGACTAGCTGGAAGCCCGGACACAAGCCACCGTTGTATTATCCGGGTCGGTGTTGACAAGCTTGGGATGATGAATCTTCCATGGTCTGCTGAGGCCTAGCCCTAATCACTGCTGTCATCTACTGGCAACAGCCGTATCCACTGACCACGGCAATCACAAGTCAGGTTATCGTGTCGCACAGTGCTGAGAGTCCTAGTGTTTGTTATCTAGGTGTATATGCGTGGGCTAGGCTCTCCAAAGTTGGACACAAAGGTCCGATCCAAACAGAGAACTTTTCCATCTGTGCTCAGTTCTCGCAAACATTTTGAAAGATCAGAAACTTTTCTTGGCATGTTTATTTGTCCTTTCATTTATTTATTTTTCGTAAAGAAGAAGTGCTAGTTAATATTGTTATTCAAGTTCATACTAATGAAAACCAAACTATCGGCAACGTACGTTTAGTTAGGTAATGAGGTCCGCTTGCATTTTTTGTTTTTAAGAGCCGTCTTGGAATCTGTGCATAAATGTGAACAAAGAAATTGACAAATGCTTGATGACAAGTTCTAATTCCAGCCCACTTAATCTGTGCACATGTCTGTTTATATTGTAGCCTCAAACATGACTGTAAAAGGGGGAAAGTGTCAACAATATGTAGTTAGTTATTTTCTATCATTTGTAGCACATCAGTTGTCTTATTGAAGATAGATAATGTTATGAGGGGCTGACCGCTTCTTTTGGCACGAGCTTTCTTGCTCCTGTTCTCTTTGAGCCTCAGAAAAATCTTAATGTCTCATCTTGGTGTCTGACACAGTAACACATGTGCATGAATCCCAAAGGGAAAGCACATTGATCTGTTAATATTCAGTTCTTTCACCAAAAAAATGTATTGCTTCAACAAAAAAAAACTATTCTTCAATTGTAAGGCTGGCTGTGAACACAAACAACCAATGGTGAGAGCTGCCATCTAGTGGTTATTACATGAATTGCAACTCCAAAAAGAGGCCTTACCAATTCCCTTGTAACCTTAACCTCCAATATGATTCCCAAACTAATCTATTCTGCAAAGTTAACATAACACACCGCATAGCGTCTCATCAGCCTACACAGCCCAGTGAGTCTCTGTGCGTCCACCATTACTCGATAATGACATTCTCTGATCTCTCAGCCGGCATCGGCCCTCCTCGTAGTCATTCTGGTCAACGCTGATCAGCAGGCGGACGCCCTCTTCGCCAGCTGCCATCCTCAGGGAGTCGGTGATGAAGACTCCCTTTAGGGCCTCCAGCAGAGCTCCGCTCAGGTAGTCAGCCCAGAAGGCCTCGAGGTTGTCCAGCTCCGTGAAGTTGATGTCGCAGATGATGGAACCCAGGTCTCTGGCACGAAGCAGCGAGTTGGCTTTGCTGAACAACTCAAACTGACGCTCCAGGGGCTGCCGTTTGTCCGATGAGACACCTTCACGGAGGGCCGAATCATGCTCCAGGTATTCGGCCCGGACACGCAGGCGGACTTCTGATAATGGAAGGAGGAAGAGGAGGAGGAAGTAGCGGTGGGAAAATAAGGGAAACGATGTGGAGAGGGGGGGAAGAGTTGAAACAATAAAATGGGAGAGAAGAAGGCCAGAAAGTGAATGATGAGGGATATAGTGAGAAAAGAGAGCAAAGGAGGAGTAGTGGAGGTTGAGGAAAGGTTACAAAAAAGTGAAGTAGGATTGGACAGGCCCACGTACAGTAACAGACAGAAATGGATGGGTCATGAAATGAAAACAAAAAGGGAAGAGAAGCGGACAGAACAAATCGTTAATACACAGCTCATTTAGTTTATCGTGCATGGGATGAAGCATGGATTTTAAAAAACAAGGTTCAAAAGCACAAAATTCCAAGAAGATTGTGACCAGATACAATTACTAGAAACTATTGTACAAATATAATGGTGCAGAAGAGCATAGCACTTTAATTATGAGAGGCACTGGAGCTAAACCAACCAGACCGTGTGCATTTTGTGCTAAATACTTTTGCAACAGGTTGGAAATCGTCTGACAGGTTGGAGCACTGAGACAAATACTCTGAACAAGTAGTGCAGTCCCCTTTCTTCCGAGGCAAATCCATGTCAGCTGTTAACTAGATGACTGCCAGAGGTCAAGAGAAGCTGATGCATGAGAATGTTCAGTGTGGCATCCTGCATGGTCGACAAATCGTGTAATTAAGATAGTGAGATTAACTTGACGCCCTGAACAAATATGGTGGTGGCGGCAATGAGAGCAACTTAGCAGTGTCACGCCCTGGAGGGGCTTTCTGTTCCAGTCCGGTGTTTAAAAATGGCAGATTCATTCCTATCAACATGTTTATTGCCGAGAACAGATAGCTTCTGGAGTTTCGCAGTAACAGGATTGGTGGTCATGCAACAGCGCAGCGAGAAAGATCAGAGGATACATACATACTGTCCTGAGTAAGAGAATCGCTGAGACCGTCTCCCATGTCATAATTCCAGGGCTTCGAGTGGAAACGAGCTGCTGACGACTTTTGCTGCAACAAAAATCCATCCCTCCTACTCAAACCGCTCAAGAAGAAGTCAACAGAATCTACGACCATCCATTTCATTGGAAACATTCACATAGAAGTCTCACTGCACATAGAAGTCTTTAAAGCAGTTGTAAAGCCACATTTGCATCTCTTGGGATGAAGAACCAAAACAGACCAAAACCTCTTGGCTGCTCTCCAAGTTTTCAAAAAATGGACTTAAAGGGCCAGTGTGTAGCATTTTAGGGGATCTAAAAGCACACGTTAAATAACAGTCACAACTGTTTTAATTTAATTCAGTGTATAATATACTGGAACTAAGAACAATTGTTTTTGTAAGCTTAGAATGAGCCTTTTCCTGCCGTGTTGTAGCCTCATGTTTGTACAGTGGCCCACATCGGACAAACTAAACACTGGCTCGAGTGAGAGAGTCATGTTTTTACATTATCTAAAGGCTACCGTAATTCTCAGAACCACTTGTGAAACTGCGCTGACGTGAGTTAGAGAGTGCAAAACGTGCCATCGGACTTCTGTTACTGCTGGAGTCGTGTTATAACATTAAGCTGGGCCTCTAAATAATGCCACGGTTTTGCACTCAACGTTCACGTCAGCGAAGGCGTATTCAGTTGGTTGCAGTCTGATGCCACCAAATCCTACACACTGTCCTTTGAAAAGGTCACCGTGAAGCCATTTCTTCAATAACTCAAGGTCACAGGGGGGGCGAGTAATTGATATACTGTACAAATGGGTCATTTTGTGGGTGAAGTATCCCTTTAAAATGCTTTTGAATGTGCGAGTAAACCAAAACTTATTTCAGAAGCATATTCGCACATTAGAGAATATGTCTTCTCGTCACTCAGACACAGAGTCATGTGATTAAAGCTCATACTCACTTTACTTAAGTCTCTACTTGGTTAACTACAAAGTACCATGACCCCACTGATAAAAGATTCAACTCAAAAGTCACATTTACCCACTCTCCATTTATATTTTGTTTGGGGCTACGGGGAATGGCACAAGACTCCAGAGGGACAAAGTTCGGAAAATGTCAACATTAGAAATGCAAATGTTGAATTAAGGCATTGATTTTCCATGTCTTAACATTTCTAGGACAGCGATGACCAAACATTGGCATTTGCATTCAAACCTTATTAGGCTGTAATTAGACTACTATGAAAACAGAGGACTGGCTCAAAGGGGACGCTTAATCGATGAGGTTTGGTAAATGTTTAAAACATGCAGGGTTACATAAGACTTGAAGACCATTCCATTTTCATGAGCTCAGACAAAAAAAAAAGGCAAAATGTTTTTGTTCACAGAGGCAATATCAAACACTGACATTTTACAGGAATAAGACATTTAACTTGTTACTCGACAAATTATTAAACCCTGTCTCCAATACAATGTTTTAAATGACTTATATTTGTATGTAATAACCTTGAATAAATTGACAAAACAGAGCTACTTGTACATTATTTGATCAAAAGCACAGATCAACACCTGTCCTCAGAGAACATACAGCTCGTAGCTATTTATCACCCTCTTGTGTTTTATTGTTTTACAACACTGATTAACAGTGGACCCATAACAGCCAGCAAGTCTGCTTCATTGAAAAAACTGCATCATGAAGACAAACATGACAAACAAAATGGCAGCTGGTCTCGATTGGTTAAAAAAAGAAAAATCGGTCAGGGGAAGGGTACAGAAAAGCCATAATGACCTTGTATGCTCTTCAATCGAACTATATGGCAGAGTATGCTGTACTATATACTGTAATGCACGTTGGTTGAAGAAGGCCCCCGAGAGGCTTATGGAAACTGAGATGGGAGACACTGCACACAACCGTAAGGCAGGTGCAGATGAATGAGCGTCACAAGTTACGTCTCATCCTTCTGTGTTTGGTATATGTCAATCCCAGCCGAAAAAGAAATAAACTGTGGGGATGCTTCTCTGCGGCAGGCACTGCATTGCTCGAAAGCACAGTGATTAAACTGAATGCAGCAAAAATACAGTTAAGGAACAACCTGGTGCAGTCAGCAAGAAAACTGTGAGAATGTGCCTTTAACTGAACCAGATTCAAGGGTATTAATCCATTTCTGCATCTTACTACTGCATTTTATTTTTGAAACTTGTATTCTATTTTGTGCATTTTGACTCTTAATGTTTTAAAATTAATGTTCTGACTTGTTTTTTTTGTATTCTGCATTATGTTTTGATGGTTTTATGTGAGACACTTTGAATTGCCTTGTTGTTGGAATGTGCGACACAGAAAAACTTCCCTTGCCTTGATAAAGATAATTTTTTAGCATAACATCCCAGGAATTTGTGCAGGTTGGTCTTTACATTGACAAAGTCTTCATCTGTCTCAAAAATGCATACATTGTGATTCAAAGTTGTACAATATCAGTGCAAGAATAATGACAAGTCAGCAGGCACGGGACGTGTTAGAGTATTTCAGTATTCTGATTTATCACAAAATGTCTAATAGGGCGTCAGTCGGTAAACTCTTTGCACTCTTACACGTTATTCAGTATGGACTCAGTGAAATCTTAAGTTCAAGCTCTGCTAACAGGCCAACCTTTTGGATCATTATACTGTATGAGGGCTGTGGCTATGACAAACAACCGCCCTTCATGCAATTACTGTATTTATGGATGGCTTCCATTTCGGCCTTATCATTTCATACGGAGCAGGATGGAGGTAGAGATAGTGGCACCGAGAAGGAGACCATTTAAAACCACAGGAACACCATGATAGTCATTTTGTTAGGGTTACAGAGCACTTCACGCTTCATCAGACACAGAGACATCCACTTAGACAGAACATTAGGAGGCACAGCTTTCATTTTCTCACTTTAAACACCAAGCCCGTTTGGCTTCCTCCATCTCACCCCCACCAACAAAAAAAAGTTTAAGTACCCATTTACAAGGAGTCACTTGGCACGAAGAGCTTCAACTCTTTATCGATCCGTTTTTCTGCTGAATGACTGACCAAGAGAGTGGAGAGTTAGGGGAGTATTGAGAGACGGGCAGACAGAACTCTCTCTTCCCCCCCCCCAAAAGGCAAAAATCACTCTCTGTACCATTTTGCGTAGTTTGATCATTTAGAGCTCGTTCTGTCCTTCTGATTGTGTGCAAGGATACTGTTTTCCTCAGACACAGGTTGGTCTGTTTAGAACTGTGAACACAGAGAAAGGAGAGAAAGAAAGAAAGAGACAAGCACAAGTGGTTGGATATCTGTCGACTGGGTCGTTTTTTTTTCAACATCAAGCAGGCATGGCACAGCACTTACTACTGTTAGTTGTAATGAGGTCCGAGGCAGGGCAATAGTTGGCACTGACAAGTTAATCAGCTCAGCTTTACTGTAGCTCGAAAATATAACGTGGTAGTGTCTAAGTGGGATGCTTGGGACTACTCTTACCTTGACCAATCCCCTTAACGTCACCAACCCATTATTTATGCTCCGACTACTACATTAATCGAGTATGTCCATAAAACCAAGCAAGAGCCTTCTCAAGCACCCCATTTAGATAGCACAGAGCCACTGCTGAGCTGAGGGTACAAACACCTTATGGGCATTTATAACAGCAGTTGTCATTGTCTGAATGTAATTGAGACACTTCACTGAAAATGACCTGAGAGATGAATCATGACAAGAAAGAGTATTTGGGGTCTGTTTAAAAGCTAGGGGCCAGCATTGGACCCGACCGCCCTATCTATCTCTGCTCCCTCTTGACAAACGCACACCCAGAGTTCACACGGGGCAGAGATGAGATACAGCATGAGCTTCCTTCAGCAGAGCACTGTTGGGTTATTTTCCTCAGAACTGCTTGAGTAAATAGTGACACAGGCCTTTTTCGAAACCGCTGTGATAGGCATAGGAATACTTTACCTTATGAAAGGACGAGTATCTGTGCAATTTTTTCGATTAACTTGAGACTCCAGAGTTGGATGACAAGAAGTTTCAGTGAGACCAAATGAATCGAGTTGATTGACTCTTGAGGCAGCTGCTTACAACCACTTGTAATGATGAGGGCGAAAGGAAAGGATGTCCCAAAAGGATTTTCCACAAGCAGAAAAAAGTGGCACCTTCACAAACATGTCCAACATAATTCTATTTTGTCTTTGCAGGTTAACAACTTGACTGTTTTGAGTTGAGCTCTTCAATGTATCCATTAATTCTCCCTCACTAAGACCCAAACCATGAAGCTGAATGAAAAAAAACGTAACCACAACTACCCCATAGATAAAATAGACCACACCAATTGATTGTTCTCTTCTCGTTTGGTTTGCAGAACAAATAAACCATCACATTTGGTTTTTAAATTCCAAAATGATGGTCCTACTTTTTTTTAATATTGTAAAAACTTCTCTCCAATTTCACCTCATTGACTGGATCTCCTGTAACAGAACTTTCAAACTCTGCCCTACAACATGGGAAGGTCCCATTGACTAGACATTCATTTTGACCCAAATATTTGACAGTATTTAAGAAAATGGATTGGATCAAACTGGCAACTACCGTAATAGACCAACAATGAACGTTTACCTGCTCAGTTTAAGTATTGTCAACCTCGTCACTTGGCTAGTAAAGATTGATATGTCCAGTCAGTGTTCATTTCGTTAACTAAAACTATGACGGAAGATCTATTTTTACATGACTAAGACAAGACGGAACCGACATCAATCAACACTAACTGTGACGATCTCAAACATGCAATATTGTTGCCAAGAAAAGACAGGACTGAATGGTAAAAAAAAAAAAAAAGTTGTCCATGTTTGTGAAATTGTGTCAAGTTCTAATATTATGTGGAGAGAAAACCAGGGAATATAAAATAGACTTCCTCTACATATACCCATTATTGTGGTTTTACTGAGAGCCAATAAACTTTGAGTTGTCCAGAGATTTGTCGGAAAGATCCGCTGAAAACGTTTTGGAAATAACTATGGCTTACTGCTGAGGACTCTGTCAGTTCTGTGAAACACTGCCACCAACAACCCTTGTGAGAAATAGATCAGGAATCATCCACAGTGCACAACACTAAAGAACATTACAGGATGATTTTTCTGAGGAGCGAGGTCTGAGGGGGAAGGGGTAGGGGGGCAGCTAGATTATGAACCACAAGCATAAAGAGCAAATTGGCAGCACCAACCCTTGTCGTAACAAGGGGGAGAGCCGCTTTTACCTTAGGCATCGGCCCAGACTTGTGAGAGAGCGCATGACTGAGTTGATCACGCACACGGCAGTATCTATGGACTGAGTGGAGAGACAGACTTTCTCCATGATCCAGTGAGTCTTAGGTTACTCGATTTGAGTCACAATCCTGAGACAACCTGGTGGAATCAAATGTGGAGTCAAGACAGCGACATGTTTACAGTCACACAGGCACATCACTAAGAAGGGCTGTTCTCATTGTTCAAGGATATCAAGTCAGAATCATCAGTCCTTCGCTGTAATACATCTTTCTGACCAACAGGTAATGATGGAAGTTCAAACAGTTGTTGGAGAAGTTCTGCATGAATGACTAGGCAAACGTCACATAAAAGCTGATGTTAGTGTTATCTCATTCTTATTGTGCTGAGAGAAACTAGCATTGATTGATTAAAAGGCGGACGACAGTTGAAACGTGGAAAGAACATTGATAATGGAGTACATTGTGCCGCTTTCCAGCGGAGTTAGATTGTTTCCAACAACTGCATAAAAGATGTTTTTTTCAGGACTATACGTGTGAGGTCTGACAGTTGCATCCAGTGGCGACTGGAAAAAATCAATAACAGTAGCTGAAAACAGGCTGATGGGTTAGAGAAAAAGGTGAAATGAGGGAGAAAGAATGTAAAGATTGAGAAATGAAGGGGGCGTCAACCCCCCTGATGTTTAATAAAAGACAGTTAAGGAGATCACGTAAGTCTAAACGTGGAGTGTGACAATGAAGATACCATGTGAAACCGTGTAAGAATACAGGAGCTGTCAAGTCAACTGACAGGAAATTGCAAATTATGTTTTTTTTCATGTGGAACATTTGTATCTGAAGTTGTGAATCAAGTCCTTGAATCGTTGTGGTGTTTGAGATGTAACCTCAGCATCTGCTGAACAGACAGTGAATACGGTCAATTGAGTTATTGAACCAAAGCGTAATTGAAGCATCTCTACAAGTAAGTCTGGTACAAAATGATGGTGAAAATGATGTCACCTATTGGGATGAAAACTCCTTAACTCGAGCTGAGAAAACACCAGAATTAAAGAGACGAAACAGTAACTGTGGTGTTAATTATTTGAAATTAAATTGAAGCTTATATGGCTAACGAAAAGACAGAAATACAAAGCTAAAAAAAAAGAAAAGAAAAGACAGGTTAAGAATACAGGGGACACACTTACTGCAATTTGTTGTGTGCGGCCGTGGCGGAGGAGGTGGAGGGCCCGGTCGGCTTATTTTCTTGGGCCTGCGGCTCCAGCCATTTCCCCTCTTCTTCCTCCTCCTCTGGGCAGATGGCCCAGGCGCAGGAGGGTAAATACCTGACAGGACATGCATGGAATTAGTTTGTGGACCTCAGACCATGAGACATCAGCATAGATGGGGTCCAGTTGTATGTTAATTGCTATTGTCCTGTTTTATTTCTGTACCTGCCCTGCCCCGTTTCTGTAAAAAGTTAATAAGTGCTCCATGGTAAATCGTTTCTGCTGATATCTGTTTAGAACATCCTTTTGATGACAGCTTCACCACAAGCGTATAGTATCATATCAGCCACCACTGACTAGACTTTATTCTATAAATAAGTGTTATCATTTTGACCTTGAGCAGAGCTCTTAAATAATGTACATGTACATTCAGAAGACAAACGAAGAAGGAACAAACTACATTTCCAAGACAGAAAGGATGCCAGTGTCTCATCATAAAAAAAACAACAGGAAATGTTAGAAATGTTCACTGCTGAAAGGAATGATACATTCTGTTTTGGACATTCTTCTCAACTGACAAAACACATGTGGAAACTATGTAGCCTATACTTTCAGTGAACTAAATGACATACTACATACTACATACACACATACCAGTTCTGAATTGCTGCGTGACATATGGAAGAGGTGTTTCTGTCTGTCTGTTGCTGTGCTGCATCCCGGAGGCGCATGCAAACCGCTTGTTATCTGTTCCATACCTCGATCCAATTCTGTCTGGAGATACTGAAAAACAGAAACATGTGTTTGTATCAGGCTATGATTACTTGGACAGGAATGTTATTACTGTTATTGCTGACATGTTAAGGTAGTGAGAAGCACTTAGACTCAAAATCTGCTCTTGAACCCTTTCGTTCATCCTCACCTGTCCTCCTTTTCTTGTGGGACACTAAAGGCAGCAAGTCATGGCGAGTGAGGACTCTCAGTAGTTGCAGTAGTGGCTCCAAGTTGCCATCACTGAGGTATCCTCGCCTATCAAGCTCCAACAACAGCTCAAGGCCACTCTTGGGCTTATACGAGGTCGCTAAAGGATGCTGGGAGCCCTGAGGCTTTAACCGCTTCCAGGCCTTTAGCAGCTCGGGACTTGGGGAAACACCAAAGTCCTCTGGATCGTCTCCACAGGGCTTAATTGTCCAATATGTCGGGTCAAGAGGGTGTGTTGCAGGACAGGTTTCATCCAGAAGGAATGACAACACTTCAATGTCAGTCGCCGTCAGCTGACAGCCAACAACTTCAAAGACCTCATGCAGAGACAACATCCCATAGTAGTTTAGACAGTCTGTTTCATCCCAGTAAAAGGAGTCCCTGTGTGGGCACCCTGGGTGATGCACGGCAGCCATGGGTCTGCCTATAGCCCCTCTCCACCTTCACAACCTGTGTCAAACTGTCACGGATTAAAAAACATAAAAACAAGTTATTCAACAGGTCACACTCTACAACTGTAAAGTTTGGAAATAGCAGCATAAGATTCGCGTTAAATCATTTAACGTCATGATGCACCAATGAACACCAAATTAAAACATGTTGTACACATGTAGACAAATAGCACGACAAAATATAAATACACAGCAAGACACATTCCTCGTAAACTAAAAGTTAGCAAAACCAGCAGCAAGCCGTCTGCACTTCACAAGCTAAAGGCAAATCTTTGCGTCAGGCACCTTCTCTACTTTACAGTGTTTCAAAGACGGGTTGAGCTGCTCCGCAGTCCTACCTGTTTTCGAGTTAGCTCGATGTCAGCTCGACGCCATCTTGCAACATGCAATGCAAAGTTTTGTCAGCCGCGAATGAGCTTTTGTTGTCGTCGTTTCAAATAATGTGTTACTGCCAGGGGGGAGGTCAAAGAGACGCGGTGTTCTTCAAAAAGCAACGGCAAATGACGTTACGTCATCACGTGTCTGAGGAAAGACAACATACCAAGCAGACGAAACGCACTTCAAACGGCAGTTTAGCTAAATGACACGTTAGACAGAGACACGCAGCGCGTGTATTCACACATACACAAGTAACGCTATATATCAGGTATTCCGCTCACTACGTACATATACAAGTAGCTGATGTATACATTAACCGATACGACTTCGTCGCTAATAACTTTGTCAGCTCACGGTAGCTACACACTATGGGTGAGCTCTTTGACCATGGAAATACAAACGGCTGTAAAAGTGCTCAATGTTTTTATGATTTAAACATTTAATATACGTCGAAACTCACGTTCCTCTTCAGGGCGGATGGTCGGGCGTCGACAGACAGCAGCATAACAACACGGAGGAACTGACCAATCACAGCTCTCCAACTGCTCTGTGACGTCCGGTCGTTTTAATCCCACAGATCTGCAGTCAGATGATCTGCCTACTGGTTCAACTGAATCAAAACTCGGCTCATTTCTAATCTGCTGTCCTAATTGTATTGTCACAGCTGTGTCGCAATAGTTAGGGTTGGGTTTATGAAGGCGTTTGCGCGGAAGAGAACTCTCTTCCGCATACACGCCTTCATACAAACCTATGAAAACAGTTAACTAATATAAAGTTTAACTGAATAAATTAATAAATATTGATAGAAGCATTGCATTGAACCGATTTAACAGTGTTCAATGGGTTCGCCATCAACCTGAACCGTCCACAGCGAACATAAAACATTCAACTCCCCGACAGAGGAAGTCCCCGCCGCCGCCACTAGGTGGCGACGTTCTGCGCCCAGACAGCAGGAAGGAAGTTAAACAACATCCACATCACATCCGTGAACCAGAACAGCAACAAAAGGTCCGAGGCAGTTCCACGTAAGTTCTGCTGTGAGTATACAAGCTGACACGATTATAGAGCTCCCACTTCAAACAGGTCTAGTCTTTGTGCTCGTGTGAAAACGTCCCACTACGTGTGACTCCATCGCGACGCGACCGTGAAGACGCATCGGTAGACGTGAACGTCAGCGGTCTCTAACGTCTCGTTAGCTGTGACGGGCTTTTCCAACAAGTTGCCTTTTTATACACATTGTTTTTTATTCAGCCGTACGTTACATACTATGTAAGTTTAGTAACGCTGTGCAAGTTTCATCACAGATTAATACTTACATTCTCAGTAATTCCCGTGTGTCCTTGTGTAGTGATGTGGCAGTGATGACCGGAGTTTTCCACCTCGGTCCCCAAACAGCGGAACTAGTTTAACTCTATTTGGTCATCCATGGGAAGTGTAGGCTTGTAACTGCTGTTAGGAAGTACTTACATTTGCTTATTGTATGCAGCGTCTAATGTGTGTCTTTCCTGTGAAATATTATGGCACTCACGACACTTTAAAAACTAGACAAGTTTCTTTGTATAGCACGTTTCAGCAACAAGTGTTTCACATAAAACCATTAAGCATGATAAATAATGCAAAATAAAAACAATTAAGACACATTTAAACATTAAAAACTGCCAGCAAAACATTAAAAAACTAAAAAATATAATACAAGTTGCAATAAACAAGTTTATCAAACAAGCATTCATAATAGATTAACTGCTACTTTCTATTAATACATATGTCTAAAGCAGTCATCTCTTCACCTTTCTGAAGCTATAACCATCAAATGTTTTTTTTTAATTATTATTATTTAATAAATATATCTTCATCTCAATTTATTTTGTATAGCCCAAAATTACAAATTTGCTCGGAGGGCTTTAAACTCTGTACACATACAACGTCCTTGTCCGAGGACTTCACATCGGATCAGGTAAAACTCCCCCCCAAAAAACTTTCACAGGGAAAAAGGAAGAAACCTTCAGGAGCGCAACAGAGGAGGATCCCTCTCCACGGATAGACAGAAGCAATACATGTTAATTATCTTAATTGATGAGTTATTGATCTGCCTTTTACTTGATTCTTATCTGACAAAGAGGGAACTGATTAATCCAGAAAGTGTGTTGGCAGTAGTACTAATGTTGTTTGAAATTATATAGATTGTAAAATTTGTTTTTGACAAAAAAAACCTGGTGTTCAAATAGCATTCATTGTAATGTTACTATTTTGTGTATTATTGCCTTGCAGCACACAGTCTGTAGATGCCATCTGGAGCTCCAACGGGGGAGAACTGTCTCGTAGACATGGACAGCAAGGCTGGAGATCTGTTCACTGCTGAGGATGCTCATCCAACTGGCAAAGGCGGAGTTGGGATCTTGGCAAGGTAACATTTTAATATTTTTGTAATAATGCTTTCACTGTGAGGGCTTGTGCTTCAATGTGGCTCAAATGTCTGCCCTTTAAACCTGTGGAAATATACTATGGTACCTACGTGAGTACGCACTCTCTGTTTATGAATTCATTAATACTTCTTTCTATAGTTTGTTCTTAATGTCTATCTTATTTTGTAGGCTCTGGCTCCCCAAAGGCCTTTCAGCCGGTATGGCTAAAGAGTGGATCGACAAGCGGCGAGCGTCCATTCGACCTTGGTCCAGCTTCGTGGACCAACGCAAGTTTTCAAAACCCCGCAACTTCGGAGAGTGTTGTCAGAGGGTGGTGAAAAACGTGGACACGTTCAACAGCAACTACACCTTCATCTTCTTAGGTCTCATCCTCTACTGCATGTAAGGCCAACAAAGAGGAAATCCTCTGCGTTGTCGTATCAGCGAGAGGGTTTGCTCTTCTTCTTGGAGGGCTTTGGTCACTGGGTATTTTTGTATCCAATTTCATCAAAAGTAAATTATGCAATCCATGAAGCTTTAGTCTGAATCTGTAAATGCTGCAATAAGTTACACCAAATGGATTGTTGCAAATGTATATTTCCTTTCCTCAGTTTCAGCTCTCCCATGCTACTGATTGCCTTGGCTGTGTTTGCTGGTGCCTTCTACATAATTCACCTCAAGTCCCTGGAGTCCAAACTGGTTGTCATGGGTGAGTAAAGCTGTCAGATATGCCTTGCAAGCCATGAACATTGTGTACCTGCCAAATGTAGTGTATTCTTTAAATACCATGCACCGCATTCTAATATCCACCTTTTGTGTTTGTATGTGTTTTAATGAGGCAAAATGTTTGAATTGGAATTTGTTTCGTCATCTTGCCTTTGGATTTTTTGGCAGGCAAAGAATCAAGTTAATTAATTCAAGGACAGGTTAAAGGATGTCAGTGGCTCGCATAAGCAAATCAAATATGTCCTTGACAACCTTTTCATCAGTGGAATTATCTGTAATTCTCTTGTCAACCAGGCAAAGAGCTGACTGTCCCTCACCAGATGAGTCTGGCTGGAGCTGTTTCTCTCCCTGTGTTCTGGTTGGCCGGAGCTGGAGCTACAGTCTTTTGGGTTCTAGGTAAGATAAGATAAGATCGACTATATTATCTGTCACAAAACATCAAAAACTTTCATCAATGCACATTTAGAAATAAACACACACACATAACATAGGACTAACATGTTTTAAACTATGGTTGACAAGAACAGTGTTAACAAAGCAAAACCAGATTAGTTATTTCTTCCAAAATTTGTGTTACAATGCTCATGAGAGCTATGTAACCCCTTTTTTTCTTTTGGATAATATTTCCGTATTAAATCATATTCTATGAAATTCATTGAAAGTGTCTGTGTTAGAGGTTCATCTAAATTACCTAAATGCATATGGCCACACTGTGTAAAAAACCTTCCTCATCGTTATGTTCACACTCCACGTTTTCATTTGTCTCCTGTCAGGAGCGACGCTGTTTGTGATTGGCTCTCACGCTGCGTTCCGTGAGCTGGAGGCATCTGATATGGAAGAGCTGTTCATGGAGCCCGTGTGAAGAGCAGACTGAATCCTTTGCGGGTGCTGGTTGACGATCAGTCACCACTGTTACCTTGTAATCACGTTAGATTACAAGTTAACAGCGGGGTTGAGGAAGAACTTCTTTGCGTGTGTCCTGTATTCCTTGTTTTAGAATCCTCCTTTTCTTGGCTCTGAAGTAGTTATTGTTACAGACTCATTCATACACACCTTCCATATGCATACATTATTAATTTGATATTAAGTATTTAAGCACATTACCATGAAAACCTTGGATGCCTCTGGTTTGTGTCAAATTGCCTCATAAACAGAGACATATCTTTTAACATATTAATGCTGTAGATATCTTCAGAAGTAGCTTCTGGGTCCAAACCATCTGATGGCTGCTTTCTTATGTAAAGATAATGTATACAGTAAATGCAATGTTTGCAATTCTTAACTGCTCAGTAAGATGAGTTTTCCAAAGGAAAAGTGCCATTCAAAGCTTTAAGATGATCATGCACAAAGAATACCTGTTTTATTTAAGAGGATACAAAAACACATGCGGTATCTTAGAGAGGGTACTTAAACTAGATGGGTCGATGAGACGACATCTCAAAAGGTCAGTACATAGTTCTAGTGTTTTGTATTGGGGATAATATGACACTTTGGTTTCTGGGCGCAAATTTGTCAGATCTGAAAGTTACTCTGTAAACATAAAATCAATATTCCTTGAAATTAATTATTCATATGTTTACATTTCTATGTAAGTTGAGCATTTTTGTATTTCAATTCTGGAAGTGCAATAAACCCACGGTGTAAAGACTTGATGTCCATTTTGGTATTTTGCCTCTTAATTATTTCAGGTGGTTTGTTCTATTCGGTCAGAACTATAATTGACTCCCGTTTGTGTATCAATGACCAGGAGTTGTAGTAAACTTGGTGGCCCTTGGTACTTATTTTGCACATTGTCATTATTCCGGGCGGGTCTGAATCCACCGTGGAGGACAGTTACAACCCTCATGGCTCCTCTGCTCTATCTCTAGTTCACCAAACACTGCAGAACACGCCACCCCCTTCTGGTCCCCCTCTTTTCATGTGACCCCTGTGACCTGTGTGCTCTGTGACAGCGCAGCGAGAGGACCCCATGCTCGGGTTGCCATGGTAATGACCTTGGAGGGCCCCAGTCACACACACACTCATCCACAGACACACTCGCTTACACACTGCGGCAAAGGCGAGCGATCGATATTCTATTATACAGAGGGTGGCGAGGGGGGTGAGCGAGGAAAGTCGCACTGCAGTGAGCTCACTGCAGAGACACAGGGGAAATTAGAGCAGGGGTGTTTGTCAGGAATGACAGAGTGTGTGTGTGTGTGTGTGTGTGTGTGTGTGTGTGTGTGTGCACGCACGCAGCAGGAGACACTGCATTTGTCATTGGACAGTGGTCGAGTGGTGACAGAAAGTTTGTCTCTCAAAGAGACGTGGAAAATGTTCACAGGATGTGGCAAAGTGACCTTAAAACAACCAATGCTTATGGCTCACATAAAGCTGTATATTGTGTTTTATTTGTGTAGGTGGCAGTAAGAGGCTCATTTAAAATAGAGGACCCTTGTGGCACAGAGCGGTAACACAGTTACAGTTTGTTCCCTTTATATTAAAGATATACTGCCTTGCTTTGCCGTGATGTAACCCTCAGAAAATAACTTGTATTAATTAATAAAAGTTCCTTCCTGAACACATAATTCATGTACTGCTCTGATTTCTTATGGTCTTGAAAGATACATTTGGTGAAATAGGTAATTGTTCCCTCTGTCAGACTCTCCACCCTGACAGCGAATGTCATCCTAGAGCTCATGCAGGCTCATGCATGTTGATGACACAGCTGACACTTTTAGGGGTTTGGTGCATTACCCTGGGCGGCTGCCAACCCTTCCTCCCATGCTCTTAACACAATGCAGTTTGCAGATTGAAGTGCATATCAATTCACAACACTAGGTGGCAGCCCAACATCATACTTCTACTTAATCACGGTTCTCGTGTGTTGTAGATTACTTACCAATAAAATCAACAAACATGCACCCAAAGTGTGATGAAATAATGTATTATTGATTACATCAAATATGATTATTTAATTTCACATTTGAATATGTGTTGAAATAATAGTGCATCTGAATTACAATCCACATACATTAGTGTTAGGATGAGAGGGGGTAATACTGCATCATCATGTTACAATCAACAGTGATGTTGCTCACACAAGAGGATGAATACAGTTTAACCACATATGCTACTTTGGTCCAGACTTGAAATGTATCATATGACAGGCTTCTAAAGGGAGTATTTGTTGCAGGTCTATGATAATGTATGGTATAATCTTTTTTAAATGTATTTAGAATATGCCAAATTCATATGCATATCATTATCCATTTTCAAGAAAGTGCACTGAAGACAGATACATACATAAAAATATGCAAATATCATTGTAATAAAGTGTGCTGTGAAGTGTAGTTTTTCATCAAAGAGAAAGACACAGACAGGTCAAGGTTGTATTAAATGTTCTAGATGTTTTATTGGTGTTGGTTTCATTTATTTGACACACATGTTCTACTAGTTGTGTTTTTTTTTCTTCTTCTTGACTTTCAACTCTTGCAGCCATCAGGACTTGGACTGAACCAGAGATGGACCCGATCCAGTATCACAGACCGCAGGCGCGTGGTCTCACCATCACCACTCACCACATCATATCATATTGTTATCATACCTGCAGTGACGGGAACCTGAAAGCCTTGGTTGGTGTTTTGTGTCTTTTGGTAAAAACACAACCTTAAAACCCTGCTCTGCTGTTACAGTTTTAGAACAACTTCCTGAAAAACCAGCAAAAACAACTGAAACCAAACAAAAAACAGAAAGACGTATCTCTCGCTTTTTCCTATTTCACCAATATTGTTGATGTTATTCTTCATGAATTTCTCTCTTGAGCTGTTTTTCCAACATGTTTTTTTTATTGTTTCATTTAAATTCAGTATAGAATTATATAGATTTCCTAGAGCACACAGAAAGATTGAGTTGTATTCACCAACTTTGGGGGAGGGGGGTGTACTGTAATAGTTATTAACAAGGACAATGGTTCACACAGTGCACACAAACAGAGACAAACGGGGCAGGAGGGAGGGGAGGGGAGGGGTGTGAGAGACAGAGGGGGAGAGAGGGGGGACAGGACGCCATGGGGTGTGCTTTGTTAGGCCTAAATGAGGAAAAGCAGCTCTCACGTACCCCCCCTCCCGTCTTGGAAATAAAAAACACAAGTAAAATCATCGAAACCCCCCCGTACCCCACATATTAAAAAAACAACAACACTGTGGCCGTTGAGAACGGAATAGAACGGAGATGGACGTTGCAGGAACGACAGGGAGATGACCACTCCGCTGGTCCTCATCAGACATGAGACGGAGGAGAGAGGTGGCAGTCGAAGTGGCGTCGGCGGTGGGATCTCACTGTGTGATCTTTACATCTTTGTGTGATTGGGGGACAAGCAAAGGGTTGGCAAGGGGGGAGAAGAGAGAGAGGAACGAAGGTATAGAGACGGACAAGGGGGAGAGAGCAGGGGGAGAACAGGGAGGGGAAGGAGCTGGATGGCCCTTTTTTGCAGAGCATGGACACTCCCTTTGTATCCTTAGCTCATTCAAATCTACATACACAATATGCAGCTGCCGTTTGGTAGATATATTGGTTTATGTACACAGCAGTGAGAGAACACATGCAAAGAGTATCATAGGAGATGGGAGAAAGGGGGGCGGGTCAATGTCGAAAGTTGTAAAGGTGCTTTTGCTGTTTTTAATCTTTGGGGCAGTATTGATGAAAATTGCTTCAAAGCGTTTTTTGTCTTTAAGGGGGCGGGGCATCTGAAGGTGTGTCTTGCCAGGGATGGAGTGACAGGGGGGAGAAATAAGTGGAACATGTAAGGGGCTTGAGCAAAGATGCTCCATTGATCAATAGTATGTCTCTCTTTCCACCCAACCTGGAATGCAAATGAGAGAAAGAAAAACACAGAAGTTCAGACTCAATTCAGTGCTTTCAAGTCATATTTTCCATTGAATTATCATTAGTTAAAAAGGACTAGATAAACACTTTGGGAAGTACGGTACTGCCAGCAGTCAGTTCGCGTAGCTTATAACAAAGACTGGAAACGGGTAAACAGCGAGCCTGTCTCTGTCTGATGATAGCATAATCTACCTTTTAAAACACATTATAACTTAACGTGTAAAAACTACATATTGTGGATTGAGTGGCGGTATGAGCTGGACAACTTATTGGCTGGGTGCAGTGACTTTGCTTGATCTTTTCATCGCTGTGAGAGTGCCAAGGAAGCAACGGAGACTCCAGGAAGTTACCGCGCCACGCCAACAAATAATCCAGCATAAAACCACAACTTCCTTTGAAGAAAGGGGCATTAAAAAAAGGGCAGCGTGTCCTGCGTGTATAGGAGAACTATGGTGGCCGGCACGAAAGCACAAATGGCCCCATCTACAGCCAGTGTTTGGTTTGTCCGTTCTGTGCTACTGTAGGAACATAGCGGCAGGCTCCACTAAGAGAACTCACTCCGTATGGAGATATAAATGGTTCATTCTGAGGTAACGTAAAAGTATAATGCACCGAAGAAAACAAACTTATTAACGTTTGATTCCGTTTCTGCCAATAGCGATAGATTTCCCCTAAAAGCTACAAACTTACCTCCGGGGTTCCTACGAATGAGAAGTTTTCGAACCTCATCATAGACAAAGATGAGAAAACTATAGGGGAACGCACAGAACCACCAGCTGGGCCTGTGAGCAAGACACGAGAACAACAAGGATTACACAGAATCAAGTAAAGAGACATGAAACAATTTGTGAACCAGAGTGACTGCATATGTATCCACGCGATACAGGTGGCACTCACTTTAGTGGATACATCCTGAGTGCCACATCCATGCCTGGGCAGTAGGACAGGAAGGCAGCCAAGGCGGTCTCTTCAAACAGGCCAAAGATCAAGATCTTGTTCCTGGGAGACACACAACAAATGTTAGAGAGGAAAACTTTTTGCCAATTTTGAATTACTGAAAGGACACATTTAAGTATATTGGTATCGCAATAGATTTGGACTCACCTCATGCCCTGCTGGAACACAGAGTTACGCCTGGTCTTGCAGATGATGACATCAGCCCACTGCACGACTACAATACTGACAAAGAAGGCTGTGTGGCATGTGAACTCCACAATCTTCCTCTGCTCGTATGTCTGAGGGCAAGAGAGGGCAGACACAGTAAGACACAGTAACAAAACAAGAAAACACCTGAAGGTTCACTTCAACGCAAACACTGCAAACTAACCCATTGCTGCCCGTAGCTGTCTTCCAGGTCGTTGACAGAGCGGTCGTCCCAATTGAGCCTGATGCCGACTAGGTGAATGGGCAGGAAACCATTTTCAGCCAAGATGACAAAGTAGGAGAAGAAGCCTCCCAGAGCCTGAATCATACCTGAGGAAAACGCACAGACGCAGGGATTAAGTTACAGATTTGAACTTTTTCTTAATCTAGTTTGCCCCCAAAACATTGCAGATGGATGCCAAGATAATCCAGCTGTTTGTGAACAATGAAAAGGTGAATAAAGATTGATTTAAACACAAACTAACTTTCCGGCAACTAGGATTAAAATTCAATCCAGTTTGAAGACAATTCCGAGCTTGGATCAGTGGCAATCTTCATATCACCTACCAATTTGTCCATAGGCAATGCTGATAAGCCTCTCGTTCACCAGCTTGTCCCTGAATGGGTTCCTGGGCTGACGCTTCATGATGTCGCTCTCAGCTGCTTCATAAGCCAGTGAGATGGCTGGCACCTGAGGGACGGGGGAGAAATGGACACTTTTAGTACATTAAGATGTGTCCTATCAACAGGATCTGCTTTCAGTGATGAGATAGAGATTTAGTGAATGCTGTGTTTGTCATAAAAGACAGTGAGTGTTGTATCAGCTCTCACCATGTCTGTTCCCAGGTCAATACAGAGGATGGTGATGGTTCCCAGTGGCAGGGGGATGTTCACAATGATGAACAGCAGGAAGGGGGTGATCTCTGGGATGTTGCTGGTCAAGGTGTAGGCAATGGACTTCTTAAGGTTATCAAAGATCAAACGGCCTGAATGGGGAAAAACAGAGAGGTTACATAACACACGCAGACCTTAAGTTTGGGTCTCTGAAACCACTTGTACTGTACATCCTCAAGGATCACATGTTACAGTTTGATCCTTTGGGTCTTCTCACCTTCTTCCACTCCTGTGACAATAGAGGCGAAGTTGTCATCCAACAAGATCATGTCTGCGGCCTGTTTGGACACATCTGAGCCAGAGATTCCCATGGCAACACCAATATCGGCCTTTTTCAGAGCAGGCGAGTCATTCACGCCATCACCTGTCACAGCCACAATAGCACCCTGGGAGAGAAGCAGCAGGGCGTGGATGAGCTTATATTGCATGAATATATGAAGGAAGTTATAGCTGTTAAATATATTTATCTTTTAGTTACATAACTTTTTTAAGATAGAGATTAACACTCTTCATTCATACGACCAGGATTATTAAATGAGTCAATACGTTAGGGCGCATATATAAACAGACAACCATTCACGCTCACATTCACACCTTCATGCCATTTAGAGTCCAATTGAACATGTTTTCTGTATCAGTCAGGTGAATAAATTCTGCAGATAAGTAGCGCCATCTGCTGTTGAAAAAGTGTAATGCTCTTAGTCCCTAACGTAATCCACATAAAGCATGGATTCGAAATTTAACCTCTACTTGTTCAAGTCGTCCCAGGCATTTATTATCCATTCCACGTTTCACTCTAAAACAATCCAAACATGCTCATACCAGTCTTTGGCAGCCTTCTACGATGATGAGCTTCTGCTGTGGTGAGGTCCTCGCAAAGACAATCTCGGTGTGATTCCTCAGGATGTCGTCCATCTGATCCTGAGACAGATCCTTGAGGTCTGTACCGTGGATCACACAGGCCTTGGCATCCCTGAACACAGACAGTGACACGTTAACGTGGGTCTTGTAATTAACCAGTGTATAGTTTGATTTTGTGTGTGTGTGTTTTTCTGTGAGCATCCTTTACCTGGGGTTGACCTGGCTGACAGGTATGTTGAGACGGGCGGCAATGTCCTCCACTGTCTCGTTGCCTTCAGAGATGATGCCCACTCCCTTGGCAATGGCCTTGGCTGTGATCGGGTGATCTCCAGTGACCATGATGACCTAACAAGCAACATGCATTACATTTTATACCATCATCACAAAGAATGTTATTTTTTAAAAGACTTTAAGGAATAAAGACATTTAATATTAGGCTTGCAAGAAAAAACTCACCTTGATACCAGCAGATCGGCATTTGCCAACAGCATCAGGCACAGCAGCACGGGGAGGGTCGATCATGGACATAAGGCCAACAAAGCAAAGGTTGTCTGTCTGGAAGTTGACATCATCGGTGTCAAAGGCAAAGCCCTTGGGGTACTGGTCTTCTGGCATCATCACGTGGCAGAAACCTGGAGTGAAAAGAAGTGAGATTTAGTGTTTGAATTGTGATGTCTAAGTATCAACCTAGACCGTCTATTCCTTCCAACAATCTTCACAGAATTACATTTCAATAGTGCCCGTTTCTAATTATTCCACATATTTTTCAATAGATCTTAAATTGAAAAATATATATATATATATGACCAGGAGCTGTTGCATATTTTGGAATTTGTCCAAATTAATAAATTGCAGTCGCAATACTATTAGCTTTAACGTAATCAATGTCCTATTATGTAACAAACAATTAAAAAACCCTTCAGCAATATAAAGAATGCATTGTCACAAGACTTTTTCCTTTCAGATTTACATGGTTTTAGCAAAACAATAATGCCTCCAACAGGGTCTACGTTTTAATAAGCTATTAAGCAATGACTCAAATAATGTTTGTTTTTTTCAGAAAGTAAAATTAATGGATTGATATAATTTTTGTGAAACGTAAATATACTATAGTATGAGGAATATCTAAATACAGTGGACAAGACTGAATAAAATCCCTCTTTGAACCTCAGGGCATAGTCAGACTGTCCCTCCCTGTATCTTTGAATCTCTTCCAGTTATATGTAAACTTACCAAGTACTCTCTCTCCCAGTCCTCCCAGCTCCATGTAGGCATTCTGGAAAGATTCCTTCAACTCTTCATCCATAGGTTGTTCCTTCCCCTGCAGCATGATGGTGGAGCAACGGTCCAGGATCCTCTCGGGGGCTCCCTTCATCACCAGAAGGTAGCGGTTGTCATTGACATCCTCTGTCTCGTGCACTGAGAGCTGGAAGAGGAGAGCACAGTGTCAATTTAATTTTGTTAACAAGGTGTTCATGCATATGGGTTTCATTTTGTTTGCACAACTGTCATAAAACCTGGTACTTACCTGGTATTTGTTGGTGGAGTTGAAGGGGATCTCGGCCACCTTCTTGTTCTTATCCCTGGACAGCCTGACTGAGCCGCAGCACAGCTCGATGCACTTCAGCAGGGCGGACTCTGAGGCGTCGCCGGCCACGTCACGCTTCAGGATGGGCAGCTGGTCTTGTCCTGCTTTAAACTGAGCGCGGTTACACAGACCAGCGATACGAGCCAGGGACAGCCACGTCACGGAGCTCTTGTCGAAAGAGGCACCTGGAGCGGGAGCAGGAGAGAGGGTTTTATTAGCCTTCCTGATT
>NW_027176251.1:7514696-7734696 GCF_023055335.1 Clinocottus analis | reverse complement strand
TAAACCAGATACATCAGAGACGCTTTGATGTCAAAGATCTAAAATTAAGTCTCAAGTACATGCAGGCACACACAGACACATCAAATGTCCTCGTCCTCTTCCGCCTGCTTTACTTTGCTGTCTTTGGTTCCTGCTGCTCTGTAACTATAATTATCCCCTCAGCAATTGGCTTATGTTGTTAAACTAGACGTGAGTGGACTAATAATAACCCAGATCTTCTCCAGCACTGCACTATCTAGGTTTATAGCTGTAACTCTAGCCTATTGTCCTGAAGGAGAGCTGCCTGACTTGCTGGACCACGTCAATACAGATGTCCCTCATCAAGGGTCAGAGGTGACATGGAGAGGCACAAGTCCCTCCCACAACATGTGAGTGGGTCCTCGTGGTCAGGTCCTTCACTTACAAAACTAAGTCATCAAGGAAATGGCCATCGGTCGCAGATGAATGCAGTCACATTAGTAAAAACTGATGGTATGACAGCGCTAAGTAGAGTTGATATTGAAGCTACATGATTCATACTGAATCATACAGAAATATCAATAACTATAGTCAATGATAATGAAACACTTCATTAAGATGAGTGTGTCAAAAATTTGGTTCAAGGTTACAATTTCATTGATAACTTAAATGTGGCTGCCTCTTATACAATCAAAAACCTAATGTGTGGTGAAATTCACTGAAGTAAAGTAAGCACCCTCTAGTGGTAACGTCGTCATCATAGCACCATTGGTAACTACAAACTGATGTCTCCTTTGACTCACTGCTTCATGTTTACTTGAAAAATAATCTGCAAAAAGAAATCACTTCGCAAACTTACATATTTACACAAGCGCCAGTTAGAAAGTAGGAATTGAGATCCAACGTTCTCCACAAAAGCTCACACATCCAGACCACACCAAAACACACACACTTGCCAACTAGAACAACATGCCTCTTCAAGTCAAAACCGTGGGAGCCGCTTAATTGTACTGCCGTTGCGTGAAACTCTTGTGAAATCATGCTTCTGCGTATTGAATGTGTTTGTAGACCTGTCTTTCTAGTTTGCCATCATAAAAAATAACAGCTTCGTGAAGCAGCATGTGGATGACAACTCTCACTCGCTTAATTGTGGAGCATGGGCTGCTCAACGACCACTGCTGAATTCAAAGCAAACAATTAAACCCTTCGTTCGAGCATGTCAGGCCGAGAGTAGCATGTCGGCGGGAAGGAGCCGTTGGACCTGACTGCAAACACACACACCCACCCACACATGCAAACACACATGGGTCTACAACAAAAGAGCAGGTGAGCAAATTTCTCTGCCGCAGCAAGACCAGGCAGGCCTGGTGATGCAGAGGCTGCACGCAGAAGAAACTGATGCAGTGGAAAAGTACTGCTGCTCATCCCCTTTGAGACAGAAGCGGGATGTGTGCTTGTGTTCCCATTGAAGTAGAGGGTGTGTTGTATTATATGCATGAATGAACGACGGCTCCAAATCTCTATTTAGCGATCAAGGGTATTGACTAATATGGAGAGTTTCAGATTTACCGTCTAATCTGTATCAAATAGGCAATATAATCTAACAGATGACCGACTGGCAGGTGTGAAAGCATGCATTTGGTGGTATAATATTCTTGTTGTGGCTAGTACGCTACAAATACACACTTAGGGAGCATTGTCAACAGTGCACCTGCTCTTATGAGCTAATGCACGCTGACATTCATATCATAAACACACACTCTCTACCTATCACAAACACATATATGCACTGGCAATAGTGTTCGGTATAGACAAGAGTGCCAAAAAAAAAGCGATATGTGGTGAAAAGTAGAGACACGGAGAGATGGATGTTGAGGGGGTGGATGACGGACGCGAATGGGCACATGAACAGGGAGACATCCGTGGGAGGTGAGAGGCAGGGAAAGAATAAAGAGAGAGAGAGCGAGAGAGAGAGAGGAGAAAGGGACACAGAGTGTGAGTGTGTGAGAGAGAGGAGCTGTTGTCACCCTTCCCTCATGCTTCTAATTAGATATTGACCAGCAGTCTTTGTCTGCTGGCTCTGTGTCAGTGTATGACCCGCAGTAACCCCACTCTAATAGATTACAAAACCTTACTCATGTTGTGTGTGCGTGTATGTGTATGTGTATGTGTATGTGTGTGTGTCATTTCCCCCCTCCCCACACACACCCTGCTACCTGATAAGATTTATCTTTGTTGCACCTACAGTATGTTGCCAACACTAAACAAGCTAAACAATCAAACTAGGGAAAGCCTTTGAAATATATACTTCTGTCGACATTTAAATCTGTTGTTATTGTAGTTAGTTGACGCCTCTGTTCTTAAATCTATCTGTCTATATATCTTGTCTCCGTGATCCCCACTTTAATTGGAATTATTCAGCAGAGAAAGATGGAGTCCACATTGCGTACATATATTACTCGAGTATCCGTGCATTTGCAGAAGACATCGTGTGCCTGCCTGTGTGCGTGGCTGTGTGCGTGGCTGTGTGCGTCTGTGTGGGTGTCCGGCTGCTCACACAGCTCTGGGTAATGTAATGAGCCCCCTCTGTGCGGAGGAAGGAAACAGAGACTCATGGCTGGAATTACAGATGCTCGTTCTCCCACAAGCACAGAGACAAACGGACCGATGGACAGACACATCTGTGGATTACATTGTGCAACCGGCCACATCCAGTTACACATTGGCTTATCAAAATCTGCTTAAAATATCAATCATTTAAATAAAAAGCCAATTGCTTCAAATACAGGGTTGTGCGTTTGATTTGATCTTAAATTATTTTGCAAGCCGGCTCTAGCAGACCAAAAATTAATTGTGCGTTTCGTCCTGTGTTTGGAGGGCGAGTAACCATGGTGACCGAGCTCAGCAGTGGCCTAGTACACTCTTAGGATCCCCTGATGTTCTCCGGGACCAGTAATAATTGATGCATCTGAAACTGGACACTGTATTCACTGCTGTAAAAAAAAAAAG
Organism: Clinocottus analis; assembly: GCF_023055335.1. Lineage (NCBI taxonomy): Eukaryota > Metazoa > Chordata > Actinopteri > Perciformes > Cottidae > Clinocottus > Clinocottus analis. Next base: position 7,731,729 of record NW_027176251.1, on the reverse strand, counting down.
ACGGGTAATTGATTAAAGGAATTAGTGTGTGTTTGTGTGAGCAGAGCAGAGTCATTGTGTTGGCCACAGTCTGTGTGTGCAGCGTCTACACGCATTGCGGCAGAGAGAGGAAGACAGATGTAGAGAGAGATGTGTTAAGAGAAGGAAAGAGGTGCTATTCTATCTTTTGTCTTATTGTCTAACTTGAATGATCATTTACCTGGTTCAAGACCAAGTTGGGCTTCTTATGTCTCATAAAATTACTCAGTTGTAATTTCCTCTGTAATGCTCTTCACATCATGGACAAGAGTTCAAACTACAGGAGTGGCACCTGAGAGAACTATCATGCCAAACATCTTGAGGACAACGGGTCGAGGCCTGCCCAGCGATGGTGGGGTTGACTGGGACGGGCAGGCAGCATCTTTTCTTCCACTTTAATCGCACGCATGAGAAATCCTGTAACAGGAAGAAGTTATGTGCGTGTACACACACACACACACACACACACATGTGTTTTTCTCTAAATATGGAACGTGAATGAGGAAGTTGTTCAAAGAAAGAAGAAAACCACACTGCTCCATTTTAGTCATTCTGCAACAACCATCATTGTATTTGTCATACCGACATGGGAGTCAAAAAAACTCACATGTAACTACTTCCTCTTTATACAGAGCTGCAGTGATGCCTGGCATCGTTGTTGCATGTTTTTTTTACTTTGACCAGAACATACAGCTGAGCTGAAGAAATACTCATTTGTCATTTTACTTGTTTGTGAACTTGTTTTACAAATTGTCTAAATGGTGGTGTATATTAACATAAAGATTATATTTCTCCTTGTTTTTACAGATATACAAAGATATTGGGTTTAATTCATGTCATTTTCTGTTGTCGTTCAGTAAGCCGGTTGAGGCTGCAGGTTGAAGGCCCTTTGTTTTCAGTCTGGTGAAATGACTGATATAGTGCCATTGTGAAACTGCATCTGTCTTGCAGGGAAGCAACAATGAAATATTACAAATGTGAGTGTGTTGCATGCAATGTATTTTTTTTTCAGCAATAAGGCATCCTTTAAACATCATTTATTACTCGATCCCCACAACACTTTGCTGCCCCTCTCTATTGTCTCTAGGAGTCATGTGGGGAGAAGAAAATCCATTAACACATGAAAATATAGAACAGTATAAAGACACACAATTCAATGAAAATATATTGCATGTGAAATTTGCCTGGTTTGTAATTCAAATTCTACATCTGCGCACATGCTACTATGTGTGTGTGTGTATGTGTGTTTTTGCATGCATGTGTGCGTGCCTGCGCATGTGCGACCTTGCAAGGTCATTGGACCATCTGCTGCTTCTTGCAGCAGGACGGCAGGGCCACAGTGGGGGGCTCAGGCCGTGGGCCGAGGGACATAGCTGTTGGGATTAGCTAGTCTGATTACTACACTGGATTAGCCCGCTGTGCTTCATCCTCTCTATCACTCTTCTTTCTCTGCAATTTTATTTCAGGAAAATTAAATGCATACCTGCAATCTCCACATGCATCATTGGGTCTTGGAGCACAGTAAGTTGGTGAATGTCTCCCAACAGTACTGAGTAAACGAATGGATTAGATGGTTAATTTCAGGAGATGATTAGGAGTTGGATGCCATGCAAAAGAGAATGTTGAGATATTTGTTTGACTTATCTGTATCAGCCTTGAGTGATAGGAAGGCTTTCTTACCGAACAAAGTGAACAGGCATCAAAAGAAAGAGATTCCAGATACCAGCCGTGCCGAAGAAAGGAAAAAGATGGCGTCAAATGTTTCTAGTACAACAGTCACAGGGACATTCTGTTGCGCCTGAGGGGCAGCTCAAATTGAAACGTGCACAAATACACAAGACGAAACACTATATGTATTCACTGTTGTGTAAAACAATCGTGGCCGCTTAAGAGCACTAGAAAATGTTAATCTCTAGATCACATAAACACAAAGAGGCATAGAGAGATTAACTCTCTTTAGCTCTCAGATCATTTACTGTTTGTAGTGCTCTCTCCAAAAGAAAAGAATATAAGAGCAAAAAACTCAAACCAAAGATTTCAACATAAATAACAACCCCTCCTGCCCCGCTCCACTCTGTCCATCACATCATTATTTTCATCCAACAGAGACAATTGTGGAACTGTTTATCTTTAGCACTGTCCACCCCAGAGAGCTCCGAGGGATATATTTGCTCTGAAATTGTTGAGTCCTGGCATGTGTGAATGTGGGCTGGTCTAGATTAGCATTGTAAATCGTGGTGCATTGGTGCTTGTAGAGAACATGGCATTTCTCCATGTTGTGAGCGAGAGAACCTCACGACTCCTCAGTAAGCATCTGGTCGCAAAACTATGTCCAGATGTGCGTGCATGCACGCATCCATACACACAGCGGCTGACTGCACTAAACCAAATCCCCACTTACTTTTGAGATTTTCAAGCATGTGTTGCTTTTTGATTCTGTTGTGTTCAGTATTTTCTGCATGAATAAACAATCATTCACAATTCAGGCATAAAATTACTGAAAACAACTTCTATTTTTTTTTTTACTGAATGGCCGCATTATGTAGCAATACAAGACAAAACATATACAGTTAGGTTTATGGTTTTAATAAGCCATTGTCCATTGTGTTATACTTTGGTGCATTCACAGGGAACACACACACACACACACACACACACTTCACAAACATACACACATCTCCAGGACAACACCCTGCATTAGTCATGTCGTTGTAGTCAGGCAACCTTACCCCTCTGGATCGCTCTCTTAATGTGAGACCATCAACACGTTAATGTTGGAAAACTGTTCGTTGACCACCGTGTCGACTGCAATCCTGTTTAAAAGTAATATATGAAGACGACAGCAGTGACCTTTAAGTTTATTAGAATTACACCAGCTTCTTGTCCTGTTAGTCCAACACTAGCGGGAGGACCAACTACTGTTTTTTTGCTGAGCCACAAGAGAAATCTGGACTCTGTCCTTCAGAAGTACTCTCACTGGGGACAAGGCCACATTACAGTGGATATCTATTGATCAGAAGCCTACAAGAGGCTTGAAGGGGACAATGAAGGGGCATTTCAAAGGTTACCATATTGATCTTAATTGACCCCTGGGCCACAGGGCAAAAAGATCCAGACAGAGTGTGCGGTCAGAGACACCATGCAGTTGATCAGATCCTGAATGGACGTGCTTTTCTATTGGTTCCTGCGACACGTGGGACAGATCTGCTGTGGTACAGTGCAGCCTATCAGCATTGGGCACCAGGTGCAGTGGGGAGGGATGTGCAGTACTCTGCACCAAACTGAGGGCTGGGCCTCTGCAGAGGCCACACACATCATACTCCTGAACTACCTTCACCGACACCTTCTAATTTCTTCTCCGTCACTGCACACGCCTCACTAGTACTAATATAAAAGCACAGGCTGTTCTAAAAACCTTTACGCTGTGACACATACTTAGTGCGTCTAATAGGAATCTCAACGCTAACAGGAGCTTCGTCCGCCAACCACACCCCTCATTACCAATATGACCTTCTATAGAAAGCCTTAATGTTACACCTTCATTTCTCATGGGGCTCCAGGGACCGACACCGCAACACCACACCCTAAAGTCAATGTATGAGGATCATCCAACGCAAACACGTTCCTCATCTCCCTATCCCATCCAGCTGCCGTTCCCCTGATAACCAAGCCCACACTGTGAAGCAAGAGGAAACAGGAGCCATGGTAATGTGAGCCTCAGGTCATTATCTTGTAACAAGATATACAGCTAGGCAGCCCTCCCCCACCATACGCCTACTCCGTCATTTTAAATCCCTCTCTCTTTCTACACCTGCAGACCAGCCACTACTGATCTGCCCTTCCTCTCTCTTGCTGTCATTCTTGCTCTCTCAGCAGTGGCACCCTCCCCCATCAGTGTCACGTGTCTGAAGGTGAAAATCTCCTCCTATAGTCTCATCAGCATCCGTCATGGATAGCTGCGCTCATGCAGAGAGGAGAATAATGAGCATGATGAGCGGGTGTGCGAGGGAAAATACATTTTATCGGACATACTCTGCCAAATTAAGATTATTCATGAAAATGTGCTATTGCCTCTCCAGTATCCCTAAAACCAGCCCAAGCGTTGCCCTACAGCATCACTGCTGTCTCTATGCACTGTCCTTTCTGCGTGCTCCTGCCGTCAACCTATCACAGCTCTTTACTGGGAATTTCCACACCAGAAGCCCCGCCCCCGGTTTGACGCAGGAGGCACGTCGCATGCGATGCCCCCCGCGGCCTTGGGGAAGGACAGCTGGCAATGCCATCGCACAGTGCGCCAGTACAAGATTCGAGAAAGAAAAAAAAAATGGCGATAGTGAAAAAGGATGTGGAGTCGACAGTCAAACGCGTGAAAACAAGATCGCTCCCATTTCTCCATCCTTTCATCCATCCATCCCCCTTTTCCATTCAGGGTGACCTCAGCAGTCATCGAGTCAAAGTCAAGGAAACAGCAGCTCGCCATGGACGCTCAATTTCTGCTTTATAATGCACATTTCTGGAAAGCTATGGCATCTTACGAAAGCACAGCAATAGCTCTCATGCGTAAGCACCCTCTGCACTCATATCGCTTTTGACGCAGTGCCCACTAATGCTCCTGGGTTAGCCGAATCCTTTATCTTGAACGTCGACACAGGCCTGCTTGTCAGATGCTTGTGTAACTGCGATGACATCTGCCTGTACTGCTGCTACAGCGGTGGAGATATCTTAGTGCTGCATGTCCCCTTGTGTGCGGCGTCATGCCATCGCATCATTTAACAGGCACACTGCGCCGGAGATTTAAAAAAAAAAGACAACTAAATTCCGCAGGATAGAGATGGAGCAGAAATTGCGCAATAGCTCATACCGGCAGTCGCATCTGCATTTTCCGGGAGCGCTGTGTTTTTCCACCAGCCTCCCATGATTCATTTGTATGACCATACGTATATATAAATATATATTTAACCGGAAATAGCGCAGATGCTTTTTACTGTTTAACGGTGCGCGCAGCAGATGTAAGGGCACATCGTGCTCCTGGTGTAGGCCTACTGAACGCATCACTTATTTAATCTGTAGTTTGTGTAAATGTGTTCACTTTTAGTGATTACAGAGTCCCTGTTATGTCACAAATTAAAGGGGGAATAAGCTGGCGATGCGCTTATTCCCAGTAACCGCATTATGACGCATGGGTCATCGAGTGCCGAGGACGAGACTCCTCCGCTGATAGCAAGGGCGCGATGGGCTCAGCATCTTCCCGGTTCACCGCCAGATGCTTCTCCCGTGTTGGATGGACCAGGCCGAAGAGAGGGCAGTGCCAGCGGGGTTTAAGGCAAGCGAGCACATGAGGGGGGAGACGGAGGGCAGCGAGGGCGTGAACGAGGTCACAGTACATCCTGTGCATTTATCACTGAGAAAGATCGAGAGCAATGTAGGCCTCCATTTTTGCCTTCAAATGAACCGCAATTCCGTTCTTGTTTGATCAAACCACAGGTTAATGGTGGGTGAACATAAAGCTCTCTAACAAGTACACCGCCCTCCCTCTCTCCCACACCAGAGCTCTTGGTAAGAATAAACCGATCAGGCCTACCATGGCTGGCAAGGTTATAGTCGAAGTAGGCCTATCAGAGACTTGCAATACACATGACACACTGACAATCTCCAAAACACCCACACCCACTTTAATTGTGACACTTTGGCATCTGTATTTCATATATTATCTCGTTGCATGATTCAAATCACCGAGTGAATTAGAGAAAATGACATGATCCGATCAAATTTCAAATATTGCAGTAAATGTAAAACAATAATTATATTCACGTCGAAACCAGATCACCGTTTGCAATGAAATACCGCTGCTTTCTGTCGCCGCTCTCGACAGAAGCTACTGGCTACATCAATTTGTCGCAGTCTAGGAGACCATGGGTAAAACACAGTTCCGCATTAGAGTCAATGTCAATGAGAAAAAACGGGATTTCCATAAAGGAAAAAATGACATCACACCAGCACTTCTTTGTCAGGAGTAAAAAATCAGGATATACCGCTAATTTCTCAGGCCACTTCAGGTTGGTTACAACGCAGTTAAAAAGTTAGAATCGTCAGTCTTACCCCCATGTTGGCGCAGTCACTCTTCTCCTCTCAGGTGATGCACAGCTTGAGAGGTGTCAGCCCCTCGCGTTGAATTATATCAAAATGCCTTTGCCTTGAGAAAATAAAAGAGAATATGCTCAGTTTTGAGGGCTGCTTAAATGAAAAATGAAAAAAGACGTCATGGCAGTAATCTAGATCTGACAAAATGTGGTTTTTGGACGTAAATAAACGGTCTCTCAAACCTTCCAAACGGTTCGGCTTCAATCTTTCCCCCCCCCGTGAGACGTCGTTCAAATGAAATGTTGCGGTCTCGAGCGGAGCATCACGCGGGGATGCGCTTCCTTCCTTTGCTCTCTGATACTTGCGGAGAAAGACCGGCGAAACTAACGAGCCGCACTGCTATTTTTTCAGGGCTTGATCTCCCTCCGCGGCTCTGCCGGTTTCCGCAGTACTCCTGAAGCCGCACTACTCCGCCAGTGGAAGAAGCGCCGCCCAAGCAAATGAGTGAACCGAAGGGACGATTGAACCCGCCCCCTGTCGCGCAGCTGGCCAATCATAATTCGGAGCGTCTCATCGGTGATGGAATCGCTAACCAATTGGTTTCATCACAGTCCTCGAGCGGGCCAATAGAAAGCTCTCTCTGCCCCTCCTGCTTTACTGCAGAATACCGAGGCTTGCAGCCAGCAGCGTCGCGAGTCTCTAGGCTGAAAATGTATAGAAATGGACGCACAAGGTTAGATTCTAGCTGTCGTGATTGTATTTGTTCATCATGCAATGCATTTATAACATAACAGTGTATGTGTTGGCAATAATGCATGTGATAAGCATCCTTGGATGCCTCATCCGTCGTGTTGGTCCTGTCATCAGCATGTTGTGCACCTCCATGCAACTTCAGCAGTTTTAGCTGACTTGGAGAGACTTGCACTCAGTGGTGCAGGTAAAATGACCGACATGGGCGTACCTCAAGTAAAGTAAAGAATGAGACTTGTTTCAGCACATCTGGGGTCTCTGGAGGTGTTACTCTACTTGACATTTATGAGAATAGTTGTAAAAAAAAAAAAAAGGTATCTGTTGACGTGGGATTAACAGCTGCAAATCGGATTGAATTGTTTAAACAGTGGACAGGAATGAAAAGATACAGAGAGGGAGCCATGCCAAGGGCAAGGGTAGTTTGAACAGTGAGAACGAAACCTGAGGACAGGAGAAAAATCAGGTAGTTTGACAGATTGTGTATTGTTCTGTGACAGTGCCAAATAAGTGCAAAGAAAGAAGGTGTGAAAAAGAAACAGACAGAGGACATGCAGCAGTGAGTTGCTATTGCAGGCCTTCAGTTATGTTTTCCCGGCGTGCTTTTCGTTAAAAAGACGATGCAGCAGTGAGAGCACACGCGCTCTCCCTAAGTTGCATATACACACATTAACACACACATTCATGCATTTAAAGCCATGCCTGGTTTGCTAGGGAAAGCTGAGCGTCATGCTTGCTGTCCCTGCAGCAGATTGTTGCCATGCCTCACTGGCTTCCTCGCTGCAGGCCCAGACGATGACCATGCAGCATCATGAAACCCCAAAGCATCAGAACAGGGTAAGCTTCGGGTTGGAGGAAAGTCATCTACAACTGCCTTTAAAAATGCTTCTTTAGTGCAGTTAGGTCTTATTTCGGAAATACTGCAGATGACTGATAGATAACCTTTATTAAATTTAGCACTGAGCAATCATATTTTTGTTTATGCTTTAAAGGTTTAATATCAAATGGGTGGGATACGTTTCAAATGTTCTCTTGAGGCAAATCCTCATACAGAACCCCATACGCACTACAGAGTATAAACAATTGTTGACACTGTTGCCCTTCATTACTGTTTTAACCATGTCTGTTTTATAAAGGACGATTTGCAGAGCTGATATGAATGCCAGATTATTGCATGTTTTTAACGTTTACACATTTCACTACTAATACTATGAAAAACATCATGGCAGTATGTGTCAACAGATAGACTCTTGTTGTGGTCATTTTCAAGAGGAATACCTTGTTGTGAAAGTATCGTAGCAGACGTATTAAAAATCTGCTGGCTTCCCAAAGTCAAAGTCAAAGCACTGTGGCAGTACAATAATGTAAGTTTTTTTTGGGAACTTTATTTCGAAAATAGTTAATTTGTTGTATTCTACGTGGACCAATGATTCAACATGTGAGGATCAGGGTTAAGCTATTCAAGCAATATAACCAAACACAAATACAATTTTCAATAAAACAAAATGGTTAAATTCATAAAGTTTGGGTTTTGTGATTTCAGAGATCTTGATTTAATATAATGGATGGCATATTTATTGTCGAAGACCATTTTCAACAGTTTTTTATTTTTTCTACCTTGAGGTTTACTGTATTCCTGTGACTGTCAACTCATTTCATGAATGCATCTTTATTTGTATAATTTTACAAAATCCTTGCATCATAGAGATGTTGAATAATTAATACCAGGCAGGAAGTTGTAAGGATTAAAAGATAGAATTGGATCCTGCAGCCTATACATTGCTGCCCATGAGGGTGACTTTGTCAACGTGCTGCTAACAATAAAGTTTTATTCAATCTCATTTCATCCAAAATGGCTGCCAGTAGTATCCTTTCTTAACCTCTGTTATACCTTCCTGTTTCACACTCCGTCCTGCCCGCTACCACCACATGCCTCCCTGCCTTGCAGTACAAGAAAGGAGGGGAGGGAAAAATCCCCCAATTCTCGGTCTCCACAGCAACAGCAGTCAGATGACCTTGTCTCCGACTGGTTCTGCTGAGTCAGAAATTGAGGGATGGGTGAGGGGGATCCAGAGAAGAAAGAATAAGAGAAAGAAGACAGACAGATGACACAAAGAGACAGCTGGTATCATTTGCTATTCTAATAGATTCCAGCTTTGTGGCTGCTTGTATCAGTGCTGTGTCTACTTATTGAGATGAAGCTGATGTTGTGATGAGAAACACATACAGGACTCAACCAAGAGAGATACAGGGCCCTCTGCATGTGTGATAGTATGAGTAGTCTGTGATTTTGGTATTATGATGTTATAGTGCACTGTTTGAGTCAGAGCTGCTGATGAATATCATATGTCTAAGGATTTAGTGTGGTTTAGCAAAATTTGTGTGGGCAAGACTGGAATAGAGTATGCATATAGTATCTCTCTCTCTCTCTCTCTCTCTCTCTCTCTCTCTCTCTCTCTCTCTCTCTCTCTCTCTCTCTCTCTCTCTCTCTCTCTCACCCTCTCACCCTCTCTACACATCGATAGATAGATAGATAGATACTCTACAGAATCAAAAGTATGTGGACGATCATTATATTCATATTGCCAAGCAACTCTGTCTAAAACCACATGCTTGAATATGCTGTTATAACATATAGTTTACTCAATGTATGAGGCATGTGGTGCCGAGGACATCCATGGTCTATGGTCCAACATTTTATTATTGGACCATAGAGACCTAATCCATCAGATACAGCCCCAGATCAAAATACATAGAAGCCTCTAAACAGGCCATATACTTCAGACTAATACAGTCAAAAGTAGTGTTCGAATGGCGGTGTACAGAGACATCTGTGTGTGTGTGTGTGTGTGTGTGTGTGTGTGTGTGTGTGTGTGTGTGTGTGTGTGTGTGTGTGTGTTTGTGTGTGTGTGTGTGTGTGTGTGTGTGAAGGTGATCCTAGCTAATCCGGTTTTATAAATGTCTGACATAATCTGTGTTCTACTCACAGTGGCCAGAAGGGAGGAAAAGAGGCAGAGAGAAGAGGGGTGGAGGGAGAGAGAAAGAGCGATGGGAACAAAAAGAGGAGAGGGCTGAGATCTCAGGGGATAGATGATGGAAAGGCAGATGGGGTTAAGGAGGATGACGGTAATAAGGCGTGCAGGGAGGCAGAGAGGCAGGGAAGAAAGAGGATGAAGACAAGCAATAACTCCAAGATGAAGCAGGAAGGAGCCAGGTGGGTGGTGGAAAATTCCTCTGGGATTTAGTGTGGAAAGCATGACACATGACGAAGGTTCATTTATCATGTAATGCCAGATGTGTGGTAAAGGGCGAGAGAGGACAGATGGAGGGTAAAGCAGAGAGGATTCAGATAAGGAGTGCAAACAAACAGAATACGTCAATATGAAGGAATGTCGTATTTCTTTCTCTGAAATGAAGACCAGTTATGTGTGCAGAAGGAGGACAAGTACAGACAGATAATTAGCAACGACAAAGAAAAAAAAAAGAAAAAAATATTTATATATAGCAGTTCTATCAATATACTTGGAGAAATAACTGACAATTCAAAAACAAAAGGGAACAAAACAACGGGAACAACACATTAAACGGTACTGAGCTCTTTCAAAATCGGCCTCCTGCTTCTCTTTTCGATTATCATTTAGTTTTCACCATTACATTCAGTAAACTATAATTCATGTCAACACTTATCTTACACTGTAGTAGTTCAAGCTGTTCTATCTGCAGGTTACTATATACGTGTCATGATGCCATCAAAATGGTTGCAGGTTTAAACAAATTACTTGGTTAGAAGTAAAAGATCATGGTTTGGCTTGAATTAGTATGGCAAGTAAACCTGGGGTTAGTTATCGTTCCACAGTTAAATATATATGCATTATAAATTTTTTCACTCGTCCTCGCCGCCTGTGCGTTTCCTGCTAGATCCTTGCAGGAAAACGCACAGGCGTTACCAATAACACTAACGATGGCTCCACGGCATTTGAATGCCTCAGTGATCCACAAAGCACAAAACAAGCACCCTGAACCTGGGACGTAATAAAGCCTTTAATCAGTGTAATTAATGACACCTGCTATTTCCTTGCTATGACAAAATACTACCAGTCTTTCTCCTAAATGCACATATGAGCACATATAGCAGACTTATTCATCAAGTCATGTGAAAATCAACCCAAATGCACACATCACTGCAACTATTGTACATTATTTTCACCACCTCTCTCTTTCTATGGTATAGTCTACTCTTGGTTATATTTAAGCATTTCAGCTCCTCCCTCTGTCCTCCCTGACACATCCTTCTCCTCCTCCTCCTCCTCCTCCTACTCCTCCGGTAGCTGTCCTTTCAGCACCACCACCACTGCAGCAAAACCCTGCTCCACTGCTTTTAACACGATGCTTTTTTTATACTACTCCACCTACGTCTTAGCTACATAATACCACGTACAAGCCAGTGTGAGTAATCTCACCAAACAAAGAATTGGGAACACCATGTTTCTAATGTTAAGCGTCTGTATTTTCTGATTTTAGTGGATTTGATTATTGCAATATTCATTGCTTTTAGGTGGTTTACCTGGACAATCATTAACTACATTTGTTGTACTCAAGTGAGTGGTTTCAATGCAACATATTTTTTCAGAAACTAGAGTAACGATTGAAATTGCATTTAATGAAGTCTCTTTGTCTGCAAGGCCATTAGAAAGCAAACATGCACCCACTTGTTTTCCATTTTGTGTAACTGCCTTTTAGGAGGACTTTATTCTTAGTGTGCACTTAACACATTTAACTTTCCATTATGACTTCATAAATACTAATATGCCACTATTTTGCCATTTAAACCTAAAATGGTACCCATAATCTTTCCGAGTCTTACAAACACTTAGGAATCTGGCTTGACAGCAGATGGCTAATCAAGGTTCATATTTTAACATTTGACTCACAAATGGAAAGTCAAAGTAGACTTTTTATCCAATGAAAGGTTGTCTCTCAGATATTCAGTGCCATCACACTGCCCCATCATTACCATCATCACTGCTTTCTGTACCACAACGTTAGATCTACAAAGCTCGATTATAAGAGCTGCCAAATTACCTGACATATGCCATACGTATGCATTTATCTGGACAGAACTTGTTTCAGTTATTATGACCTTTTAAAGGCACAAAACACAAAACTGCCTCTGTAGATCTCTTCAATCCCTTTGTCAGTTTAAAGCTGTATTATTTGGTGTTGATTTGTATTGTTTTGGGGGGTTGTCTAGTCGCCAGTGCATATAAATGCATTTGTACCTTTGATGTTGTAGGCTATTCTAACAGGTGATTTCAGAAATAAAAAGGCTTTGTTTTCACTCAAACCTGGCAGCCAGGAAGTGAGTATTTGATCAATTTCTCAAGGTTATTGAGTAGAATATATTGCTTTCATAAAGTAGCTGAAATGTATTGGCCTACCGTTTTCACCTGACATATTGTATATGTTTTGGCTCATTATTTGTCCCTTGAACACTTCATTTCTAACAATTTTATTTAAAATTATTTTATCAATGGTCAATCAAATTCACGCCCATACCGTTCAAAAAGAATCAGTGCGTTTACATGCTGGTAATAATTCGAATCTTGCTTTAGTCGGACTATGCTCTCTCTCGGGGCAACTGCTGTTATCCGAATATACATGGCAGTGAATAAATCGAATCATTGGCCGAATGCATGTCATATCCGATACGACAGGTGGCGCTGTTTTCATTACATGTAGTGGTGATACAGCCATCTCCGCTTGACCTCTTCACTCTTCATAATGGAGAGAACCCCGCTAGCTTCGGTGGTTGTCGGGGAGCTAGCGCAGAGCAAACAGGGAACTAGCAGCAGCGCTAGCTGGCTACATCAGGGGGGCTAGCAGAGACACCCACCGAAGGTAGTATCGGCTCGTAACCCGACTTTTACGTTTGTTTGTTTCTGCCGGCCGTGACAACTTATCGTCTCTTTCGACTTCCGGGTCACGACCTGGGAGGGCGGGAGGGAGGAGGCGGCGGGATCTTGAGCATGCGCACAAACGCATTGTCCAGTTCCGATCCGATTCAGCGTATACATGCAGCGTTATTCGAATTATCAATCGAATCGAATCGAGTTATCCAGGGGTGTTAATCGGATCGTAGTCGGACCGCAGTTATTCGAATAAAGGTGTTTACATGAACTGGATAATTCGATTTTAGTCGGACTAAGCCAGTTATTCGAATCCATGTAACCGCACTGAGTAATGAAGCAACATAACTGAAAACCCTGTTTGAGTGCACAAAAGTGTGAAGGAGATTTGACGAAATATTTGATATTTTGGGATACACGTCTGTTCCCTTTCTTGCTGAAGAATAGATGAGAAGAATGATACCTGATACCATCGTTCACCAGCATATCCTCGCAAAAAGGCTTAAAAAAGATGCCCTGTGTCCAAAGTTACAATTTGTGGTCTTATTTGGGTTTGAGCTTGAGGTGACCAAAATGTCTAACTACTGACATTACACTACGTGAAAGTCTAAAGCTTCTTTAGTGACACATTTCCATCAATTAAAGACAAAACAAATGAATTAAACAGGCCAAAACTCTGGGTTAAATCTATTCATTTGTGATACGTTAAATACATTCTATGGTTGGCCAAGTTGTTTTTTATACAACAAATATTGTTAATAATTAGATACAATTCTTGGAGTACTTATCAAAAGCACAGTCATTTTTATGTAACGCCCAGATGTTGCATTGCTCTATAAATGAATGCACTGGGATGAGGGAAATAGCTTTTGAGTACTATGTTTATTTAGCAGATTAGCTTTCCAACTAAAATGGGGGACTGATGGACTCTGTAAAACCTATTAAGTGGTGCGCTCACTCCATTTGTAAGATTTTTTTCTGAATTGTCCTCTTGTCATGCTTCATCAACCACCCTTAAATGCTCTTTCCAATCCAGAGAACGTTTTGCTATACTTGCTCACTGTGGTAGCCATTTTGCTGACTGTTGAAGCGGCTTTGAAGCGGTTTGCTTTTGTGTTTTTCAGGTCTGCTGAGCGTCACGCTGTGTCATGCTCACTTATCGTAAAGTAAAAAGGTTTGCTTGGTTCAGACAGTGCTGGCTGTCTGTAAGCATGGGTCAAATGTTTTTTTCATAGCCTGTGTGTGTTGGCTTTTTTGCAGCCAAGCATCTTTTGTTACTGTGATAAGTGACCTGTCATGCAGAGTACAGCAAGCCGCCCCAACCTAATCTAAGAGAAAGGAAAGTGTTTGAACATGGGTTTTTCAGATATAATGTCAGCATATTTTCTGTGAGTGTGTCTTTTGAAGTCACAGCTGCGTGCACATGTGAGCTGATAATGTGTGTGTAGCAAGTACAGTAAGCAGCAGCCTCAAAAGTGATGGGAAGGACGAGGGTGGTAGCAGAGCTGGAGTCAAGCCATGTGCTATGCGGGGAACTGGCCCTTTAATACCCGTCAGCCAATGAAGCAGGGGATTCTGGGAGTAGGGCGTCCTTGGGAACGACCTTGCAGGGGGGCCGAGTGATGGCGAGAGGGAAGAGCACACATAAGAGGCAGATAAAGAAGAGCAAAGGGGGGTTGGTACAGCGGGTGCAGGGAAGATGGATGAAGTAGGGACTGGGAGAAAATTCTCACCAGGGAAGATGTGAAATGTTCTCACATTTACTACGACATGAAACAGACACTTGATTCAATAAATAGATAGATATTTATATGCAGACAGATTGCAGACAGATGAATGCGAGATAGATGGTTGAGGACACTAAGAGGATTTAAAGTTCAGCTCCGTAGTTGTGCCTCCCTCCACCTCTGCCTCTTTCTCTCTCCCTCTGTAACGGACATGCAGACGTCATCCTGTACAGATTAAACTGGCAGCATGCAACACTCTCACATTGGACAAAAAAAAACTCTGAAAGGAACGAAAGGGAGAAATGAGAATAGAGTACAGATTTGGGGGGTGAGAGGTGGGGGGGAGACGATGTGGGCACAAATGTATTGATTGAGGTTGGGGGCGGGGCAGAGGGGGAAAAGGAGTCTAAGATTTATTGTGACTGGGAAAATCATACATTTTAATATTCTAATTGACTCTATTGCTCAGAGTTAGATGAGAGGATCGATACCACTGGAAGAAACTATATAAACAGATTGTTGGCAGTGGGAGAAGACTTTGCAACTTGAAGTGTTCTGGTTTCCGAGATTGCTACTTTTGGCATGAAAGCGGATAAGCGTATTTCCAAAATGTGTTTATATTGCAAAATTAACTTTTAACTAAAGCGTGATATGAGAGCGTTTATGCTTCTCGGCACTTTCATTCAGAATTTAACAGAGTTTGATTATAACCTAGATAATCTTAGCAAAAGCTTAGTGGGCTGGCTGTCTGTAAGCACCCCCCGCTTCACTTGCAGAGGCCGGCTCCATATGGCGTCAGCAGCAGGGCTGTGGTCCCACCAGATGTGTTGCAGTGCGTGTGGCCCCATTCTGTTCAAGATGACCGAGTAGGGCTACAGCCACGCTAATGCGTCTTTATTTTAAACCAAGGTTTTCGTCCACATGGGCATTTCAGCACCTTTGACAAGATGATTTCCGTTCATACTATCAAGCCTGAAAATAAATATCACATGACTATTCACATACACTGGACGTGCGGGTAATGGTGTACGTCCACAGCAAGTATATTGGTTGCTTAGTTACAGAAAAGGTTATTGTAGTAGTCTTTAATAATGAAAGGGAGCGCTAGATGCTTAAGATATTCCTCAAAAAAACATTAATGTCACTGAGCACGCCGATGGCTAATCGCTGCAGTAGTTGAATTATAAAATGCTGAAATTCCGACAACAAGGTTAGCAACGCCTGCAATCAGTTATCTATGTTAAATTAACCGCTGGTAAGTCAATTGATAATCAAGGCTTCTTCGATTTCTTACAGAAAAGGGTCACGTGATAGAGGCGTGACGAATCAGGGAAAGACATGCTTTCACTACAAAGACCCAATCAAGTATTCGTTTCCAAACGTATACGGTTCGTTTTAGCCTCCCAGGATGTAACCGCGATTTAAAAAAAAAACATATCCTGTTTTCAGTGCTCTACAACTCAGTGTAAACGTAGCAAAATGTATGCGTTTTGAAATGAAATCATAGCCGTGTGGTTATGGCCTAAATGTGTGTGTGCCTGCATGTGTGTGCCAAATGAATTAAGACTGTGTCCTAATACATTGGTGCCTGTGTGCGTCAGCTTATTTGTGCATGCATCAGTATGTGTTCTTCAGCCATTGGACTAGTGTGTGTGTGTGTGTGTGTGTGTGTGTGTGTGTGTGTGTGTGTGTGTGTGTGTGTGTGTCTGTTACTTGGTTTTCTGTGCCCAATGAGTCAGTGTGATGGAGTGCTAGCCCAACACTATGCTAGCAAAGCAACCTCAGCAAAGTTTTCATTATTGCTGCACGCAGTCACATCAGACACGGGACAGGGTGGAGCTTTGGCCCACAGTCCCTCTCTATTGGACCACTCAAGTGACAGACACACACACACACACACACACACACACACACACAAACACACACACACACACACACACACACACACACACACACACACACACTCTGTCTCTGTGTCTTTCGTCCCCGAAGCTTGTCCTCTGGATGCGTATTCGTGCTCTTATTCTGAGCTCTGTTCTGACAGAAAGAGGCGGCTGTGTGCTCGTTACTCTTAGACTCTGGCAGACGTTGCTCCCTCAGTGGGAGTGTGGAGTGTGTGTAAGTGCCTGGGTAATTGGCTCTCCACTGGCCACTGCTGTGTCCCCTCTGTGTGCGCTCACACGTACTATTTCAGGTAGGAGCCCGGATGCACGCTGATGGTCTGTGCGAGCCCTGTCTTGTGTTTGACAGGTACTGTACACCAGGCATCGTTCGTGACTGAAGCCCTCGTTATTTAACAGCGCCAGAAGGTGTGGTATTGAATATTAAAGGGAACGTTATAGCTGTCAGGGTCACCCCCATCAAGTGACCCTGGAGACTGGAGCAGGTCGCCCTAGCAACCATCAGCCCCACTCCCTCCCATCCCCCGCTCTCTCCCCTCCCCCACTCCCTCCCATCCCCCTTGCATTTCATCCCTCGTCACATTACTCATCTGTCACACATGCTGCGCACACACAACCACTAGAGGTGTTCAGAGCACGGGGGGCCGGTGTAAGACACAAGGAGGAAATAGCTCATGTGACGGGCGGGTAAATTAAAATCACAATTATGCCTCATGCATTGGAAGAAGAGGGAAAGGAAAGAGAGGAACTAAAGGTGATGATGTAGGCAATCCACATCAAATATTTATCTGCAACCTTCTTCTATCGTCAGAGGAACAAACTATCTCTCCCCGATGCAGAGAAGCCGGTCCATTCATTTCCTCAAGGCCGGACTTCTGCAATGTACTCTGCCTCTGGATCCCTGCCAGGAGCCTCCAGCAGGCTGCTGGGATACTAATGAGAGAGTGGTTACACCTCCTCACTTTACTGCTACTTTGGCATTATATACTACTGAATGGTATTGCGAAATACTGTATGTCATTTCTAGGAGAGTGGATTGATTATTAAAATGTCCTTTTGAGTAATTGCACCTCCTTGAGTGAGAACTGTATTAGGGGGAATTTAGATATTAAGCTTTACTGCATCTCAACTTTCAAAATAAACATTCTCCCGTCTATGAATAGCAGTAGCTGTTGGTTTAAAGACTATTTGTGTAGGAGGTCATTTATTTATGGCGTAGGCTCTTATTATTTAAATGAATGCACTTGCAATGAACGTTTTTCCCCCTTACATTCAGTATTTATTGTGCCGAGACTTTTGCTCTTAAACTGAAGACTTTTTAAATTATCTTTTTATTTAAAAGTTGCCTATACTATTATGACAACAACAACAACAATAATAGATTGGCTATAATTATTCTATATAGATAGTAATAATAATTACAATTATAATATTACGAATACTATTAATATTATTGAGTCACTTGCTCTAGGCAGGAGAAATGTCAACTGGGTAGAAACGTTGCACAAGCTACAAGTCCTTCTCTCGTGGATGTCACTCCATCTTGTGTCCTCTACAAGCTTCTATTTTTTTTTTTTGCTCCGACCTCACCTCTCTTTCCCACACAACGTTTCTCTTTATTTTCTCTCCTCTTCTCCCTCTTCTTCTGCGAGCGGACTCAACGTCGAGTCTAATTTTAGCTGTAACACGTCAGTTCCACTATAGACTTTTTACTGCCCTAGATAGTTGCATCTTGCATATGCATTTTCAAAATGAGCATCTTGAGAGAGTGCGTGTGTGTGTGTGTGTGTGTGTGTGTGTGTGTGTGTGTGTGTGTGTGTGTGCGCGCAGCATGTGTGAACAGATGAGTAATGTGACTGGGGTGACCCTAACGGCTGATTGGTTAATTCCCTGTCCTCGGAGCCGTCCCATGATGCTTACAGGAAGGAAAGCTCCCAAGGTTATGAATGCTAACACATGGGGTAAAATGCTGCTCACAACAACTGCGCACACACACACACACACACACACACACACACACACACACACACACACACACACACAGTTAAGTGAAGCAAAACCTCATCCTTGGCAAAGCCTGGGGGATTGTCACGTTTCCATTTAAACTGCTACAGACATGTTATAGCAGTACATCACAGGTTATTCACGTCCTTAGAGGAGCAAGGTGAGCGACAGACGGACGACAGTGGGACTAAACCAGAAACAGATGCTCCTGCAGCGAACCTGTTGAAAGACTGCTACCTTTTTTGTATTTGTTTTGTAATCAACAAAAATAGTGCTAAAACACCAATTGACAGAAACCTAATCTTCTGTCTTAAGAATAATTTCTCAAGAAAATGTTAAATTTTAAAGCCTCTCAAGGATTTGCTGTCTTTTTTGTATTTTTATTTCATTATAATTGACAACCACTGCAACAACTTCTTCTAGTTTCAGATTATTGGTTGCATATAACCTTGGAATTTGGGAAAAGTCCTCAACATATTCTTTTCCTCACAAGATTTTTTACATTGACTTTGGATTTGTATTCTTATTATTTTCTGCTTAAATGTTAGAAACCTCATATTTTCACGTATGGATCTATGTATGCAGCCTATATTGAGTGCGTTGCAACAATTACTTCAGCAGATAACTCACATCCCAGTTGTTTAACTAATTCTGATGTATTCACATTATTCCGCCTTAAAACCTTGGCAGTGGCAGAGGATTCGACTATATTATATATGTTTGACCTACCTTTAGTGGACAACTGATGTTAAGAGGTTGAACTAAATCTGCTTGACAATAGAAATGAGAAACCAACATGAAAATAATAAGAACGGATGTCTTTGTGCCCTTGTGTTGTCCACTGACTGTGTAGATGTAGATTTCATTGATCATTTCACACTTGTGTGCTGTTTCTCTGAGTGTGTGTGGCTGCAAGTTTGATGAAATATAAGTCAACATCTGGACACACCCTGACATGCTAACACACACGGCCATACTCACACAAAACACACTCACATAGCCACACCTCATTACCTTGAGTAGCTCGAACCCACCTACCTATAAGTCATGATTCCTGCTGTGTTAGCTTGCGCAGGCTAACACTTTGTGTTCCTAAATCAAGGCCTGTTTACTTGGACTGAATGATCAGACGGGCCATTTATCATCTGAATGCTTTAAACATTTGTGTCGGAGTGTGTGTGTGTTTGTCTATAAGATGGCAAAGGTATCACGTATGCCCAGAAATGTGAATTTGGATTGAATGAAATGAGGGCCGACGAAAGGGAGGGAGTTTGGATGAGAC
This sequence comes from Clinocottus analis, assembly GCF_023055335.1. NCBI lineage: Eukaryota > Metazoa > Chordata > Actinopteri > Perciformes > Cottidae > Clinocottus > Clinocottus analis. The sequence goes on along the minus strand of NW_027176251.1, from coordinate 7,712,063 downwards.
CCCAAGAGGCACTCGTGTTAAAAAATGTTGTGTCATCACTGGGGAGTGAAACATCTGGCTCTGTTGACTTTGACTGGTTTTTCCTCATTTAGTCACTCGGTTGCAAACACACACAACCAAGCACAGAGTAAGTCTCTCTTAGCGCAGGCATTTGTGGTCATTGTATTTAAATAAATAAAAAATATATTTATCCGTGATAAACATTTGGTGTCGATGTTGATTTTAGTCCCGTTTCAAGTTGCTTTTCTTTTGATTATGTGTTTATCTTGCTACATACAGGGCAACTGTGCTGGCAGGGCTCAACTTTCAATTGGAGGATCGGTGGTTCGAGCCCTGGCTCCGCTAGTCTCTGTCATTGCATCCTTGAGCAAGACACTTAACCCTGAACAGCTCCCCATTGATGTGTCTACGGTGTATAGAGCAAAAATGTAACTCACTTTAGACAAAAGCATCAGCTAAATGTAACATACAACTGACAAATTAAGGATGAATAAATGTGTGCAGAAATGTATCGTTCATACACAGAATGAGAGATGATTGGTTACATGAGTATGTAAATAAATCATACTGTTTGATATGGTTCACAGAAATCAGATCTCAATCCTCGTGAACATGAATAAGAGATTTTAGACCAAAGCCTTAGTAGAACAGCACTCTCCCCAACTGTCATTAAAACATAGAGGGAAAAGCTTTTGGAAAAATGCTTTCATCCCTCCAATAGAGATACAAGGATGTGGTGAATATGTGCCAAAGAGCATTAAAGTTGCAGCATATTGTAAAAAAATATATATATTTTTTTAAATTATAAATAAGTTGGAACACACATTCATATCTTAACGTCTTGTTAAAAAAAACAAGCCATACCTTCTTTTTTTTATATATAAATAAAGCCAGTTACTATGACTACACAAATCCATTGTTTGGAAAATCTCATGTTATGAAATTTGGTTTATTTTAAATGAATGCAAACTCTGTTTAAAGCTAACACAAAGTCACTAAATATGGTTTGGGAATATTTGTGCGTTTACCAAACAAAAAGCAAAAGAAAGGATTTAAAGGAGATGTTATTCTATTGTTGGGGTTAAATTATGTAACAGTGCTAACATACACGTATGTGTAACTCATTTTTAGTTTTCAAAAGGATTTATAAAGATATTCTTGAAGTGTGAATTAAATATATATTTAAGTATTTATATTTTGTTTTCTTGGGGGTAGCTGAATTGATGAGAAAGTAGGATTTGCATATATAAGCATTATGCTTCTGCCTATGCTTTTTCAGGAATCTTGTAAACTAGATTGTATATTCATTGTATTGTGTGTGTGTGATGAATAAATCAACTCAAGACTCTGTATCCTTTCTCTCTACCTTGTCCTGTCCAGGTGGAGCACCTGCCTATACCAACATATATGGTCATCTACATCTGTGTGCACAATCTGAGGTGCATGTTTCTGCACTGCACAACTCGTGGCTGTGATTGGAGGAGAGAGAAGACACTCCCCTGTTTGAGTAACAACGAGACTTAAAAATAAAAAGGAAACTGGAAAGAGGGTGGGGAAAAATTGGGGGGGGGGTGTTACGAGAAAGTACTGTACAGGACATTGCCGATCAGCAGAGGAGTGAAGGATGTGTAATGTAACAGCCACCCCTCTGTCTCTCTCTGTCTGTCACACAATCCTCTCACACACTTCAACACAGGAAGATGTTGTCCCGCAAAAGTCAACAGCCCTCTGCCGATAGTCACTGAGTAGTTACGATAAAAACATAATCTTCATCAGCTCATCAAGGAAGACATTTAAAAGGCATGTTGAACACCCAATCCCCTTAAAGGAGAAAATGTGAAAGCAGTTGAAGGGCATTCCCTCCGCAGATATATACGAATCATGCAACCTGAGTTTATAGCAATAAACAGGAAACATAATTTCAAACCAACTAGCATCACTACTGCCCCGGGGAACAAGCTGTAAATGTCACACAAACACATGGTTGCACCCATGCAAACACAAACACGCACATTCTCAAAAGGCATATTTATATCTCAGTATTAAGACCTGAATTAAAAGGTGTTTACAATCTTTAATACTACACACAATTTTAGTATGTTGTAATTGATTTTTTTTTTAAATGGCAACTATGTTACTATTAAAAGAAACATTATTTCACTTAAAGGTTAATTTGTGAATCATAAAACCCATGAGTGCTCAATTCAACACACTTTTGTCGCGATGAAGAACTTGATCAGGTATGACCGGTAGCTCATTCTGGCTAACGTTAGCTCAGGTAGACGCGCCTTGTGGCGGACATTACTTCATCACTCAGTGTTATCACTGTGACTCTTCTCTGCTTGTGTTACTGTCACAGAATATTTAAATATATATATATATATATATATATATATATATATATATATATATATACGGCTGACTTTAACTGTACATTTTGCCTGGTTTTCTTTGCTCAATATTAGAAACATGAATTATTACATGTTATGAAAGTGGAAAGTGTTGCTGCTAGCATACGTGAGCAACTGTAAAAAATATAATTTCATGAGAGCAATCATTTTGAAAACACAGCCATCAACTTTTCCAAGACAAACATATTTAAATTTAGTACAAAACTCTCACGGTAGCAATCATGTAGCATATACAAACATGTTGTAGCTGCATTCACTATATGTCCGGCCTTAGGCATGTGGAGGGCCAAGTGCTGTAATATTGAATAATGTCGGCTGGATGACGCCGTTTGTTTTAGTCATAGTATTTGTGTTCTGTTTAAATGTCATGTTTTGCTGTTATGCAACATATGCAAATACGCAACACGCACTGAAATATCATCACAATTGTGTAAAGTCTTCACATTCATTAAGTTTTTATACATTTCTGTCCCCCAAAAAGTAGCATGTAACTCCATCACTGAGCCAATGGGTAACAGGGTAACGGTGAACATTTGAAGCCCTCTGAGCTGAGCCAGGCCTCTCCCAGCTGTCTGTCGGCCTTGTCTGCCCTCCACCTTCATCTCCTCTTTAATCCCCAAAGCCTCTCTCTCTCTCTCTCCCCCTCTCTATCTCTCTCTTCCTCCTTCACAGCCTGTGCCCCTTATCTACTCAAACCGCTCTATCAGTTTTTCACTCTTTCCATTCCTCTCCAGACTCACATGCCTTCCCTATTGCGAGGGCGTCGACAGTGTCACTCACCCCGGTGCCAGGGCTCGGGCCTCCCTCATGCTCGTGCTCTCCTCTCACAAAGTTTGTCCTTCTGGCCTGGTGTTTCCAGAATGAGACAGTTGAGCGTTGACAAAAGGAATGACAAAAAAATACAAAGAGGGGTGAAGAAAGTTGTAAAGAAGGACAACAATCTAATACGATATATTTAATATAAAATAGACACAATCATGGATGATTTATAATTTTTCTTACTTCCTACCAACTTTGTCAAATTGTTGTTTAAGTCTTACAGTATGCTTTAATCTGCATTTCCTTCCAGCTCCTAAAATAGATATTCAAGGTCACTGGAGGCGTCATCAGCCTTGTGAGGCGAGAGCAGGCCTGTATTTATACATGTGTGGGTGTCTCTACTTACCAACCAAGCCAACAGCATGCAGCCAAACATGCTCATCATTGTCATACACATGATGAGCCTGGGCAGAGTTTGTTCACCAGGTCTCTGTTGGCTCGAAGAGCACTCAGGTTTATCGTGGGTGCATGATGTTTCTTTGTGCGCCTATAACATGCGTGGCCACACACTTATGCTACTGACTGTCAAGGGCACCTGGTAAATCCCTCCTCACTTACTTTGCTCAGAGTTAAATCAGCCGTTTCCTCCATCCCCCATCTTTTCTGTCCACGCCGATTCTCTCAATCCCTCTCTTCTGTCTCTATTTTTAACCAGCTTAGCAGCATTGAAGACATGAGAGGTTTATTCTCTGCCTTCTCTCTCACTCATTACCTGGCTGCCGATTCACAAAGTCTGTTAATCCTATAACACTGCTACTGCACAGTTCTCTGCTAGTTTCCAGAAAAGTAACACAGTGAAGCTTGGGAACAGCTTCCCTTCACCAGTCTGTCCTTTTCTCTTCAATTCAACTCTTTTTGATTCTTAAACATACTGGGAACTCATTTATTGAATCTAAATGTCTCCTCCTCGTCTACCTTTATGTATGAGTACTGAGAGTACATTCCCACCAAACCAATGTAAGACTCTTTTGATCAATACACACAGAGCCATTAGAGGGAGCTACAACTGCAGATGCTTATATATAGGCACCTTAATGTGCATTGCAAAGTCGGCAAAGTGTACTGTGGCGCAAATAAGAACACAAATACATTAATGAGTATGTTCCTAAAAAGCATCTATAACTGTAAGAGGAAGGGTGAAATTCGGAGTCTCCATATTGGAAGAATAGTCTAGTTTTCATTGCTTCTGCAGTGTGCTGACCTTGGAGTTAAGTCTAAAATGGCCTTCAGTTGTAAAAACACGATGCCAGCAGTAAACCCCCTACATACTCAATTCTTCTTAGAATCGCCATCCAGCTGTGTGATCAGAATACAAGCAGAGTGCAGACTGCAAAGTCATGGTGGGCCTCACCTTCATCTGCAGTGCGAGAGAGCAGTCAGCACCAGGCTGGGTTCATTTAAGACACTGCTGCACCCAATTGATAAGCTGGTTTAAACATGTGAGTCAGTGGTGCAGGGGGTTGATGTATGTAATCCTTATATTCTGCATCTAAGACTGCATATTGTGGCCCCTTTGGTGCAGTCTCAGTGCTGGAGATGAATCACCCTAATCTAAAAATAGTCTTCTACTTGTGCCAGGAGACTTTTTTCATGAACTGTGAGTACGGGATTGGAGGAAATGCAGCTTAAGATAGAAATAGATGAGTCAGACATAAGGGGAGGAAGCAGAGAACAAGAGCTTGCCTCTGCATCAGGTGTGGTACAGTAAAGCCTTCTGCAGTTTCAGCCTTTCAATTCCAGAGCCCTCACATGGAAAGATGGAGGTACTGCAGCTGCAGTCTTTAACTGGAATGCTGGGCTTGTACTTTCCCTTTTAATGTATCAATAAATGTAGTGAAGTGGCAATACTCGCTTGAATCTAAAGCACTCCTGTTTCCCCTAAATATTCTAGATCAGATGTTTCAGTGTGCTATTCATACTGTCGATGTGACTCTGCTGTGCTAAACCCTCCTATACTTTCAGCCCATACTGCAACCACATGGTGAGATGAGGGAATTACAACTGAGGTGAAAAAAACAAACATCTGCAGCTGCAAAGAATTAATGAAATGAATAACTGTAGTTAAATGATTTAACCAGGACCACAATTTAAATGTTTATTGAATCAACAGCCATCAAGATGAATTTCCAAACATAATTATAAGGAACAAAACAGATTAAAATCAACATAATTCAAGAAAAAAAAATAGATCAAGTTTCTCAAAAGGCTATTTGATAAAAAAAAATAATAAACTGGTTGGCACGGCACCAACACACATAGACGGCTTTGGGTTTATGATGTAATAGTAGAAATTCACAATAAGTATTACTGACCAGTTTGACCTCTGGCCCTGATATTGGACGGACATATCAGTATACTAGCAGGCTCTGTGTCAACCCCTGTTTGAACCCCCTAAAGAACTATTTAATCCTCCACTAGAGAGATGAATTGCAACAGATTTCATGGACGTAATCCAGATTTACCCTAATCTATCCAAGCATGCTGGTAGACAAAGTAAAAAAAAAAAAGGCACAAAAGTTTTCAAGTAACAGATACCCCCAAATATACAACACTGTTGCTACTCATAGTTTGAGCAAATGGAAAGCGTGTACTATGGCTTTAAGAAAGGATGGATGCATGATTAAAAAAACAATAAAATGTTACAGCAAGAAAAGGCTATTGGTCAATTACGCTCCATCAGTCATTCGCTCTAATGTTCTGTTCCCTTCCACCTACTTTTCTCTGAATTTTCACAAGAAAAGCAAAGGCCAGACGCAAATACCTGTACAAACTATCACAATAAAACATTAACACACTTAGTATTTCTGTTGCAGTTAATCCCCCTGACTGCTGTTTACACCCTCATCATAGTCTGTGAGTCTCAGCACTGCCCGATTAACTGCAGCTAATAGCTTCTCCACAGGGCGCCTGTTTTACACTGACTTCCTGCCAGCTGGGTTTGTAAACCAAAAACAGCAGACAGATACGTCTAGACAGACGCAACGTGTAACACACCGGTTCTGCTCACCAAGCTGCATGTGTTACATACAATACTTGGCTTGCATTATTGACGGTGGCTCTGTACCACACATGGTTACATGCTATGTAACCATGTGTGGTATCGCGCCAGTCAATAATACAAGTCAGTTCAGTGTTGAAACATGCTCATGCTGTTGCAATGCAACAGTGTATTTAAATAAGGTTCACGTCTTAACTATGATCCGAAATTTATACACAGCATACATTTTTTAAAACAGCATCGTCTTTGAATTATCTGCAGTTTAATAATAACAGTTTCGTTGTCTCCCTCGATGTATGATTGTGCATAAAATACATGAGCAACATTTTGTGTCTTGCTAGCTAAAGCTGATCGTGGTTTAGAAATAGTCAAATTCTCAAAAGGAGCAACACACAACTCAACCTGATTATTTCATAGTACTTGTAACCTGACCACAGATAAATCTTCTAAAACAAAATGGCAAAACTGGACTCTGTCTTTGTAGCACACAGATTTGAAAAGTCATATCCAAGTATTCAATTCACATCCACAAGTCCTTACACTTTGCGTTTACACAGTTCAAGCCATTGCTTTCCAATGTAAGCTGTAGAAATGCTCACCCGCCCAGTCATACACTCACACGTGCACACATATTTACACACAGACACACACACACACACACCCCACACCCACCCACCTCTCCGTGTTTTCTCACACAAACATAGCGGACGACACAAAGCTTTCTCCGCGGTTGACATTGGGGCCCTGATGATAGTCCTGGGGGTCGCTGTCTGTGCGCATGTAAGGAGGAGGGACCTCATTGTTCCCGGGATCATCCCATCCAGAGGGGGCAGCAGCGTAATAATGCTCCCTCTCATCGTCCACATTATCTTCATCGTCATGGTAGGCATCCAGGTCCTGCCAGCAAAAAGAAAACGGTAAAGATGAGATGAAAGCCCATTAGCTTCTGTTTTATCAGTTTCTGAAAGGTTACAACAGTTTAAGGATCAGATGCATTTACTACTAAATTTAATTTCTTCTTTTTTACGGCTAATTTTTATTTTCTTTTTTTTCTTTTTAAACCTTTAATGTTTATTACCGTTCTATTGTTTATTTATATTACTTGTTTCTTTTATTTTATTACTTATTACTTGCATGCGCGCACACACGCACACACTATTTAATACTTTATCATTGTAAAATAGGACATTGTAAAATAAAGGACACACCTTGAATTATCCATGAAATCACAAATAGTCTACAGTTGAAATAAATTGAAGTTATTTTTAAAATGTTGATTTTTCCCACACCCTTTCAAACCTAAACCCCAATGTTCAATTAAAAAAAAAAAGCTGAAAATAGAATTTTATATTTGCACATTGTACAACAAAGGAAGTGTTGATTAAACACTGCATACTATTTGACGTTAGTAAGGGTTAGGGTTTGGATGTGCGTTCCAGTATATTTTAAGATGTTCTCTCTCCCTGTAGGTTCTACAGTGGAGGACAACGTCTCTGCTGTTTTATGAGGTACTTCTGCACAACATGTACCACATACCAATATTGGATCCAACAGGGTTCTGAACGTTGTAATTAATGAATAAAAAAGTATACAACCTCAGACACCACCTTGATTAAAGGTAAAATAGCTGAACATGTTTCACAACATGCTCTGTGCATGTTCTCAAAGTAGTAAAAACCATTGATGTTCATTTGAGTGACAGTATTTGCATCATTAAACAACATGTTCCCTTACCGTGACCGGTTCAGCACTCTGGGTATTGTAGTATTGGTCCTGCAAAGGTTGGTTCTCGGCCACCGGAACATTATTTGTCTTCGGCTGCTGAGGACGTCACACATCAGACAGAATATTTCAGGAGATATAATCAAACATGTTAACTTAACAATGTGTGGAACAGCTGACAATTGTCTGGCAAATACAATTGTTCCCGTGATAAGTATTTGTCGATTGTGACTCACTCTGCTGGCAGAGCTGCTGGTCTTCTTAGGGGGAGGGGGTTTGTACTTGGGAGGACCGCTGAAACACAAACAGCTGTCTGATGAGTCACACATATGTGAGATGAGCAACGTGGCATTTAAGCTAACGAGCCAGTTTGCAAACACACAGAACAGACAGACACGAAGCAAAAACAACAGCGAAGTGAACTGTAGTCATCCAACAGATACTCACTCATTGTGTTTCTTGTTACTGTGTTTGCGGTACATCGCTATGGCTGTTCCTATGATGGCCAGGAGTATAATGACTCCAATGATGGCTCCTATGATGCTGCCGGTCGTAGCACCCTTCCCTGGAAGACGAGTACCTTGAAACATAAGAGAAGGAGAAGGGAGAGAATACCGTTAGACAAGGTCAGAAGTGGACTGTCTTTAACTGGAGGGCACTGCATCTGTCCATTCCATATCATAGCCTTTCATTTCAGATATTATGGCATATATAACTCAATGGTTTACAACCTTTTGGCCTTGTGAACCCCCGAAATAAATCCATGTCCACCCTGAGCCTCTCATAACTCATATGTATTCATAAATTTAGTTCAGAGGTACTAGAAAAAGCAACAATCAAAGTAATATTTTTGACATTTGTGGAAATGCCATTCCTATCTCTCCTTCCGAGTTTGATGGGCGTCTCAGCCGAAGTAAGGAGGGATAAAGGGTCGGCACAATGCAGGATTATGTCTGTACCAATTTGCTATGTTTGTATATGTGTGTACGAGTTTATATAATGCCACATTTCTTAAATCACAAAAATGAAAGTCAACACTCATATTGAAGTAAAGTCTGATAGAGTTAACTATTTTGTTAAGCCAAACTTTATTTCCTATTTCATTATTCATACTATGACCCCCCCACCCCCCCTCTTTATGAACCACTGATTAAACAAACAATAAGAAGTCATAACACTCATCTGCTGCAAAGCCTTCATCACCTCTACAACAGCATCCTGTAACGGCACATCCACCCAAATCACCAACAAACTACAACACATCCAGAGCGCAGCCGCCCTTTTACTCTGCCACTCCCATCAGTGCTTTATAACCTGAACCGCATCCCCCACACAGAGAAGAATCCAGATTAAGATTCTCCTCATCACATATAAAGCCCTTTCCAACCTCTTATGCACCGACACCAACCTCCTTACCCCACCTCTCTACTCCCTTGCTGCCTCCTCCCTCTGAAACTCTCAGAACATCAGACATTCTCCGTCTCACGACTTTTTAAACTGCACTTAAAATAAATCTATTCATATCTGCTTTTGACCTTGTTACAGAATGTATGTTTTTGTTTCTTACGGTTATGTAATCTCTCTTGTATATGTTGCTTTTACCGTTTCTGTTTATACCACGAAAAAGTGCCTTTGAGTACCTTTTAAAGCACTATACACACAAACTGTATTATTATACAATGCAAGACTGCATGCAAGATCAGTGAAGTTACTTTACACTGTCAGACCCACGACTATGGGTGGCCTCATAGCAAAGAGACTCAGCATCTCTGTGTGTGTGTGCTGGGGAAGCACAGAAAGGGTCTTGATTAGAGCATCGAGTCACACGGGTGATTAGGATGAACCAGAGGAATCATGCAGAGGTTCCACTAATGAACCACGACCACACTGAACATGAACACACACACACACACACACGCACACACACACACACACACAGTTGTGTGTGTATACTGAAGGTGCAACCCACCTCATTATCCCACCCCCACCCCAAAGTCCCAGGGGATTATGCTAATTAGGGGGCGTTAAAGGGCAGAGAGGATCTGAAGCTCATTTGATGAGAACAAACCCAGGTCCTAGTAATTGGAAGGGTCACGATTGAATGTTGTTAGTCCTCTAATTATAATTTTCCTCTAACAATAGACTAATTTGACTGTGTCCTCAAAATAATATTCATTCCTTCGCACATAAGGCCAAAATAGCATAAATCTCCCAATGATCATCTCTTTCTTTATTGCTCATTACAACAGAGCACATCCTCTTTTACTGCTGACCCTCACTACCTTTTATTTTCTTCTCATGTATGTTTTGTATTGTGCCAAGTAATTCCTGAAGTCTGTATTTGGAGGTCACACTGAAACAACTGCACAATACACTTTAAAAACAGGAATTTAGAAGTGAAAACATAGCAATTACAAAATAAAAGATGGCATTTAAAAATAAATCAAAGGGCATTGAATTTTTGACATCAAAAGCCCAATGTGCACCTTGAGAGCAGAGTAACAATTTAATAATGAAATGAAAGGGTTCCCTGGATATAACAAACAGAAAATCTTATTTTCATGGGGTGAACTGAGTTAATTGCATTGTTTGGAATTATTCTGTGTGGTACAAATAAGTTTCTTAGTTTTTTTGCCCCCAGCGCAAAACCAGCATGTGGTGCCCTCATTGCATCTAAAGTAGTTTTGTGCTTCTGGAGGGACACAAATGGAAAATCTGTTCAACTAAATGTTTTGAACTTAAATTACACACAATATACTATTAGCTGTATTTTGTGACTAGTTTAATTAATTACAAAGGATATGGTATACCTTTAGTTAATATCACATTGAAAAATGTCAGGATAGGAGAGGGGACTGAGATATCAGTACGAGATATGACACAATGTTTTCTTAGCTACAGATTAGCGTAATATTACCAACATATTTGCCTCTTAAAGTTGCTTTAGAGTAAATTGATACAATCTGTTCTAATAATCAACTTACAGGACTAAATATAATATATAAGGACTGTGGCGAAGATGTTACTGCGTCATGTTCTAAGTGACGATGGTTCAATTGTTTTCTGTTAGACGTAGAATGGACATGAAGGTCGACTTGCACGAAAAAACCCAGAAGAATAAAAGACCAGGATGAATTCAAAAGACCACACGCAAGAGACAAACTGGATGTGAAGTACTGGAGTGGGATAATACATTTTCAACTGTTCCAACTCAAAGTTCACATTGATCACATCACGTCTTATCATATAAACTCAAATATAAGTAATCTGCCACACGGTGGTGCTGTGTCGCTTTAAAAAGTGCTGAACAGCTACAGGGCACATTCAGTCCAAATGCAATACCTGCCTGATCTTTCCAGTGTTTGTGTTCCAGCTTCCTCATTCCAGTGCCGTGTCTGTTCATCATCACACCGCTCTCTACTCCATTTTAGCTCTCTGGATTGTTTTAAAACTCTATAGGAGGGCGCCCTTCCCCCCGCTTATCTCACAGGCGTCATTATCCGACCAAAGTCATTTTCACTCAGCAGGTTTCAGGTAGAAAGCTGGTCCTTTCTTGCCGATAACCACTGATAGAGAAGAGAGCGCTGCAGGAAAAGAGGCCAATTTTAAAGATAGAGGTGTATGAATGACTTGACTCGAGAGCGTGCCCTCTGTGTTGGCCCTGGACACCAGCCATGTTGTGCACTTATGAAACATCTCAGACAGAGGGAGAGTGTGTGTGTGTGTGTGTGTGTGTGTGTGTGTGTGTGGGTGTGTGTGTGTGTGTGTGTGTGTGTGTGTGCGTGTTTGCGTGTGTGTGCACTGTACTTCTGCTGGGCCTGTTTAAATCCCTGCAGCTCTTTGTCAAGGACATACACCCAGACAAGCACTTACCCACACATAGAGTACATTAAAGCCACATACATTTACAAATACAAAATGTTCACTTATATTCACGCACCCCCGACATTGTGTTTAAAAAGCAGCTGGTATCCTGGGCTGTATCCTCATCACTCTGACATATTTACACAAACACACTGGCGTGCAGCGTGACCTTTACCCTGCCGCCCTTCCTTCCCAGACAAACATGACACGCATACACAAAGACGTATTTACATACATATTCAAATACAAGAATAAACATAACAAGAGCACACAAAACAACGTCAAATGTATAGCAGGGAGCGGTTCTATATCTCCCATCTGACCGTGTGTTTTCTTTACACCGAATGAGCAGTTCAACAGTTCAAACTCAGTTAAAGGTCAGCTTCATTTCTGTAAGCCAATCGATGCAGTGACCATCAAGTCAGATACACACCTATCCCTTCCTATACATGAGCCCTCCATTGCTCACTACTGCTTGCACGGCCAAGCCAGTCAAGCATAGACCACCGCTCTCCCATGGGGCACAGAGACTGGGGGAGGATGGAGTGGGAGTGAAGGAAGAGGAGATATGCCTGGATGGTTGGCTAAGACTGAAATTACCACAGACTCACTTAAGCAAGTTGGAAATACCACCAGAATCTCTGGAGCTTTAGATGCATGACTGAATACTGACCACAGCTGTGCAGTCAGTGGCAAATGTTTCTTCTGATTTACCTTTGTTCTCTTTATTTCTGTCTCTAAATTAATTTAAGACAAGAGCGGCGGTGGGGGGGAGTCCAATCTGGAGACAAATCATGACTCCGTACAAAACTTGACACACATAGGCCACTGACGGGAATGCAGAAACGAGGAGGGAATACTCTGACAAAGACGATTCATTGAGAGATGAGTCAGGACGAAATGACGGGGTCCAACCAGTGGTGTCCAGGAGAGTGACATTGAGGAGAGAGGAGGTAAGGAGAGAGGAATCAAAAGAGAAAAAGCGGGTGAAGGAGCAGGGAGAGCCAAGCGAGATGGAGGCTGTGATTAAGATGTTGGCTTCAGATAAGTAGAGGGATTTCCCGGCTGCTGCCTGCAACTGGCTGATCACACACTGAGGAGATGAAGGAGAGAGCGGGAAGACAAAGATCACACATCCCTCTCTTTTCCACTCAATCCCATGTTCTCTCTTCCTGTGTGTTTACGCCTCTCTCTGAGGAGATTAAGGTTAACATGCTGGTCTATCCTCAGCATCCCCGCACAGGCCAGGCTTTTGCTCCATTTAACTCTGCCTCCTCCCCTCTCCTTCCACCCATCTCTCCTTCACTCCCATCATCCCTCTTTCCTGTCATCCCGCTCCATCGCCGGTGTAATTTGGGATTCACTTGTTTGGCCCCGTAATTCGACAGCACAAATCTGCAGCGTCTCCCTCTGCATCTCTTATCTCCTGTGCCTAACGAGTAGAGATAAGCCTGTTTTTATTACCCTCCCTGACCTCTTCCTCAAATCTGTACACACAGCCCCCCTCCCTCCCTCTCCACACACACACACACACACACACACACACACACTTAAAGCCAAAACAAACATCCATAAAATCTGAAATTGTTCATCTCTTTCAGGGTGATGTCGATCCATTGTGGAAAAGGTTGAGATACAGTGTATATGGTTGGTCTCGGCTTAAGAGATTAGCAGACCCTAGACTCACTGGAAAAAAAAAACAATCCTACTGTAGCTGATGATCAAACTCATTCCTAATGGGGTAGCTTGACTTTTTAGGGACAGTTGACCAAAATATCCAAAGCCTGAGGCGTCCTGTTGGCTCATTGGGCCGTAGCCTCGGCCATGTGGTGGAATTGCGTCCCGCTTACGAATCTTCCCGCGTGTCCTCTTCTCTTTTTTGCCTCTCACACATCTTTTAAGTCATTCTCCAGTATGCTTTTTAGCAAAGTGAGACATGTCTATTTAATTATATAAATCCACAACGTTTGATCACTCCACATTAACGTCTTTGGAGCAAGCACTTGATTTGGTATTCCCTTTTTCTTTGTTGTTTTTAAGATGTCAGTGGAAATTGGCAAGTTCCAGCAAAGGTTTGTTCTTAAAGCAAAGTTTGAACATAGACGAACTGCTTTCATCTGAAATACAAGCCTTTTGAACTCAGTGGAGACACAAGTTACAGTGCTACCCGGGATAGAAAAACACTACCACGGTCACAGCAGAGTGCCCGGAGATGAGATTAGGACCGAACGAATTGATGGCCTCTGAAAGAGATTAAGATAAAGAACAGTACATGTAATCTCATTGCTCACTAAGAGAAAAGAGGAATCCGACCCTTTAGATTCTAAGGTTAACTTGGTAAATCAAACACCCGGTCCATCCATTGACTCGTTCATTCAAGTTGAGCTGCGTCTGGCGTATCTGGTAATACAGTAACCCAACAATCTACTGGACAGAATGAAGTGAGCATAAATGGAGCCAGAAAAACAAAAGTTTAAAAAGAGGATGTGGCTAATCTGGTACATACATGAGCACTGACACTGCGTCTGGATGTACATACTGTGAGTGTGTGTGTGTGTGTATGTGCCTTTTGACATTTCAAAAAGCTGTGTGGCGGTAATGTGAAAACTCTGTATGGTGTGTGTGTGTGTGCTGCTGATGCTGCTCTCCCTCTCTGGGGAGACAGTGTGTTCCCTGCCACAGTGCATCAAAGCACACTCAGTTGCCTTGGGAGAAGGCAGGAACTCACTCTCCCTCTCTCTCCATCTCTTCCCCCTCTCCCAGCCTCCATCATCCCCTCCCTTCCATCTCCCTTTCTTTCTTGCTCTCTCTGACAAGGTCGCCGTTCGCCTCTTGCTGTCTGCCTCTAAATATTTACAGTCCACTTTACACTGGCACTGAGGTGGTCGACTGCAGCCAGCAGAGAAAGCTGTGTTGCATTAGCCAAATGTAGCTGTCCACTCAGGACATGAACGATCTGTTGTAATACAAGCAGCACTCTGGTGTTCTCACACACACACACACACACACACACACACACACACACACACACACACACACACACACACACCTACCTAGGTACAGCGAGCAGATACTTAACAGAAGAATAACAAGCGCTCAAAAAGCACAGGTCAGATTGTCATCACATTTAATGTTTAAACCTATTTTAGCACTTTTAAATATCAAACACATTAAGCTTATGATACATTACACCACTGTCTCAAAATTGAAGTGGCAATATTAAAATACTACATGTTGCATATTTAACTTATCATTTCTTGTATGACTGATTACATATACATTCTAGTATAACTCAGTATAATTGCAACAATATTAACACCAATTCAGTATTTTATTTTCCAATTGTTATGCTTTGATACATATACTTGAGATGGCCTCTGAATGTAAACCAAGGTCAACGTTTATAAAAAAGGTCTGATGACATCAGGAATGTCTGTAAAGTAGGTCTGTGTTTTAAATTCAATGAGTTTGTCAGCTAAAATCAGCTTAACAAACACAAAATACTGGTTTTTGATTCTCAATAATTACATATTGATAACGTAGCCCATAACATGATATGTAAAAGGGATACGACATTTTAAGACACTTCATGATCCATTTGTGTAAAGTTGATGAACATGTATAAAAAGAGCGGATCTCCATGGCACATACGGATAAGGTACACTTTCAATGTCGCCTGGGAAAAGATGAAAAGATGGAGATACCACTCGACTATGAAGCTCGAGTTGGGCTTAGAAGAATACTGGAAGACTGCACAATGGACAAGACTAAAGCTCAGTTATTAACATGAAGAATATCAGATTAAAGTAAATATAGTATGTAAAAACAATTAGGAGTTTTACAGTAAGTTATGATGTACTAATTTCTTCATTCACTGTTATTTCTTGTCCTCCCAGCACCTCTGTGCGTCGTCAGGTGGCTCTGGGAAGTCCCTGTGCTCGGTCAAGTAACTCCCAGCAAAATGACGTAACATTTGTGTTTCACAACAGATTAAACAAACTAGATGTGACGTTGTAATTATTGTAGCTTCAGATGGATGTTTTGAGGTTGGAGAGAGCCAGACATGCCGCCTCCCTCCTGCTTCTCTATGATAAGATAAGCTATTCACATCTTGGCTCTGTGGCTCCATACTTGGGGTACTGGGAATCTGTTTGATCTCCTCTTCTAAGTTTCCGCAAAAAAAAAACCCGAATATGCATATTTCTCAAAATGTCAAACTGTTTCTGAGCAAAGGGCTTTTCGAATAGCAGCAGGTGTCCTATATTATCAAGAAGTGTAACACACAAGAAAATGTGTTTGTACGTAAACCTGAAAATAATAATTATGGCGGACTCTTGGATGTAATTACAGATTATAATTAACTACCAGCTAACCTACCCACCCAGGGGGACATACACACAGTGTGTGTTGCAATCTGAGAATATTCAGCCATAGTTTACCTCTCAATGCCTTTAGGCTTCTCATCCATCATCTCTCCCTGCTTTTTCCCGCTTTCCTCACCCTTCACCTCCCCCACAACACGCTCTCCTCCTCTACCAGTGTCACTGCGGCCTTGAGGCCAGGCAGTCAGGAGCAGCTGGTATGTTTACCTGCCCTCCTAACCTCTGGCTAAAAGGGACTCTCACCTCATTACCTCACCACTCAGCCACACATACAATCTCAAACTCCGCTATCCTCTTAGATTTCTGCCCTATAGCGGGGGATGCTACACTGTAATAGCCTCCGTGTACCGTAATATATTCAGCCGCCTGCTGTGCAGAGACGTTAGATATAATGAGTGGGGGAAAAAGTGACGACTAGGACTTGGCTACCGCTACTTTCCTCCCTCTTTCTCTCGAAGCCAGTTCGCTCATCTCCAACTCTCGCCGCCTCACATGAGAGTGCTCTTCATGTCGCCCTCCTACCAAGTTCCTCACACAGACTGCCGGAAAGGAAACAAGGCACAGAGGAAGAGACAGGGGTGGTGAAGAAGGGAAGAGATTGTAGAACATATAGGAAAGAACATAGAACTGAGAGAATAGGAGATTCAAGCTGGATGGTGGCGCGACGTAAGGAGAAATAGAGAACGTGTAGGGGGGAAATAAATTGGAGAAAAAGTATGTGTGGCAAAAAAAGAGAAAAGCTCCACTCTTTCAGCTTGATAACTTAAAATGAATGATCCTCATTCAGAATTTGTGTTTTTTGGGAGGGGGTTGGGATAATGATTTCCTTTCAAGGGTTGTTTACTATGTTTGTACCTGCTGTACTGTTGACCGCAAAGTGGGCTGCCTGAAAGAGTCTCGCATGGAGGGTCCTGAGCGCGACGCAGCAGTAATAGGCCCATCTCTCCGTCAAACTGCCTCTCATCAACTACTGATTAATGACACAGAGCAATAATGGCCCTGCATGCTCGCCTCATTCATTCACTTTACTCTTCATCCCATGCCCCAGGAGAGAAACCACAACAATGCAGTCTGTCAAAACACCTAAGAACTACACTCTCGCTGCACTCCAATTCAAACCCTCATTAAGAAAGACGTTTCCGCCATTGCCATTCAGTTATGCATTGCCACTAGGAGCGGGCGGGGACAATAGAATACAGGAGAGACGGGAAGATGGAGAAGACAGCATTCAGAGTTCAATTTATATGTACGGGAATAAAGAATGGTTTCATCAGTGGTTAAATGTGGTTGATTGGCTGCTTGGCGTAGAGTGCTAGTGATTTATGCATTGGTTAAAAGGATGCAACCTGTATTCTGGGGCAGGATGCACATACACACACTCACATAAACATATCACTTCAAACCAATCTGTGGGAATCAAAACTGACTGTTGTTGGCATCCACCAATGTGTGCCGAAGTTCATCATTGTGTCGGTTGTACAGTTCTGTCAACACACTATACTCTACTACTATACTATACTAGTGTCTTGAAAATGCAAACAAAGACAAACCCAAATGGAAGCATGAATGCTGACACACGCGCACACACACACACACGCACACACGTGTCACGGACAAGCAGAAAAGCTCAAGTGCACACAGATCAACATCGAAACGGAGGCGCCTTTCTAATGCATGGGAACAGATGCAGATACTCCCATCTATGGACATGCTTCAGCTCTCACATGTCACGCATGAAAGATTGCAAACGGCCGAACATACATCAAACGACATTACAACAAGTAGCCGCCGCTTAAAAACCCTCTCAACATCAGTATTGAATAGATCTACTTTCTCATTACCCACCGTGTGTTGAATGCTATGAAGGCAGAGCAATCGGTGTCATTGTTCCAAAGCCAAACTAGTTGCTGGTTACTTTATTGAAAAGGCTCTTTAACGCACTATTTATCTAGATATTCAGATATTACCAAACTCCTCCACCTCCCATTTTTGCTTGTTTAGATGCTCCTGCCCTCCTGTCTAAGCGGGGGGCTTCTGTGCATCAGTAAGTGTGTTTGTTTTATGTTCAGTGTTAGAGAATGTGTTGGGTAATCAATAGTGTTTTAGTGAAGGACACTTTGGAGAAGATTGGAGCCCAAATCCAAGCCAGCATGAAAGACAACATGACACAAACACTTGCTACTTGACCTGAAGGGGCTCAGTGTGACATCTACCCTGACTGTTGCCAAAAGGGCGCACGCACGCACGCACACACACACGCACACACACACACACACACACACACACACACACACACACACACACACACACACACACACACACACACACACACACACACACACACACACACACACACACACACACACACACACACACACACACACGTATCTTCAAATACAGTTAAAAACATTTACACACTGCTACATCAAAGCAGGCAAACTAATGAGTTATTGAGCGCTGAGTGTCTGTGTGTGTTATGTGTGTGCGTTCGCACACACACACACATAACACACACACACACCATCAATTGCAATGCATTCATTCCACCCATAAAGAACGTGACCAGCGTCCTCGCCACAACTGGGCTATAATGCCAAGTGTGTGTACGTGGGCATGCCTGCCTATTTGTGTGTGTGTCTGCATGCATGCGCTGGGCTCACTGTGTGTACACAAGTCATTATTAGAGGTTTAGTGTGTGCTCACCAGTCAGTCAGGCTCCAGTCAGAGGAGTCAGCTTAGGGGCTCATAGCAGCTCCCTTAGGAGACACTAAATACCATCAGCCGTTTAAATCCATCCATGACCATTTTAAATATGCAGCACACACTCACTCCATTTTTAATAAGGGCTCTGAGCAAGACAGAGGGAGAAAAAAAGGAGAAGAGACAGAGAGAGCGAGAGAGAAAAGTAGAGGGCAGACGGAGGGAGAGGGAGAAATGTGAGGGGAAAGGAGGAGAGCAGAGTCTGTTGCATTGATTTCTTGGCAGTTTGGCACCGGCCCTGATTCGCCTGGAAAAGCCACAGATGTGTCAGAGCCAGTTAGGCATGCCAGAAGAGAGGGAGCACAAGTGTACACACACACACACACACACACACACACACACACACACACACACACACACACACACCTCAGTCACTTGCTTGTACACACAGCTCATGTGCAAACAACATATACACACACACAAAATGCTCATAGAGCGTATACACATAGTGCACTTAAAGTCTCTGCGAGAGTGTGTAGATTACAAAAGCACCTGTGAGAAAGGAGCAAGTAAAAGCTGGCGATGATGCAAGAGGTGTTGATGCCTTTCTGAGGGAAAACCAGGCGTTTCTCTGAAGGCAGAGTCAAAAATAGATACTATTACACACACCTCGATGGGCAGTAAATGTATCCTTAATCCCTGGCTTAAGTTAGCTCAAAAACCTGTCTGCTCTCCTCAGCTTTCAGAGCACACCTCACTGTGTGCGGGTGCATGCACAGCCCAGCGGAACAGCAGGGAGCAGTCGGATGTACATTTTGATCTGACGGCGGATGAGACGTTAGGATCAAAGTCGGGGACTGGAGAGAATCAACTGATCTTAGAACTGAATCCGTGAGCAACCTCCAGACAGACTACCTGATTAGATAGGTATTTGTGGCCTATATCCAGCACAAAAAGTGGAGGGAATATTGATGATAAAGCCTGAGGCAGAATTATATCTAGGTCCTCTTAATGCGCCGAATGGTACAAACTAATGTCAAGTTTAAGGGTTTGATTTCCTTCGGGGTCATCTGCGCTACTGTAATGAGATTCCATCAAATCTTTGTTCGATTAAGTAATACAAAAGAGAAATATTTAAGTGAATCATACATATTTGTTTTATTGATAAGAACAAAGCAACATTTCATATGATTCATTCATATAAAATAAAAATGCAGCTGTAAATTGATTAGTTGTCTCGCAGACAGAAATCCACCTCCTATACAATATGCAACCTCTTACCGCTTCTCAGATGGACGTTTGTATTGCTCGTTAATGTTTTTGTTTTTATGTTTATCATATTATGTCTTTTTATATTTACTATTTCTTTCTTTCTTTTATGGAGCCTCCCGGCAAAAGCATTTATAACTTGAGTGACTATAAAATCCTTGAATCACAAATCTGTTATTAAGAAATAGAAGTGCCACGAATGAACATTTATGAACTACTTTGCTTTTTCACTGCCTATTGAGTTAGTGAATGAACAGGCAGGTGTATGCTGCACCTGGGTGCACAACACTTAACACCACTTCACTACATCCTATGTCAACAGCATTCACAGCAGGAATGATGTCATCGTCGGTATAATAGAACAGTGGCTCACCTAACACCATTTCCTGCCACACACACACACACACCCACACGCGCACACACCATTTCATTTAGCTGACGCTTTCATCCAAAGCGACTTACACGTTTGCTCTTTACACCACAGACACAGCAACGGGGAGCAATTCAGGGTTAAGTGTCTTCCTCAAGGACACAACGACAAGGACGAGCAGAGCCGGGGCTCGAACAACTGAGCCACAGTCGCCCTAACACACAACCACCCACCCACCCACACCTCCAGGTGACAGGTGTGTCACCGCAGTATTGCTGCAACCTGGAGATCACACAACAGACTGATTAGCCGGTTAGTCAGCTAGCCGGCTGACTCACTGAGTGAGAGGACAGGATCTCACTCACGGTCACGCTGGCCGCACCGTGTAAACGTGGGTCTATTCTTACAACAAGAGAAGGGTGAATGTGTCACTCAGTTCAAACAGGGTTTGATGTGGAGATGCTTAGACTCATAAACGATGGAGATTAGACACGCTGTGTTTATCACCCTCAGATCCACAGACGAGACCGGTTCCGAGACCTCCGTTCTTTCGGCTGTCAGTAAACACACAATAGGGCAGTCAAACTTTTTTTTACGCGCCACTCTGGAATGTTAATCACCACAGAAACCCATTATCTTCACATCCTCTCGTTTCCTCCCCCCCTCCATTTGTCTCCTTCTCCTTTTAAAACCTGACAAACTCATTGCTCGTTACTAGAAAGTACCATTGTTTCATTGAGCGCACATGTAGAGGGAGACAGAGACATGAGGCGGAGGAGATAAGAGGAGGCGCAGCAGAGGGGAGGCCTGCCTGACTGCTGACATAAATTGGGGATCATAAAAAGTGTCGTCCCAGAATTAATCTGCGAAGAATGAATAAAGTGAAGTACCGTGGGGAGGTTTGTGTGTGTGTGTGTGTGTGTGTGTGTGTGTGTGTGTGTGTGTGTGTGTGTGTGTGTGTGTGTGTGTGTGTGTGTGTAGAGGGGGGGGGCTCAGTCTTGAATCCATAATGAAGAGACACAAGAATGGAAAGCAACATGAAACACATGACTTTCAAATCTATTCATGAAGCTTGATGATCTGGGTTCAAGCAGATGCATGTGGACATTTATTTTTCTGTGTTAATGAATGCACCAGAGCTATTGTATGTATGCTCTTTGTGTATACATGTGTGGATGGGTTGCCATGCCTCAGCTGTGGCTTACTCCTTGCCCCCTCTCTCTGCTGCAGCGCCTACAGGAAGTGCCACATACATCATGAATTTTATGCATAAGGCTGAATGTCAACACTGATGCATAATTTTTGCGGTAAAATGCTAAATGTCACCAAACACCAGGCTATGTTTCGACTGACGGTGGCCCTCGTGTCACCAGAGGAAGTGCTGGCAGCCAGAAGTCGCCACCACCAGCCGTCACAGCAGAAGTGAAGACTGTACGCAGCTGTGGCAGGAGTGGTGCAGTCGGCGACAAGGGAGATCGGGGACAAGGAGGGTAATGAAAGCAGATTTGAAGGAGAAGGGAGTGAGGCAAGTGCATTTCTTTTTACTCTCCCAACACAAATGAATTCGCAAAAGAAAAGAAACATTATCAGCCTCTGACACACTAAAGATTGTTTGGCTGCACTGTGCGTTTTTCTATGACTGACCCACGTGCGACAAAACGGTTCAACAAAGTATTAAAAGCTACGTTCACCCAAATTATAAAGAAACATTTTTTTCTCTTACTTGTGGAATCCAGCCAAATGAAACCAAAACGAAGAACGGTTTGGTTTTATTTCTGTTACATCTAATATTTCTGCAGCCATTTCTATGGAATTGTATCTATGAGTCCAGTATAGTATTAACATGTGATATGTATGTAGTACACTATCTGGATAATAAACTGAAACCCAGAAGCCTTTGCTTTTACACCAGGTATTGAATAAGCGTTCTCTGTATTAAGCCTGCATTGTGATTCGATCTCTACAATTTATTTGGAGGGAGAGTTGGACTTGTCAACAAACAATGACATGGATGGGCATAATTTCTTTTTGAAAGTTTTTTCAAGAGAGCTTAAGCTAACAGCAGCTCATATTAATGAGAACGGGTGGATAATGCTCTCAAGGATTGTGCTCCATTCATTCCTAAAGTGGCTCACTGGGTAAAAATACTAAAAAGTCTCTGCAGGCTTTTCGCACATTCTTTTTTTGCACATTAATGGGTTCAAATAAAGTAATCATGAGGGGCGTCTAGTCTGGACATCTTATTCAATAGAAAGGGGTTACATTGAAATACAAATAAAAATCTAATTATCTGCATGGCTGGATAGCACAAAAGGTATGCATTGTTATTGGGGTGAATTGAACCTTTGCCATTTTTTAATATGGCTTTTATTATAATTACTACTTCTTTATACTCATTACACCCAAGGGAAGAAAAAAATGCCCCCATCGCCCCACTTTATATTCATTTCCTGGAAACTTTACGTTATAGGGACGAAATTTTGTCCCCATAAGAAATGGCGAGCCCACACAATGTGACTGTGTAAACAGAAATATTCCCCAGCAACACACATGTACACACACACACACAAAAAGGGAATGTGAGGACAGCAGGAAGAGGCAACCGAGAGAAAATAAGTAGCCAGTGATGCAGTTACATGGCTTAAACTCTTCCTCCAAGGCAGAAGACCACCAGCTGAGCTCCCCAAATGAAAAGCTACACTATTAATATCTATGTGGAGAGCTGGCATCAAGTATTAACACATGCACCAAGACACACAGAAAGAGGGGAGTGTGTGTGAGCATACACAAAAGCAGCACCAACAACAACAACAACAGGCAGCAACAGTTACACAAAGAAGTTTGATGTTCTTGCATTTTAAAGTGCTAAGTTTGTGCTTCTGACCTTTAAGGTTGAAGGGGTGAGTAATGAGGAGAGCGACTCAACCAGGCCTGCCTGAGAGGCAGCTGAATGAAGGACACGTATGGAGGGATGGGTGAGAGAAAGAGGTGGAGAGAGAGAGAACGTAAGAAAGAAGAAATATGAAGGAACTGTCATCTCATTTTTCCTCTCCCCCCGGCTTTCCCAGCTGTTGTTCTCTTTCCCTCTCTCTTTCAATCACGTCTAATTGTCAGTCATCCCTCCATTCCCCCGAACCACTTGTGCTGTCCTCCCCTCACTCGCTTGCTCTCTCCCTCCTCTTCTTTCTCTCTCTTTTCCTCCATCCACACAAATGACTCAGTGAAACAGGTCAAGTGTTACAAAATTCCCCCTGCAGCTCAACCTGCCTAATACAACGTCTGGCTCATTGCACCAAGACAAGTAATACGCTGCCTACTCACTGAGAGGGAGGGACACACACACACACACACACACACACACACACACACACACACACACACACACACACACACACACACACACACACACACACACACACACACACACACACACAATTCAAGCCCATAAAATGCCTACACAATTAAATGTATCCATCATACAAGCATGCTAACTCACACCATTAAACAAATCATCATCTAATTATTAACCTCAAACATCCCAAAACATTGCTTAGTTCCCTTGTAAATCCAGGTTAATGTTACTGAACTGAGGATTTACATCTCATATGATAGCAAACAGAACATCAAGGCATCACTTTGGGCTTTTGTAAGTTGTGAAATGCATTGTTTCCAACATATATCAAAACAATTGCCCATCACAGCCCAACATGTATCCATTCTACAGAAATTAGTAGTAGTAAAGCTAGTATAAAAATTAGGAAGAAGACATATTCAAGCCCACGCTGCCTCTCTCTCTCTCTCTAACGCTCCCACCAATCCACTAATGAAAAGCAATTTGGTGACAGAGAGCCCTGGAGCAACTGAGTGAAAGTGGTATTAAGAAGAGGGCAGCAGAGTAAAGGGCCTTAAAATAGGATAAATGACCGGGAAGAACTAAGGCCAACAGACACACACACACACACACACACACACACACACACACACACACACACACACACACACACTTGCCTTTTAACACACAACATGATAAACCTGGTCCTCGAGAGTACAGCATTATGCAAGTGTGTTTGCACAGCAGGCAGAGTGTTGTGATATAGAAATGTAACAGCTCCATATATCAGGAAGGTGGAGGCCTACAGAGGATAAACGACCTGCAAGCAGTACCTGGACAGTGTGTGTAATACACAGATAAATAACTGGGAGCCATATGATGACACACCGACTCCCAGAGAGAGCATGTAAACCACTGCACAAACAAGACGATAAAGAGACCAGTAACATTCAAGCGGCGCACACGCGTGTTTCTAAGAGTTTTGTTTGTCTGAATACCTGGGGAACGACAGTCGTTTGGGAGGGTAATGACTTAGGAAAACTGAAATGTACTGGAACATAAATTAATCAAAATGTGAGACCTGCATTCATGCACTCTGGGAGAGCTCGGCACTATCTATTTTTGCTGTTCGTACCCCGCTGTTTGCGCACAACAAAGAAGTTCCAGCTATTACACACAGAGAACAGAGCATAAATCTGCATCGCTGAAGGCTGGTCAGATCAGAAGTTTGTGGCTGAGATGAACCAGTTATTACCGTCGAGGTGATAAAGAGCACGTCCACGTTTGTGAGGGCGATAATCGGCCCTGTGTTTATAAACATTTCACGTAGAGCTCCTGAGATGCCAAATGCCAAATTTCAATAACATTTAATTTCCTCCTCCAAGATAAGACCTTTTGTCCGTGCAAGACTATTTTATTCTATCGCCGCCCTAAGCCGACAGCTAAACGACCAGCCGATGGTGCAGCGTGGCTGTGCTTCGCATGGCAATGCCGAGCTATTTTCTCAAACTCTGCCTTTCTCCCATTATACACTGAAGTGCACTCTTCAACTGTGAATCAGAGCCGCTACCCGTGATGCCTCGGCTGTGGGGGTTGAGTGACGGGTGGCGTTGAAAATCATTGACGGCGATTGAGGAGAGGAGGTATTAACAAGGGGCTAAAAGCATGCAGGAGACCCCTAGTAGGTGTGGCCCTGTGGTCACAGATCAACACAGTGGGTTTACACGAGGCACACAAAACACACATGTAAACACATTCAGAGAAGTAAATGACGGCGTCTGAGAATCAACACTGTCTGACCTAATAGCTCGGAGCGGTTTGATTTTGTGCGTACAGACTTCTGTTTCTTAGGGCCATAATTAATGAGTCAAATCAATAATGTCACTCCCTTTTAAAATGATGCCTGTGGGTTCAATAGCAAGTGATTTGAGATGTGTTGGAAGTGAGAAAAGAGGAATGATTAGAGATGATTTTATACCCCAGGACAAGTTGGACAGCATTGGACATGCACACGCATACACGCACACACCTTTAACATTTAGTCTGCAGCAGTATATGCGAAGACAGGAACATCAGAGACGATGGGGGGCAGAAGAAGTGATTACAGGAAAAGAGATGTGGAGATAAGATGACAGACAGATGAATGGGAAAGAAGTTTGTGGGTATAAAGGAGGAGCTGAGACATGCACATGAGCAGACAAGACACACGTACAAACACACATTCACACACACACAATTTTGTGAAGTCCTGACAGTTCCCTCCTCACTACAGATGTTATTTAATGTCAAGCAAAGAAAGCAGTGAAGACTTTAACCGCACAGGGAACCAATGCAGATATCTTCACTCGGCCATACACTGCTGTATGTCACGGCAGACAAAGGAAATACATCAATTTAAATAGAGCTGCGTAAAGATTCACTGTTATTGTATATCAACATTCAGTGGAATGATAATTTAAATTAGAGGTTACATTTGAGCATGAATAACAAATGCATTGCATTATTTAAAGTGTTTCATTGTATGTGTGAGCAGTAAACACTATACAATATGAAATATAGGTAATAGAAATGGAATATAGCATATCATATAAAAATACATTATGAGACAGTTTATTCCATAAACAGGGATTTTTTAATGTGAAACTTTGCCTTTATTTCTTAAAGGGAAATATTTATATTCAAATTAGGATTTCAGCCATTTTGCCCTAAATACATACACAATCGACTCATGTTAATATAATAGCATGGGTCAGGATATAATTTTGTTCTGATGCGGTTTCAAGATATTTTATGAGGGGGAGAAAAAAAGTAAAGAGCAGCACAAACATTAGTTGTTCAACAGCAATCATTTGTGAACATTTGTGATAAACTCCCACACAGAAACATTTGCATGCACTTTCTGTACCGTCAGGCAGGCAAACATCTGCACAGCAGTTACACGCACAAATGAACGTGAACACAATCATCCACAATTTACTTTGGACCTCGCAGTCCCCAGCAGATCAACTCAAGTCCCTAAGACCAAATATTTGCAGACATATTTAGTTTTTATCTCCATATTCATCTCCCATTCTGTATGTTTATATCTGAGGCTATGCAGACGTGCATGTGCCGGTGCGTGCACATACTTTGTAAGAGCTGCCTGTTGAGACGGTGAATTAAACAGCAAGTGCATTTGATCTGCAAAGCACCCCTGGGCAAATACGCACAAAATGAGACAAACCCGCACACACGCACAGAGGCTTGCATAGAGCATCAAAATCATTTCCGTCACAGAGTCTATTCTTAGGAGCAGAAACAAACCATTCTTTCCCTGATATAAATCTCTTTTATTCATACCCACACAGTCACGCTCATAAACATACACACACAGACACGTGCACACTTAGCTCAAAGCTACACTCCCTGGTGGTCATAACGCATTCACATAATGTTCTTTGTTTTCTCTTTTCTAGAACAGGATTTGTTCCAGGTAAGTCACAGTAGAAAGACCTTTTGGGGCTTATTTAACTCGCAAACACGCATGCAATCGCGCCGCAACTTCCATCTGGTGATGGTGGGTGTTTGTGCAGGTGTGTTGAGGTCAGCGGTGTTCAAAGCTTCTTTTCCCATCTCCCTCTCTGCCTCACATTCGCACAAACAATCTGATCTGTGAGAAACTAAAACAACACAGCTGCAACAACTCAGCCCTCACGGTCCTCCTCCTTACAGTCAGCCCTCTTGCACTCCATCTTTAATCAAG
Organism: Clinocottus analis; assembly: GCF_023055335.1. Classification (NCBI taxonomy): domain Eukaryota; kingdom Metazoa; phylum Chordata; class Actinopteri; order Perciformes; family Cottidae; genus Clinocottus; species Clinocottus analis. The sequence goes on along the minus strand of NW_027176251.1, from coordinate 7,684,455 downwards.
CGTCTCCTCCCTTTCTCTGTTCGGGTTTTTGCCCTTTTGCTCTCTCTGTCCACAGACTCCTTTTGGTTTTCCCTTTTATTCAGTCTTTCATTAGTCACTGTTAAGATATCTATCTATCTATATCTATATCTATATATATATATATCTATATATATATATATATATATATATATATATATATATATATATATATATATATATATATATATATATATGCCGGCCAGTTCTATGAAGCTACCAATACACAAGGCTTCAGCTCTCAGTCCTAAACCCCATTTCCCTCTTATCACACCATCACTCCTTATATGCCCTCCCTCCAACTACCTCCCTCGCGCTATCCTGCTCTTCCTGCCCTTCTCTGCCCTCCCAGCAGTCGAGCCGAGCATGTGAGGGAGACGTGTCTCATCCGCCCAACAATGCACTGCAGCCAACCAGTTACCTCCAGCCCTGTCAGCACGGGACAGGAAGAGTAAACACCCAAGCCCCTCTAGGGGAAACAGGAGCATCCACTTCCCCCGTCTGTCTGCCCGGGTGTGTATTTATGTGTGTGTGCGTGTGCGTGTGTGTATGTGTATGTGTGTCCGTCTGTAGGAGACGCATATCTGAACAAAACCGACTGACCAGAAGCCAGAAGATCGGATGTTATCGTTTATCGCTTGAGGAAGAGGAATGATACGATTTCCAATGTCCTGAGATTATTTACAAATGTAACTTCCTCTGCACTTTGCTTTCACCTTGCTGAACATGATAACAATACTCTGTTCGACCGAAGAAATACATTTTCCAGTCTGGTACTTTTAAAGCTCCGTCTCATATTAAAAGAAATGTGTTCATTCTTTCGACAGGAAGGTCCTTGTGACATTTTAGTTGTAATTGATTGCGTCAAAGTCAAACAGGCTCTCCATTCTTTGACAGATATTTTATTTATTTAATAAAAGAAATTTAAGGTGTGGAAGAACTATTTTTTTTACCTGCATTGCATTAACATCTAAAAGTTAACAAGGGTAATGTTTGTTTCCAGAGCACACAGTGGGCCTTCCTGCCAATCACCCAACAACAAACTCCTAAAAAAAAAAAAAAAGGAGGACATCATATCTCACTAACAAAAAACTTTCCAACAGCACTGCCTGTGCCACTGAAAAGTACTTCGCTTCACTTTCACAAACAACCATAATCGAAAACCAAATTGGTCTTTTTCTGACTCCCATACTGTCTTCAAGGCCACATTTGTAACGAACTGGCTAAGACAGTTTGACATTGAAAAAGGACTGATCTGAATTCCATTCCAATATAAAAACAAAAAGAGTAAAAGCAATACATGGTTGTGTGGAATACAGCAGCCAAAGCGTATTCGCACTAGAGACTGAAAATGATTAGAACAGTAACACAATAACGTTCATGCTGAGACTTTGTCCAACAATTATGAGGTTTAAGCACCGACATCTTTTATTTGAGGGTGTTTATCGTCACATCAGAAGAACCACGCAGGTAGCAATTCTTAGCCATGCTGGTCGGCCCACCACTTTGATCCAAACTGAAGTCTCAACCAACACTGGATGGATTCCCTAGAATAGATCATGCTCCCCAGATGATTCCTTCAGTTTTCGTCTATGACCACCATGTTGTTCATGGTTTTGATGAAATGTTTCAACAAGGAAACAAAGAAATTGTATCAAAGGATTTCCAGTGACACTTTCCATGATGACCATGTCAATCATTTTGTATAAACATAGTAATAATGTGCTATGATCTGTTTTATAAAACTGTAAAATCATAGTCACAACGCATTTAACGATGACGCATAAGGTCAAGTATCATAATACTTCATAATTGCCGTCTGCTACACTAAAGTAGAAGTTCATTTTATGTGTTGTGTGTTGGTGCATACATTTATTTTACTTAAAAGCAAGCAATAACCACTTAGGGTAACTTGTGACACTATATTGTACTTTAACAGTGATAGTAATGCAGTATAACAATTATAATGTATTGAAGTGATGGGAATTATAATACACTGATCCTTGTAAAAATAAATGACCAGATATTAAGATACTTGACCCTACAAGTCACTATACATTTATTTTTGAACTATGTCTGATATAAAGCTTTAGCAATACTTATTGTAATTATTTTATTTGTTTTATTATAACTAACTATTCATATGTTTCTAATATGTGATACAGTTTTCATAGAAAGTTATGCCTTTTTGTCCTATGAAGATCATTTTCTTCTGCTTTCTTCTGACCAATTTGTTGCATTAAAAAAAAAGGTTTTAAACTTGAATTGTAATTTATGTTAATCTTAAAGATTTAATTCCGTGAATATATATTAATGTATTCTTGTTTTTCAAATGTATCTAATTAAACATTTATCAGATCGGTACTTGACATCGGCCGATCCGGATCACTAGATCTCTAAAGACGTGCAACAAACACACGTCCTCCAGCCAGGGCTCAAACAGTGGATGTTGTAATAGTTTTTATTTATTTAGTTGTATGATTTATTATGCAGTTCTTTGGTTCCAATAGTTTTGTTAAGATATGTTGTAAACCCTGCTTTTAAAAAAGTCATATATAAATAAAGTTATAGTAGTAATAATTCTGCTGACATCTCTCTCTCTCTCTCTCTCTCTCTCTCTCCTCTCTCTTCTCTCTCTCTCTCTCTCTCTCTCTCTCTCTCTCTCTCTCTCTCTCTCTCTCCTCTCTCTCTCTCTCCTCTCTCTCTCTCTCTCTCTCTCTCTCTCTCTCTCTCTCTCTCTCTCTCTCTCTCTCTCTCTCTCTCTCTCTCTCTCTCTCTCTCTCTCTCTGATGAAAAGAGTAGTTTGGTTTTTGTCGTAACGACCATTCCTTTCAGACTCGTGCACAAACTGACTAGAGAACATGGTAAACATACTGCTGAGATCACAATGTTAGCATTGCCAGTATGAGCCGTTAGTTTCTTACAGAGCTGCTGGTATAGATGTGGACTCTTGTAATACAGAACATAGGGAAAGAAAGCATTGGGACAAGTTAAGACTTTGAAATAGTTGTCTACGCCCACAGACATCAAAGGACACGTGTTATCTCTCCTTGTGATGTACTGTCTTTGAGGTACCTACTTCAGTGTCCTCTTCAGTAAATGAAACGCATGCTTGAACTGAGGTCAGATGACTGACTTGGCCAGAGAAGGACATTCCACAGTTTGGGCATAAAACTTAATTACCTTGTTTAATGCTCAGGATTATTGCTCTAAAACTGGAGGCGTGTGTACAATACTAAGAGCTATGAGCCAAATCCAATGTGCTGGAGTACAGAGACTAGATAATGAGAAACGTATCACTATCAGTTTAAAGATTAGCCACTTAAAAGTTACAGTGCTTGATACAAATATTCCAGTTAACAAGGCACACGCAGCTGGAAATTTGATAAATCACCACAGGCAAGAACAAGAAGAGCAGTCGCGTTTAAAACCAAGAAAAATATGCAGGAACCAACTTAAATAATTGAGGTCAGAGGCAGACACTTGCTTTAATCCCTTGAGAAGGACCAGTTCACCAAATCCATCACCCAGAAACACATGCAACAGTCCAGGCCATTCATCACTCACTCTGGGATTTATTAGTTAGGTCTGGAGCCGGGTGGGTGAGAGGTTAAATGAGGAGCATTGTGTTTGTGGTTATCAGCAGAGAGAGCCCAAAGTGGGTCCGTCTGCTAACACACACACAGACACACACAAACACACACACTGATAACACTAAAGCTCATAAACAGTCCCACACAAACATCGTGTGGAAAAAGGAGCTGTCTGCAGGCCAGCGAAACACTCAACATGAGCATACTTCTTAAGCACACTGAATGACCAAAGTACACACACTGACATGCTCACTCTTTGTCTAATACATGCCTATGTACACACACACACACACACACACACACACACACAAAAACTTGGTATAAATAGGGCCACAGCTAGCTAGCCGGATTGCCCAGGGGCACCGCACCATGTCTCATCACTGTAAGCTAATGTTGAACACAGCGCTGGAGTTTGGCGTAACTGCTGTCACTTTGGCTTCGGATCCAGGTTATGCGCTCGAAGCTCAAATAGGCCAGGTTCTGCGTTACGGGGTCACCGCTTCTACAAGAGGTGCACACTTTTTCAGGGACAAACACGGACCAACATGTGAGTGTTTCGGAGGCTTTTACTACTAACTGCCGCTTAAAAGGCTTTCTGCTGCGCTCAAGCCTTGAACATTCAGCTACAAAACCAAAAAGGAGTCGGAGTGTGTCTGTGTGTGTGGAGTGTGTGTAAGTGCTCTCTATCTCGCCAGCCTCAAATCCAAAGCAATTAGAGAGGCCAGATGGTGGGCTGGACTCACAGTAAATAGCTGTGCATCGACAGAAGACGCCTGCAACAAAAATGAACTGTGACAAGGAGCCAGGATGACACGCAGATACATGACGGCATCAAAGCACCAGGCAAACATCGAGGATGCGCTGCCATGACCGCCATAAACCAACTGTCACAGTTGTGGGGATGTTAACAGCACAGCTTGATTGTATTGTTTGATGGCAACACAGAGGGGGTACTTGTATGTAAAACAAAATAAGGCAGATGCACATACACGCATGAAAGCACACATTCATTCTCAAGCCAGAACCTTCATACACAAACCTACACACACACACACACACACACACACACACACACAAACATACACGACCAAACCAGTTTGGTTTAGTCAGAGTTCAAACAATGCAGCCTTTGAGAGGCGCGCCATTCACAGAGTTTCAGCTTGGCCTGCACATTCCCCAACTGAAAACACAAGCTGCCTCCCTCCAGGAAAACCACTGAAGCTGCAGCGCCACATTCCTGAGCTCTATCCTTTTCGGTGTGCGCGCCTGAGAGGTGTTGAGGCTCCACTGAATGTAATGGTTATATATAGTGTCCATGCAGCTTGAAATTAGTGAGAGCATGTGCGCTTTGTATCCTCCTTCATATGCTCGGTTAAGAAACGTGTCCTTTAAAACAACTACAGTCATCTCCTGCGTAGTTGTTACCAAGGTAGCAAGTTTACTTCAACCTACCATGGAAAAGTATAGGAATCAGAGAGACCGAGAGGTGGAGCTTGAGCCCACGACAATTGCAATGCACTTTTTGGCCTCTCCTATTCCTGTGCTCGATTTCATAAGCTTGTTATCACGACTCTGTTGACACACGCACACAGATTCATCACAACTGAAATGAGACAAACAGCCAGACCAGGAAATGAGAGTGAAAAAAACAAAACACATGGGCTGCAGTGTGAAGGATGGGTGACAAGAAACAGAGCGGCCACTTCATTTCCCGATCAATTAATCTATAAATCTAATCATTGAGAATCAATGATGGGCACTTCCATCCAATCTGCCACCTCACTCATCCAAGAGAACCTCAAGTGTTGAAGAGAAAGAGAAAAAGACAAACAGACTGGAACATTTCAAAAATCAAGAAATCTTTAATAGCAACCAAATACGAAAAAATATAGAAAGACACAACAAAATGGTGACAACAATTCTAATTCAGTTTTTTTTGTCTTCAAAAGTCCCAAATAAATGGTAAATAATATTACAAAAACAAAAACACAACTTTTACACAGAGCAGTTGATAATGAAAAAAGCACATTTTGGGGTAAGACTGTTTTGTTGTGTGTACAGTACATTTGTATAGAAGAAGCACATTTGCCAGTTTTGGCAGCAATCACAGCGCAGCAGTCAAGAATAAAGCACTCAGAAAACATAAATTATAAAGCACTGCAAAATAACAGAAATCGGAAGAAACTGTAATAGGGGAAAATAAATCCTTCATGCTTGCCGTCACTGAGAAATACACAAACGTGACACCATAAATTAGTAATATCTTTTTCTCTGCTACATATTTATATATTTATACTATGTACACAGGGAAGTTATTTTTTCTTCTTCTTTTATGCAAGTGAGATGTTAAGGCTTTGATTAGTCATCAAATGTTTGGATTAGAAGAAATTGCAACACTATGTGGCTTTCTGGGGAGAAAAGAATATTGTGGTTTTTTTACTACCTAACCTTGTGCTAGACCCGGGCCAGGATCAAGGATTTCTCTAAAAGCATTTTGTCTGACAAGCCTTACTTGGGTTCTCAGGTGGGTGGCAACGGTGTGCGTGCTGTATGCGTGCGTGCGTCTGAGGAGGCGGTCGTGGCGGCGAAGGTGGCTGAAGTGAGAGAAGTCTAAAACAACATTTTGGAGATGAGTAGGAAGTTGTGATGCTCTAAAAGCATCCAAAGGGATCCAGGAGGGGGAGCAGGTCATCGCAGTGGCATGTTTAGAAAAGCTGTAATCGTAGGGAACAAAAGTTGAACGGACAAACAGTTTCCTAAAAAGCCAGTTTCTTTGATACTGGGTGAAAGGTGTGCCCCTGAATGTGTAGTTGTCTCTGTTCTACACGGTCAATCAGGTGATTCTGGATCCGTTTTGACTATTTGGGGGAATAGAAAGCAGTGAAGCAAGGGACACATCATGCCGCGGCTCTTTCCACCGCAACAGGCCTTGGTATATGTCCTGACAGAGCCACTGAGCACGAAGAGGAGGAGAAAGAAGTGTGTGTTTGTGTGTGTGCAGCTATGCAAGTACATTTGTGTGGGTTTATGTCAGGAGATGGCAGACTTGTCAGGTATGAGGTGTCTCCTGCACAGTTTGGCTGTGGGAGTGAGCATAATGAGAGTGACTGAGGTGTGTTTGTGTGTGGGCGAATGTTTCTCTGCATTCCGCGTATATAGGAGTGCGTCGTCAAATTGCACGGTAAAATCTTCAGTATAGCAGTTTTATCACGGTGGCGACTTAGGTTACAGCCCCAATGGCAGCGAGAGATAACCTGAAGATACCCCCAGCCATCACGAAAATACTGACAATACTATACACACATGCGCACAGAGAGCTGACTCAACACAGATCAATGCCTGTGTGGTTACGATCCACCTGATGAATTATGACAATTGTGGGTATTTTTGCTTTGTGCAGGGTGAGTGTCGTGACGGGGAAAGGGGAAGCCAATTGTGCAAAACAAACATTGTGTGCTTATTATGTGGAAAAGCAGGCAATGCTAACAAAAACATTATACAAGTCTAATTATTTTTTCCCACCGATACAAATCGACTCTTTAGGCAAACTCAGCTCAGTCTGTCCAGCATGTTGAAACATCCAAACCACCGAGGTATTCATTAGATTAAAAATTACATTCTGAATGCCATCCGAGACATTTGAACTTTAGGCTTAGCCGACCCGAAACATCTTCCACTGTACTTCCACAACACTGGCAACACTGGCTCCATCGATCTGATATTTACATTGTCATAAATATCCACATTTTCACAAGAAAAATAAAGATGCTTACATATATAGTACACAGATACCTCACACCAAAATGTACATACAACAGTTTTGTCGCTATTTTGACCCCAAATACCAAGGATTTTATATTACTCATATTTATTTTCGTTGCGGTGACACACACGAGTGCAAAAATATGTAAAAGCATTTTTTTTATTATTTTGAGTGGTTGTGACAAATCAGCTGTGTTCAGTAAAATTACTGTACCCCAGGTTGACAGGAGTCACATTTCTGTATAAGCTAAGGCCATTAGACAATAATCCTATTCAACACGCTGGCTTACAATATTCTAGACGGTGCTCAAACACTGAAAGCCGTCCGTTTCTGTCAACTGCCTCCTGTGTCTATCTCTTACTCTCTCTCTCTGCCTCTTTAAAAGGTTAAAAGCCATCACAATGGTAAACTAGCATTGCCTCGCCTTATACAGATACTTTTTTCTGTATGTGAGTGTTTCTCACCTCTATAGCCCAAGGTTAAAAACAGATGTGAGAGGAAATGCAGGCAAGCGCAATCACCCTTGCTCTTGGCAATGGGTCTCCCTGCATTTGACCTCATGACCTGCAGCGAACTGCAACCCAGATCTTTGCTGGGTCTTACAAGAGGGCAGTACAGTCATCGAGAGCTGCACTCATCCGATTCCCAGTGGGTCAAGAGAGGGTGGGGGGAGTTGATTAGAAGCCCAGGAAAAGCATGATTAGTGGAGCTACAGCAGGACTTCTCTCACAGATTGTCCATCACAGTCATCCAGTGCCTACATGGATACTGTGACGCATACAAACACGGGCAGTAACCACGCATGTTTGCCTGAGCAGGCCTCCGGTGGCTCGTTAGAAGGATAAATTAACAGTCAGGAAACAATCACCCTTAAAGCTGCATCATAAAAGGGCCATTTCACTGCTTACTGCCCGTTCGTCAATATGACTCTTGGAGCTCCGCTTGGACCTTTTAAGTCTCCCGATCAATTTACTGCATTTAACACCATCTCCTAATGGAAAGAAATATCACATGCATCTAATAGAAAATCTATCTAACCTAACCACTTAGGGGGGGTGAGCTTATGTTAAATCCAGCCATTTACTGACATGTAGGAGGAGACAGTAGCGTCCGTGTGGTGTAGTGTAGTGAGCATGACCACTGCAGGTGGATTCGTCAGGCCCGGCATGTCAGAGCAAACATGGATGGAATAGAGTAAGTAGGGCGTTTGACAAATTAGGAGCAGTAAAATATCCCACTGCTCTCTGTGGCCCTGACCTCGACACTACCGGATAAATCATAAACTCCCCATAAACACTGGAAGAGAGGGATGAAGAGAGAGCGAGAGAAGGAGGAATGATGGCGAGATAGAGGTGGGAGGGGGATCGCCACGTCATAAACGATAAGTGGTGGCAATCTGTTGGTCCCAGCTAAGCGAGCGACTTCACGGCTCATTACCAATCAAGCTCCTCCTGTCAGGAGTGCTCTGAAGAGACCGGGATGAGGAGGAAGAGAAAAGAACAGACATGCTCCTCTCTAGGCCTCCTGCATCCCTCTCTCTCCCTCCCTTGACCCTGTCAGGTTGACTATACCTCACTCCCTCATCTCTTGCTTACCATCTCTTACCTCCAGGCACAGGACAAAAGTTTGCATGTGAATACCTTTGTTGTGCAAACTTTCTTTGTTAAATTCAGACGCTCTGGTATATGTGCAGCAAATAAGGACCTAGAGTTTTTTTGTTTTTTTTATGTCGTTAAGTCAAGCGTGTCTACTGTTGCTGATGGTTTGCAGAGAAGTTTGAGAGGAAGGCAGAGAGAGTGGAAATGAATGCTCACCAGTAGACTGGAGCAAATACTTTGTTCTCTTCTCTAAATCACCTGCAGGCTACAGTCAATACCTTTAACACCTTCCTCCCCACCCATCACTAGCTACTAACTACCCATGAGCTGTCACAGCCCATTGCATTACCAAAACAAAAGGTTTCCCACAGGAGATAGCAGGGAAGACGCAACTGCTTGACAACCCCTTCCACTTTACAGTTTTGGTGAAGATAAGAGTGAATATGCAAGTGAGTTGCCGCCTTTATAGCCAAGTTTGTATCATGATTCCATTATTCTACTCCCACACTACACAGTTTCTCCGTTTTAGTCTGTCTGTCTGTCAAGATTCCTTGTCAAGGTCCCAGTGATAGCGATAGCATGAGCAGAAGCAGTGTGAGACAAGTTGTTTCTTTTCTCCGTTTGATTTTTAGTTCTTTGGGACCAGATAACAGAAATCCTCTTTTCCGAATATCCCTCCACACACTCCTGTTCATTCAGTCCATTCTGGGGCTGCACTGTGATTAATAGTAGGCTATGTTTCAAATAAATTTTCAAAAATAAAAGTGGTATTATTTTCTTTTCTCTCCATCAGACAGGGATGAGACCCTGGAGCCACAAAATCCTTGGGAGGAATCCTCCATCCCTCCTTTTTCTCCTCCTCCTTTCCTCCTCTCCTCCTCCTCTATACGTAAACAGCAGTCCGTGAGATGACGGAGCCATCCCGCTGGGACTCCATGTCATCATCCATGTAATCTCCAATCATATCATCCTGGTCATGCGGTGGGCGAAGCTGAAGGATGGGGGCCCCTCCTCCAGTGAAGTGGTCATACCTCTCGTCCTCCTCTAGCTCATCAAACTTCCTCCTTTCCACGTCATCCAATTCATTGCTCAGCAGGATATCTTGGGCGGTGGGTGTAGTGGCAACAACTTCAGGCCGACCCCCAATGGTGAGCGGCTGGTGGTGGTTGTTTTTCTCTCCGAGGCCCTGGTGGGGTGAGCTCTCGTCGTAATTGTATATGGGGCCGTTGTTGTTGCCGCCTCCGACGCCACCGCCTGCGCCTCCGCCCGTGCCGTTCTTGCTGGCCTTCTTGCCGCCGCCAAATATGCGCGTCTTCATGTCACTGCCGCCATTGGCGCGGTAACCCTGCTGTTGCCTGCGGCTGCGGGTGACAAGCACGGCGATGAGAGCGGTGACCAAAAGGAGGGCCAGCAGGGAGCCGATCACAGCGCCTGCCACCACGCCGGCATTGGATGGGTTCACTGAGGGCTCTGTAGGAGGGAGGGAGAGGCAGGGAGGGAGAAAAAGGAAGAAAGGAATATGGGTGAGAAAAGCGAAAAAAAAGAGAACAGTGTGAAACATGGAGAGGGCAGGGAGGGAATAGAGACAGCATAAAGAGGAAAAAGGAAGAAAGGGTAATGTCGAGGAAAAACGAGAAAGGTAGGAGTTGGAGGATGTCAGTTGTGCTGATCTGAATTGTATTCAGTGAAGTGTGTAAGAGTGCTGAGGTGTCAGTAGAGTCAAAAGTGTGTGTATGTGTGCGCTGAGCCTCTTCCTACACTGACATTTCCTCCTCTCCCTCAGAGCTGCTCCTGTCCCAATTCCCACAGCCACGTCACGATAACGACGCAACCGCGTCTCCCTGTGTTGCCCTTCAACGGCCGTGGTCCATCCAAGGCTCACCACAAATCACAAGGCAAGACAAGGCAAGGGGGGAGGGCGGGCGCAAGCCACACACATACACTTTCTGGAGGAGCAGGGAATGGCAGGGGCAAAACAGGTGGAGGCCATGCAGCGGAGGAGGATAATGATGGATTGAGGAGTGGATGGTGGGAATTAGAAGAGGAGGAGGAGGAGGAGGTGGAGGTGGCGGCAAAGTGAGTAAGTGACAAAGTGACTCTGCTCAATGCTAATGGCTTCCAGGAACAGTTGTCATTCCACAGAGGGAAACTTTGGCAAACCCTCTCCCCAAAAGGCGCTGCGCCAGTTAGCTTTATTAGTTTAGTCACTACTGCCATGGTACACATTGCATGCACAAGAAAAAAAAGCCATTTTAAGTTAATTTTGAATTAAACAAGGGCTTTCACAGGAACTAGATATAAGGGACTAGGGTATAAGCAAAGCTAGCCTCCACAGTCAATGCACATTATTTCTGTCTGTGTATCAAAACTCAGAGTAAGGTACAGTACTCGTGTCTAAATCAGGGTTGTGAACACATCCTATACGACTTGTCCACAATATAGTGCTCCTACTCTGAACTCCCACAACTTCCCACTGCAGTGATATTAGTTCAATATTTCAAAGCAAGTATTTGAACAGCAAAAAGATACAACAAGTTTGCAGAGAAGTAAACCACCAGTTAACACTTAGGCTTGGTATCGTTTAAAATGATTGGATTTACCGTGGCAATAACACGCCTACGTTTTGGTACCACAAACACCTAAATACTGTTTTCACTTCATTCCTTACTTTGAAGGAATGTTTTTCTAAAATCACAATCAGCCTATTTAAATGCAATAGTTGTGTTCGCAGACATACAACCTAAAAAATATATACAAGTGTAAAAAAATCAAAAAAGTTATGAAACCTGATTTAATGAGAAAGTATTGACTCATAATTAAGCAAACCAGCTTTCAGTACTTTCCATGGACACATTTCAGTCATTGCTCAAAAAGTATTGAGGTTTGAAAACAGGCAAGTTAAGACACGCCGAGCGAGAAAAGCCTTGAGCAGAACCATGACAGTGTTACTGCTTTGCACAGGCTTTTGGGGGCCATGAGTTCAGGGCTCTAAGTGCTTTCTGGGACTATGACAACTCCCCGCAGACCCTGTGACCGTTTCCCCCATGTGGTCATCATCTATAACTCAGTGGGCAGGGAGTATGCCACTAACACTGCCGGAGTTAAGGGTCAGCTCCACTCATGCTGTACGCATTCACTGTACTGTGAAGCACTTTGAACCAACATGTTCTCCAAATCACAGACAAGGAAATATGTACAAGTAATAACTTGTATAGTGAGGAGAAGTACTTCGGTGTGATGGATATACAGCTCAGACCGTATTCCAAAAGCCTTCAGAGCTTCAAAAGCTACATTTCATACAAGGGAATATTGATGGCAGAATGTATACTATTCCTACTTGTCCAGGGTTCAAAGTATTCAAGTTTAAGTTTAAGGAGGATTTTGTTTTTGTACGAATACATGTGCTTAATCATTTTTAGTTATTGTTCTTGTTTTTTCAGTTTGGACTATTTTCAATAACCCAGACGCAATAAGCAAAATCATTTAATTTTACTACACATTGATGCAAAAATACTATTCTCACGGAAAAAAAGTGTTTTTATCATCAATAATTTTGAAGTGTTCCTGCTTCTTTCAGGTTTGAGCGCATAAGCTACACAATAAAATAAAGAACGTTTTTGCTAAGCTGAACATCCTTTCCACTCTGTGCACTTTCACTAGCCGCTGCACAGGATTAAACAGCAGACGCCGCAGTTGAAATCCCTGCCGAAATTTGAAAAGAAGTGAAACAGCCCGATTCTTATTGTCGTTTCCTTTTGCAATCCATCAGAAGCTGGCCCCTCGTGTTAAGTGTACAGAGAGTTGACAGAATTACTCTTGTAATACTGATCCTTGTCAAAAGAAGAAGTGGTCGTCTACACCTGTGCCCCGCTCTACTCATCCTCTTTATTTCAGCCTCTCATCTCCTCCACGGACCCTTTCTCCATCTCTGCCTCCACTCCACCAGCTGTCTCCTGCATACTTTTTTTTGTGTCCCCGAAATTCAATTCTACCTGCCATCTTACGTTTGTATTTCACACGTATGCCCTGGGGGGGATGATTTCATGTGGGTATACTTTTCTCTTTCTTTCAATTTTTCCCAGTCGCCTCCCCAAGCACACGATCTCCCTCTCCTCCTATTTTCCCGCGAGCAGTGCTAAACATTCCTGTTCACACACATGAGAGCGAGAGCTAGCCCTCAGTGTCCACTTGTAACAGGAACACAAGAAATGCATTATCACCCCGGGCTCTGTGGCTCTCTGGCACAGGCAACGTGGCAATAATCTCTGTGCAAACTTGGAGCCGGATGCTGCCACACATTGCTGTCTCATCAAAGGGAATTACGCTGAAAATGAAATGCAAATGCCCCCTAAATTCCTCTCATCCAATTATTTTTAATGCGTCGATCAAGTCAGTTCTTAAGTGTCTCTGTCTATTCCGTATATGTCTCTGCTGGTGATTTAAAATCCGTTAGTGGGTGATAATTCATGTTTTATTCTCCCCTTCTAAAGACCACGCTTAAAAGATTCAGGAGATAGATGTAAAAGAAGCCACTCCAGGCTCCCAGTACAGGCCCACTACAGACCTAGACACATCCCAACAAAGCACCAAAGGAATTTATTTCAGAGGGTGAGGAGAGGACATCTTCTAAACACATGCTGCTGGATGAGCCAGCAGAAAAACCTGCAATATGCATGCTGTGTGGCCAACAAGGGTGGGGGAAATATAAAACACAAACATGCAGAACTACAGTACCCCACCATTTCCATTCACACACACACCAACCATACTGCGGAAGCCCAAATAAAATGCTCCTTATGTAGTCATGTCCAGCACGACCGTAAGCTCCAAGTGACCGCAAGTAATGAAAGAGATGGAGCGAAAGTAACGTCTGCAGCCTCTCAAAAACATGCATGCGCGCGCACGCACACACACACACACGCACACACACACACACACACACACAACTGGGCTGCACCTAGAGCATAGCTTAGTAGTATTCTCCATCAGCATGTTAACTTATTGAAGAGAGCTGTGAGTGTGTGCTAATGAGGGGTGGGCAGAGGGCCAGTAGCAGGCTGGAGGGAGACTTGGCTCCATCAGACCTGTTCCCCAGCCGTTTTCGCATGGTCGGAGACACACACTGACAGACAGACAGACAGATACAAGCAGACACACACACACACACACACACACACACACACACACACACACACAGACACCCCCACACACACACACCCAAACCCAGTGGAGGAAATTGTCCAAGCCCTTTGCTCTTGAACTGCCTTCTGAGATGAGTTTGAAAATGGGAGACACAAGAACCCTGGTGAGAGGAGACTGGAATGGAGGGATAGATGAAGAGATGGGGACTACTAAACTGTAATTAAGGAATAGCTACTGGTTTTAAAGAGTGAAGCTTAAAGAGGGGGAGATAGCACAGGCATGAGCAGGAGACAGAGAGAGAGAGAGAGAATGCTGGAGGCTGCAGTCTCTCCTCTGAGCGGGGAGATCAGCGGCAGACTTGCGGAGGCTGAAAGACAACCTGTGAGAGATAAGGAGGATGAGGAGAGAGCATATGCTAACTGTGAGGATGAGAGATGCAATGAAAAGAGCAAACTGCAGCAAAAGATAGCGAGCGCGAGATAAATCGAAAGAAAGCGGAGAGGAGAACAGGGGTAGACTACTTCTGTGTGTGTGAGTAAGCAGCATGGATCGAAGATGAGGAGGTGAGGAGATGACATCCATCCCTCTCTGTCTCCGAGGGCACAGGACAAGGCTGAGGGCAGAGGATTTGGGCAAACACCCAGACCGAAACACACAAGTGTGTAGATGTATGTGTGTCAGCAGCTGTGGGGTAGAGAGGAGTGGGGAGGGGAGGGGGGACCTGCTATGTAGCAGGTGCTGGCCATTTCACGCCTGTCGGCCCCTCTTAGCCCTGTTTGTCTACACACATTCACATTAGCCTCTACAGGTCTGCATCGCTATCCCATCTGGAGTCATTTCGCATCTTTCTCTTGTTCCGTTTCGACAATCATCCACTCCAACCAACACAAACTCAATTCGGAACACTTCTTGCCATCTCTCTGGCTTTAACAAAACCTTCTTAACGCTGACACTTGCTGGTTGCCTCAGTCACCTCTTAACTGCCGGCAAATTTAGCTCACATCTAATCCTCCTCCTCCTCCTCTGCCAGTGAGTAAGAGAGTAGTGGGAAGGAGGGAGGAGGTGATCGGCCAAGTGTGCGCAAGAGGAGATGGAGGTGGGAGATGACGGGACAAGGAAACTGTGGGAAGTTCAACACTGGAAGAGACAAGAGAAACAAAAAAAGGAGAGAAGAAGAAGAAAAAAAAGGAGAAAGTGGGATGAAGAATGGGAGTGAAAACGTAGGACAAAACACAGAAGAAGGGAGCGGATGGTGGAATGAAGAGAGAAGCAGCCAGGAGCTGAAGCAGCAAAGGGTGACTGATCCGCTCTGAGAGGCTTGGAGACAGACAGACACACACGCAATGCTGAAAGATAGTGGAGGCCAATAGCAGTGGAGATGGGATGCAGTGGCACAAGATTCCCATGGGAGTTTTAAATGCCGTCAGCATCTGCTCTCTCCCTCTATCTCTCAATGTGAGGCGAGCATGCTGGCACAGATTTATCCCAGTGCACGTTCTCTGGCTTTTTAGTCAAAAAGCAGCCACCTCTATCTTCCTCCCTCTGCTTCCTCGATCATTGTATCTTCCCTGCTTGTTGCTTGTAATACACAGCAGGAGATGGTGACATCCTTTGTGCTACAGAAGCCAGTTACGCTACTGTGCAGCAGTACAGAATGGCCCCAGAGGAGTAGTGATGCATGCTGTGGCACCATAAGGAGCCAAGGGACTTAAAGAAAGATGGGGGGTGAGAGAGAAAGACAGGAGAAAAAAAATAATGAAATAAGACTGAGACCGAGCAAGAGAACTAGAAAAAAAGAGGAAAGAAAAAATGAGGGCATGAAGTAGCTGGGTTTCTCTTAAACTGGAACTACCCGAGAAGCACACTTTACTTTACCTACCTACCTGCCTACCTCCCCCCACAAACCCCAACCTTCCACGATTTACCCCCATGTCAGCAGAAAATAACTTCCAGTGAAGTGCAGGCAGAAAAGTGGATGGGATGTATTTTGTATGAAGATCAATGCAGGAGTGAACCTTGTTGAGGGGTAGAACAAACTACACAGCACACAGACAGATGCATACACCTAAATACAAACATAACACATCTCAAATAAGAACCTGCAGACACACACACACACACACACACACACACACACACACACACACACACACGCACGGTGTATCAGCGCTCATCTCGTATCCCAAGGCAACACTGAAATCCACTTCATTTCAAAGTCAACAGTGTCACCAAGAGTCAAATATATCACTTTTAGAGTCGCTGACACTAATGAACGCACTCATTTGCTTTGCTTCAGTCTCTTTAGTCATTAGTGACAGCCATAGGTACTGCTGACAAGCTATTTAGTAGCTATTGTGATCGTGACTTTTGGGGGCGGACTGCTCGCTCTCATTTTAGAAAGATAAAAGGAAAAGCAGAAATATCATCTTTTCTATGTGCACCGCTCACAATGTGATCTATCACCAAAGATCTTGTGAAAAAGCGCTTTGTAAATGCCATGTGATGTACAAAGCCGAAGGACAGAACTTGAGTACCACTGAGTCAGAGAAACTTTGATAATTCCATTTTATTGAGCGCATGCAAAGAGACGGAAATGTGACATGCATTCCTAATAGGACATAGAGGAAGAGATATTAAAAGTTTAAAGGGAAAACCAAAACACACACAAAAACACACACACAGCAGCTGGACCCTCTAGCCCTACACTACACACCTAAGACAGTCCTCAGCACAGAGAATGTGTGTGTGTTCATTTGAGGCAGAATGAGGCGTGTATCCCTGAGGAAAACATTCGAGCATCGCACATCAGGAAATGTGTATCATGTGTGATGAAAGTGCACTTGGTTCCAGTCGATCAGCTGAGATTATATGAATGTTTTCATATTCAAGCCAGGGGAAGGTTGAGATGATAAACGAGACCCATGCGAGCCACAAATGTGTTTTTCATTTCACTCCTGAAACGTTGACCGCTTTACTGAAACATTGACTGTGTCTAATTCATCTGTGTGGCAGGACGTTAGCAACTTACACCAATGGGTGGATTTGTGATCTTGAGTGATTTTAATGGTCAGTCTTCAAATCACACAGAAGTGCACAAAAAGAACACTTTTATTACTCGTGTCTCGTGACGAGCACACATTGTTGTACTTAAAATCAGGTTGAAGTGCATTTCTAATTGTTATCTGGCCTCAATATTGAGCAGTGTTTATGCACATGCTATGTATATACTTGCATATTGACACGTTTGCGTGTGTGCCTGTTTGTGTCCTCAAACTCACCTCTAACAATGACCGTGACCTGGTCCTTGCCGGTCCCGATGCGGTTCCTGACCTCGCAGACAAAAGTGGTGTTGACAGCATCGTCCACCTTCAGGACCTTCAGCACGTTGTCTGTGATCTGCACCGTGTCTGGCTTCTCTCCCGACATCCTGCAGGGACATGAGCATACAGGCATGAGGAGAACAAAAAGAGAGAGAAGGCCAGAAAAAGAAAAAGGGAATAGGATTGTGGTTTGTTCAACTTTGGGCACATTGAGACCTACGTGCATTTATAGAAATGAGCTGTATTGAGCCACGTCATCAAATTTCACTAATCTTGATCGGCAGTGCAAAACCAATCCTTCCTCAAAAGGCAATCCATTATCACTCAATGAAGGAAAATATGATGGGGGCATCAAAACTGTTGTATCTGGACCCAAAAACTCAGAATTTCCGTTTGTGTTGCTTTTTTTTTCTTCTTCAAATTTTGTCGGTTACGTTAATATCTGATAATATGGGGGGAAAAAAGGGGGAAAAAAGAGATCAGATTGTGCTTTTCATTATGCTAGGGTTAAATCTCGAGTCGCAGAGTCCATTATTAGAAATTATAAGGCTATCTCCATAATCAGAGCACAGAGTTGTAGTGGCAATAATAGAAAGCGCTGATTACAGCTCTGTGGACCTGGGAATGAAGAGCACGGAAGATTGAGAAGAAAAGAGATAAGAGAAAGGAAGAAACAATAGAAAACAGAAGAGCAAGACATAACAAAAGAAGATGATGGCTGTGTGGATACTCACGTCTTCCACTGGGTGGTCAATGGAGCAGGGTTTCCGTTAGCCTGGCAGGTGAGCACCACATTTGTACGACCCACATACCAATTATTATCATAACCCACTATTGTCACCCGAGGAATGTCTGAGGGAAATACAGGTGGATGGCAGAAGAGAGGAGAAAAAAACAAAACAGCAAAGAACTCAATTAGTCACTCGAAGTTTCATGTGAAAGTGCGAACAGCAAAGTAATTGAAGGAATAGACAGTGCTGTGTTGTGTGGTGTCTTACACTGAACAGCTAGCTTCAACGGGAAGCTCTCTGGTTTGACCTGGGTCCTGTGCGCCACCACACAGCTGAGGTCTTTCCCGTTGTCTGCTGCTGTGGGAATCATGCGGTACTCGCTGCTGACGGTCATGGTGTTGTCGACCCCTGGCTTCGACACCGTTGTTGCGTTGCCGTTGGCTGTGGTCACCCAGGTGATCTCGGCAGCGGGGCGGCCATCAGCAGACTCGCAGCGGGCCACAACAACCGGCTTATCGCCTGCCAGCACTGTGACGATGGAGGCCGAGTTCTGAGGCTTAGCTGATGGACGGATGGATTGATGCAAGGGCGAAGGGTGAAGAGAGAGAGAGGGGGACAGAATGGCAGAGAAGATTAAAGGATGTAGGAATAGATAAAACAGAAATAAGACAGCTGAGGGAAAGATAATGTGCACCATTATTGATAAACAATTTGAGTCGGCAGCCTGGCAAAAGCAAATTCAAAAACTCAAACCACTTTTGTCCCCCCCAATGACCCTTGCTCTTCTATTTATTTTCTGTCCAGAGCTCACATTCATAAACACTTACAAGCACCAGTCCAAAACACATCCAAACCCTAAATCTTCTTCCCATCTCTCCCTACATTTCTTTAATCTATTCCCCTCTATCCCTATCATGCGCCAGTGTTAACAAAACTATTTCCATGACCGGTCTAGTGCATTTCCATACACAAATTCTAAAATCACAACATGATCTCTGTCATCCCCCATCCTTCTACCTCCTTCCTCAATTTCCCTCCATGATAGGAGTGTAGGATCAGAGGAGAAGCGGCAGGACAGGAGCTGACAGCAGGCATGACAAGCAGCCAGATCAATACAGAGCCTTAGGGGAGGCCGGGATGCGTTGTGTGAAGAGAGCGTAGCAGAGGCGCTGGTGGCCAAAGTTAGACCAATGGTTCTATTGCATTAACAAGAACACAATTGATCTGACAATACCACTTAGAATAGCAATTAAGCAACGCTGGGCATGCTTTTAACCTGCATGCTACCTTTGGGGGAGGGAGATAGCTAGAGAGGTAGGCGGAGACGACTTTGCATATTACACATTACATATAAAATAACTATTACACCATAACAGCTTCAATGCACATTGATTAAGGAAGTCTAACTCTACTAGAGAGGCGGGCACCATGAGACACTCCGTTTTCCGTCGGGAAAAGCAATCGGCCCGTTCTCTTGTTTTAAATTACTTTGACTAATCAATCTATTCATGGTATAAAAGTCTTACAAAAGGTTTTTGCCAACTAAAGATCTTACAGAACAGGTTAGTCCGGGTTGTGTTGGCTTTGATTCCTTTGTACCCGACAAAGAGACAATTTAGGCATGAAATGTTGTACTTTTTTATTTTATAAGGGAGCAATGAACAATATTTCATGTCCTCGGAAGGCAGACCCCTGTACGTGTCTGTATGTCTTTAACCACGAGTGACTTTTTAACTGCAATGATTATATCTGTGTCCTCGTATTGTGTATATATATATATACACACACACACACACACACACACACACACACACATACAGATTATGTTTGTGACCAACCTAGCATGATCAGCTGTGTGATGCCTTGCTCGTTGCCTCTGGGGTAGGTGGCATACTCGCAGATGTACTTCCCCTCATCGGTCATCCTAACATTGCTTATCTCGATGGAGGGATTGGCGAGGTTTGGAGGACTGGGTGTGAAGCTGACTCTGCCCTTAACGGGCGAGTCGGGGTAGCTGGCCTCAAAGTTGGGGTGAAACACAGCGATGTTGATCCTTTCTCCGTCTTTAGGCTCGTAGATCCACGTGACCTGTGGTGGAGGGGGCACGGGGTCAGTGGTTAGGATGCATACAGTGACTCAGCAGCAGGCCTCATTGATCATGGCATTGATAAACAACCATGCAGAGCATTTGAAGACAGCATCCATTTTTCTGTAAACTCCACGGGGCAGTGTACACAGCGGCATCACAATCAAGGAATTGGAGCAGGTATGAATATGGATGCGACTCTTTCAGGAGGAGCACTTGCTCTCTCTCAGCTGCTCTTAGTGAAACCAAACAGAGTTGTGTACTTCCCACTTCATTGAGATGCAACTAAGAAGTCGTTCTATTACCATATTCAATCCCCTAAAGCAAAATGAAAGTTAGTATGGTTTGTTCGGAGTCATAAAATCTGATAAAAAATAAATTTAAAAAAACTATTACTAGCCTTGGGATACTTTGTTGGCTATGATTTGCTAGATTAAGATTTAAATGGGATAGGTAAGCAAGGCACAAGTATTATCCTCGTTTATTTTGGTTGCAACCAGTTGTTGTTATCCATCTGTGGGACTATGTTCCTCACACCCGCAGAATCAGGTTGATACATAATTAACAAATACTTTATTTTACAGCAAAATAGGCACATATATTACATTGTCTATTTGCTTAATGGTCAATGTGTTCGCTTCAATTGTAAAATCAAATTGTAGTCCTAAGCAATTTCAACAAATTGTACCATGTCTAGTCAGCACAATGAGCTGCAATTTCAAGCTCAAACAGACACTTTTATTAGAATTTCATCCCACAAACCAAGTTTAGAGCCTATATGAGTGCAGTTGTATAAAGAAGTAATCAAATCCTAACTGAAAAAAGAAAAACAGAGTCTATCAAGACTGTATCTGACCATTGTGAGCTGACTCCCAGCGGCATCGGTGAAGGCGCAGCGCAGGTTGACAGTTTGGCCAGGATACGACAACACTTCTGGCTCCACCTTCACCCGCTGACCGGACACTCCTAGAAGAAGTAGAGAAAGAGAGGGAGAAACATTAATGTCAATCCTTTTTCCCCAAATTGGCAGAGTAGACAAGGGAAGGGAGCAGAGGAATCGTGTTGCTACAAAGCCTGCTGATAAATGAGGACAGTGTGGTAGTGTCTGGTACAACAGAGGACAGCATTAGTGAACCCAGGCAAGTAGGCCAAGAGTCTGGTATCTCTCCATGGCTCTGTGTGTGTGTGTGTGTGTGTGTGTGTGTGTGTGTGTGTGTGTGTGTGTGTGTGTGTGTGTGTGTGTGTGTGTGTGTGTGTGTGTGTGTGTGCGTGCGCACAAAGTGGCTGAAAAAAAGAAGATATGTGGGTTTTTTTTTTAAAAAGAGGAAATCCAGTTCTCTTTTGCACATAGGTCATAAATCATCCAGAAGGTTTATGCTTTTCTGTAGCCTGCCATTTGCTGTGCCGACACATTCCTGTGTTACAGCAAAGAATGAAAATAAATATGCTTTTCTTAGTGCGTTGTGTCAGTTGGAGTGGGAAAAACCGAAAGAGGGAAGGAGCTTTAAAACTACAATCTGTCCACATTCATGTGTGTGTGACTGTGTGTGACTGTGTGTGTGTGAAATCCAGGTCTCTGTGAAAATATAATTACTTGTATGAGTAAGCGCGCATTAGTGTATGTCAGCAAGATGGCACCTGTTTTAAGTGAGAGTGGATTACCTGCGGATACACAACTTCAAATGTCTGCAGCCAGAGTCTGTGTGTTTAAGGGAATGCGCATGTGCTTACAATGAGTCTACAGCAAGCTAAAACAGCACCAAGGAAACGATTTCCCCTTAAGACAAACAATTACTTGCGGAACTAGTTCCACCAGTTTGTGCTGAGCCAAAGCAGTTGTGGAACTAATATGATCTGCGGGGCTGATGGAGCACACAAACAGAAACTCCCACACACATTAAACCCGTAGGCTAGGAGATAAGAAGAAAGGCCAGTGCTGTCTTTCTCTTTTGACGAGCAATAAACACCACTCCTTCTCTTCTCTGGGGAGATCTGAGTTATCAATACAGCGGAAAAGAAAAGGGAGCAAAAGAAAAGAGGCAAAAGACTGAGAGGGAAAGTGGAGGAAAACAAGCCTTTCCTAGAATAACACTAGCTCTCCCAGGACCAGCCCAATTTACAACCACAAAACAACCCCCTTGTAGCCCACAGAGGAACCTCTGGACAACCACTAAGCAGCCCGTGGGAGCAGCACAGAGCCATTGGGCTGGAGAGAGGAACAGCTTGCTCTTTTCTCTCTCGCTTGGACACATACACAAGCATATCTGTGGAAGTATACACACAAAAGCATGCACACACAAACACACGATTTGTTGTCAATCTCCTAGTGTGATCTTTATGAAATGTTGAGCATTTACAGAAGACTAAGCTTCAACCCTCGGTCAATCTACCTGAACTAGTCCGACTACAGATTAGCTTTGAGAATGGAAGCTGCACTCTGGTTACCACACGATGTAGCAGAGCAAAAGAAAAGGGGATGAAGGGTGATTGAAACCCTTGATTACAAGTCTTGCTTCAGTGCATGGAACAATGTCAGAGGTCATTATGCAATGTGGGACTGGATATTAGTTCCTGTGCCTCAGGTCTCACTTGTCTGCACATGTGCAAATTCACACACACACACAGCCCATACACAGCTATTGTGTCCACACATATCGTGGGGGCAGAGCCGAGCTGGGCCTGTTGTCTGTCATTCCAAGGCAATAAGAGGGGAGCCAACACAAGTCAGCTCCTGCCAGAGCTCAGATGAGAGACAGGCTGGCCTTATGAGACCCTATACAGCCCCAGGGAAATGAATATTACACACAAGACATACAAAGACTTGCACGTCTTCATCCTCCATGATAGTCCCCAAATCCCAGGCCTGAAGTCTCAGAGACTCTGCGTCATTAGAACAGCAGACACAGAAGAAAAAGTCACCATGTGCACGCGTGTGCGTCTCTACCAACACAACAGGCTTTTGCAAATGTTTGAAATAGTAATCGGCAGTATAAATATTTAGAGAGCATTGGTCATATTAAAAAAGGAGAGAGCGAGACGGGAGGCGACGGGAGACAGGAACTAAGGGAATTAGAGAATAAAAGACGGTTCAAGGGTAAGACCGAGAAGAGAGGAGGAGCGACAGAGGAGGGAGACAGAGGGAGAGAAAGAGGGTTGGAGGGGAGGAGAGTGGTAACAGAAGCCTCGTGTCACCGCTGCTCTACTTTACAGTAGCTTGGCTGCCTGCAGGTGACACACAAAGAACGCCACCAAACACACATGAACAAACAAATGCATGTGCACGCGAACTGCCCTCTCCAGCATCCTCAAGAAGTCAGATGTCGCCATCCAAAGTACTGTCACCCATCATTATGTCTTTAACACACACATGATGTGCAAGCACACAGACACATTATGCTGCAACACTCTTGACATATTAACAGTCCTCTCTGATCCCCTCCCCGGTCACATTGACATTTCCATATTTCCCACCATTTGTCTGTGAAGGAAATCAATCAGGAAGGAAGGAGAGGAAGAGGAGAGGAAGTGTGCGAGGAGGGGGGAAAAAGGATGAAAGGAGGAGACCAGGGACAGCCTGGGAATGCCAAAGTGATGGAGGATGAGAGTGAAATGAGAGGCGCGGGGGGTGAGGTGTAAGGAAAGTGGGGATAAAAGTGTTTGAAGAGAACACAGTGCCAGGAATAGAAAATGAAAGAGGGAGCGCGAAGAGAAAGTCCTC
This sequence comes from Clinocottus analis, assembly GCF_023055335.1. Classification (NCBI taxonomy): domain Eukaryota; kingdom Metazoa; phylum Chordata; class Actinopteri; order Perciformes; family Cottidae; genus Clinocottus; species Clinocottus analis. The sequence continues at coordinate 7,660,486 of NW_027176251.1, read as the reverse complement.
AGAGAAGAGGAGAGGAGGATCTCGAAGGGGAGACGATGTGGGCTATAAACAAGGTTAATAGGAGACAGCTGAGAGACAAAAGGCAGACATTTAGAAAGAAGTGAGAGGGGAAGTAGGTGACAAAAACAGACCAAGGGGGAAACTAACAGTGGAGAAGTGGGGGGCTGGTACAGTGTGGAGAGAAACAGAGCGAGGAGAGGAGGAGAAGAGACGGGAGGTGTGGAGCAGAATAGACTCCACACCTGACCTTGTGAGAAACGCCGGCTGTGAATAGGAAAAGAAAAAAAAGCAGCAACGCAGACTGAATGAGCCGGAGTAGGTGAGAGAATGAATGAACAAAAAAAGAAATACTCAAAATCCTAATTTTCTCTGCAGTCTATATGAGCCATCCGTGGCTTATGAAACGAACATACGCTTAAAGTCGGTCTGCGTCCGCCTGCCTGGCTGGCTAACTCCGCGCCTAACGGCATTCATGTCCTCTGCCTGATCCCCGCTATAGTGGAGAAAAGCACTGCGTCAGGGTGACAGGGAGTGCAGGCCATCACCTAAAATATCTAATGGCCTTCAGAGCTCACTGACTCTCTGCCATTTCATCAAGCTAGTGGCAATGCACTGTCAGGTGGGCTCGAATGAAGCTTTCTCAGTCTCCGTGTTCTTGGAGATTGCTTCCCAACACATTGTGAGTCTGAAAGAGCACAAGAGAGACAAAGAAAATGTGGGTGTGTTTCCTTTGGCCTTTAGTGCGTTGCCGTCTCAGTAAGCATTTTGTGTTTTCTTTATTCTCCCAGGTCTGTGTGAATTTCTCCATTTCCATTATTACCTTGTTATTGTTGTGCTCGGCGTCTCGACTCCTGTAGAACAATAGCTCCGGTACGGGCAGTATATGGTGTTGTCCTGATAGAATCGGTCTCTGCCCGCTCTTTCCCTCTCTCACTTTTATTCCTCAAATTACTTTGACATGCTGAGTTTGACCCGAGAGTGACATTTAGGATGTTGTGATGATACTGCAAGCCCAACTTTGGTCTGACTTCACAATACAAAAAATGTCTATTAAAAAAAAAAACACCACTTCTAGACACTGCTCTGATTCTCTTTAGGAGCACAAGTATACATTATTTTTGAGCTTGAAGATTAAAAAAAAACAAAAAAACATTCAAGGCCAGATTTTACACCACTTATTTACACGGTCAATTAAAACTGCTCAGTGGCGTTTATGGAGTTCTTTTCTTTTCCTCATAATAAATTAATGTGTCCATGCAATTACACATTCAGTACTACATTTAACCTTAACTGGAAGACATTGAGGTTAAAGGCATCCTTGAACTTCCATTCAAGCAACCTTAGTGTTGGATCATTCCTTTACCATTTCCCATCAAGACTGTTCTTTCCTCCATTGTACAATGCTTCAGGTTTTATTCTCAGTGCAACAGTTTGTGTGCTGGCCTTGGATACAAGTTGTTTCAAAATGAAAAGCGCTGCCAAATACCAGCTTTGTGAGGTTCCCGATGTGCAATTTTTGTTTCGTTTTTTTTTTTTTGAAACACTGGCAGAGAGAAGCCGATTCAATTCTGCGATTATTACTAGGGTTGGTGTTTTGTACAGTGCAGCTTGTAAGTATTGGGACAGTGACACATGTTTGTTGTTTTTGGCTCTGTACTCCAGCAAATGGCATTGAAAGGAAGCAATCACTGAGATTAAAGAGCTGACTTTCAGCTTTTGGGGGTTTAAGAGCATTTACTTCCATTCTGTTCACCTCCTTTGAATATCTGTGAACAGTGCAGCAGGATAATGACAGGGCAACAATTTCCACGTTCTTAACACTCCACAATTAAAACTGCAGTCAGGGATTTACTGTCATAATAACCGTTTCATTTCAAATCCATTGTGCTGGTCCACAGAGATGAAAATGTCAAAATGTTTAGCTAACCTGTATATCCCTTAAGTAGAGAAACAGCTTGAGACTGTCTTTCTTCCTCAATAAATATTCAATAATACTGGTCACTTTGTCACTCTAGATACTTCAGTATTGTAGTAGCCATGATGGATACAACTGTAATTTGGGTGCAGACTGTTCATCTTTTGAACCCTTAGCTCCTTTGTGCAGCTTTCAAAAATGTAGAAATGGACAAAAAGGTGTGACACATGTTATCCGACATTGTAGTTAAAAATCGCCTGCCTGTGTAGCTGCTGTGTAGCTCTCACTTCTGTGTGATGCTGTGTCCTCCACACCAAAACTGTGACACTGCTGTGGCTGCGTGTCAGGTCCGAACTGCTGCTGTTATGTACTAATAGCCGTCATCTGGAGCAGCACCAACCTGAACCTGCTGCTACCCGACACTGTTGCAGCGCTGGTTTCTCTGACCTTCACACACACACACACACACACACGCGAACGTGGCCGCACATACGGCCACACAAACCTACAAAACACACACACACACCACACACACACACACACACACACTTTGGTATGCAGGGAGCAGAGTGGGAATGCAGCTTAGCTTTGACAGGCAAGGCAGTTTGACAGGCCAAGAATAAAACAAGGAAATGAAGACTTGAGATGTGTCTCGGCTTCTCATTGACCTTTCCTCCCGGATCTCTATAAGAGGCCAATCGATATCACATGAGAAAGCTACATTTAGAAGTAGCCACTGCTCATTATGGACCTCTCCAATGACATCCTATTATAATCCATTCATGCTGTAAGATTTTCTGGTGGGGGAAAAGTCGAAGCACCTTGGTTTGATGAAAGAGCACACCACGCCTATAGTGGAAGATCTGCACTCAAAACATCACTACAGATGTTAAATCAGCTTGGAAATGCAACAAAGAAACACACTTGTAAAAAGAGTGCGGTGTTACAGCAAGGTTGCATGCAGACATCAGGTAAAAAAAATAAAAAAAAACAGCCCTGTGATGCAACAGGAGCAGAGGAGTAAAAAAAAAAAAAAAGAGGTGCAAGAAGAAGGGAGAGCTACATTTCACTTTGTTCAATGACATGATGAAATATTTGATAACTGACTGAGCAGAGAGCGGAAAAAGAAGGGAAATCTGAGGAAGAAATGAGGAAGGGAGGCAGAAATGCATGAAATGTAACAGGAGGGGAGCGAAGGGGAAATAGGGGTTTGGAGGGAGGGACACGGAGAGATATGAACAGGCTTCAAAGTGCCAAGGAGAAATGAACAGCTGGAGGAGAAATCAGCAAAGGGAGGTGTGAATGTGTGTGTGAATGTGTGTGTGAATGTGCGTCCGTAGACCCACATGCATCTGCCTGTTTATAACAAACATGCCTTAGGACTCAAGCGAATATCATTTGCAAAAATAAGCATTTGCCAATTCAATTAAGTGCATCATCTTAATGAAAAAAGACCCAGCAGGGAAGTTTAGAAACCCTTCAAAAAACTGTTTTTCAGTCTTAGAACTGGCATTTGAAGCTGAAGTGCTCAAACACTTGTGCCTCCGAAGCTGAACTAGGACCTTTTTCTTGCTGCAAGACGATACGTCCATACAGTATGCATGAGTTTGAGAGTAAGAGGAAACTGACAAAGTAGAGGAATTCACATTGGGTTCTCCCAGTAATTTACTGCAGGGGCCCTGACATGCAATTACATACACAACAGCCGATGCATACATCTCTCTGTGGACGGCTCTCACTCGCTCATCCTTTATCTTTCATTCTCAGTTATGGACTTAGCACAAACAGAATATTTCAGGACGAGAATGCTCTAGTGGTCAAACAGCTCGGAGACAAGGATCCTGTTTGTTTGAGTGAAATTGAAGAAAACGGGAGTGATCCATAAACTTTACATGTTTTTTTTTGGTTTTATCGAAGCATAACACAGTTCGCAACAGATGAACCTTACAACCAACAACATACACACCACACTTAATCATTTAGCATCTGCCGAGCTAAGGGAAAACCACGCATACAGTACCAAAAAAAAGGTGTGTGTGTACGCAGACACGCACACACTTCCTGAAATAAAACACATTTCCACACGTACACTGCGAGGTAAAGTATACACACACGTACACGCACAAACGGCACTCTTCTCCACTGGGTGAATAATTCATCCCCTGGTAAGAACGAGAGCAGCGTGCCCTCCTCCACCTCCTTCTCTCATCTCTTCATTATTGATAAACACCAACATCTACACTGTACCTGACCCAGGAGAGAGGGGAAAGGAGCGAGATTATGAAACAGAAAAGGCTGTGATGAAGAATGACAATGGGACATAAAGGAATGCAGCGACTACGTAAAGTAGAGGTGTGTAAAAAGCACCAAACGGAAGAACGAAAAAAACCCCCCATAAGACGTGAGCGCGGACTTATGGATGCAGGTTGTCATCCGGTGCTGGGCCCGTTTATGGTCAGTAAAGTGTCGCTTGTAACAGGCAGTTTACTAAGGACAGGAAGGACACCGCTCTCCTGAGCCAAACAAATAACTGCTGCTTCTATACTGCTGTGCTACTGCTATTGCTCCAACCCACTGAATAAGTGACTGAATAACTTACTGGCTGGATGGCTGACAGACACCCAGCTCCCCTGCGGCTCCTGGCTCTGCTTTGTCTGCACGGGCCCTGCACATCATTCTACCTCCACCGCACTCGCCATCTCTCTCTCGGCATCGCTCACTTCGCTCCGCCTCTCCCTCCTTTCCTCTATGCCACAGCCCTGTCCTGTCTTTTCATTTTGGTATAAATCCTTTTCATCCCTCTGGCTCATTCTGCTCTTCCTTGACTACTCTTTTTCTTTTTTACTCCGTTAGTTCCTTTTGTGTCCGACTTCTTCATTCTAGCCCTGTGTGCCATCACTCCTCATGGTAATTGTACCGGGCACGTTATTTTAGCTCTGCATGTCATTTTGGGGTTTTACTGCCGGGTGACCGCAGTGACAGATCTGCAGTCCGTGCGAAAGCATAAAATGTAAATCTCAGGCTTTGGAAAAACAAATTCCAGACTGGTCTACGGTCAGTGTGTTGGAAACATCTTGATCCATTTCAAATTATGCAGGCTGATGCCTTGCACCTCTCCATCAGGTATGGCAGAAAGCTCGCCAAAACGTCCTTCAGACCTCACTCTCTGAATGACTTTGTGTGTGTGCTCGTGCATCCAGAGTCTGGCAGCATCTCACTTCGGAAATCGCCATGAATTAAAGGATCAGCCTCAGTCAAAAGTGCACATCTGGAGAAACGTGCCAAATACCTCTACAAATGTCCGAGGCGGGCCCTTGTGTCTTTATCTTTTCGTCCATCACTTCCTGTATGTGCCTGTGTGTATACATCCTTCCCTTGGTATGTCAGTTGTTAACATGATGTGATTGTGCGTCCTATTTTCTCCTCCCTAACAACACTTTGCCGTGAGAGTCTACCAAGGTGTCAGAGAGGATATTTCAGGCTGGGTGTGATCCTTTTCTCAAATTAAAAACAGAGCCGCCTGTTAAAGTGAAAGGAATTCCATGACAACCCCACCGACGGGCCCAAACACAGCTGTGTTGCCAGGCTGTTCATCATCAACGTTCACCTTAACGTCACCTTGAGGGGCGGGGCTTCAATTCCCAGCTTCTCTTCCTACAGTGTGAGGGCCGTCACTCAGCCCTCTAACAAACCTAGTGGTCAAAAACGCTGTCAACGCGCAGCTCATTCATAGCTGAGGGGGTGAGAGACCAATCCAATTTACACTGCACATTAAAAGGATTAAAATGCAGTACAGTGATATGAGGGAGACGGCTATTAGCACAGTCAATCTGTCAGGAGCATCACACAGCGTGTTAGCAAATCAATGACGGCCATATGGAAGACAGAAGGTCAGGCACCACAAGCAAACAAACAAGGAGGTGCGTACTAATATTATGATAAACGGATGAATGTGTCCGTCACAACAACCAGCTGGATTGAATTACTGACAGCAACTCTGTGTAGGAGCATGGAAAAGAGGTCCGCAGGGAAAGATTTGAGAGGAGAGCAGAGTTATGTTCCAAAATGACACCCACCACTTGGAAAATAATAAGTATGCAAAAGTATTGCAAACATAAGAGCAAATTATTATGCATTATGACTCATGTTCCTAGAACCCTGCAGCGTATCGCTCAAATGTCAGATGTGTGGATAGCTGATCAATCCACTTGCATTTTGAAAAGACTAAGACATACCAGTTTTTAAATACACCCGTTTTTCTTTTTTTTTTTACAAAAAAAGCCCAGCAACACTGAGGTGGGAAGATGGCAGCAATTAGTAAACATTAGGCAGGTAGGATGTGAGAAAACAGAACAAAAAGATAGGAGCGGGGGACAATAGATCACTGAAGCAATTGAAAGCAGAAAGAATCCACGCCTTGTGTGTTACAACAGCATCAGTTTCCTACCCGCAGGCTTGCAGGGAGCTGTGAGGGCAGAGGTGAACGGCCTATTGTCTTCAAGTCTCAATAGGAGGTTGGTAAGATGAAACTTTTCACTTCAGCACATACCTCCCATCAGTACTCCTACAAAGGAGGAGGGGAAAGGTGATACCGAGGAGGGAGGGGCAGACACCGGGAGGGAAAGAGAGAGGTGGTTTGGACTGCGGTTTCTATACAATGGAACAGTAACAGCAGGGACGTAGGAGGCTGTTCTCTGACCCTCCCTCCATCTGAACGTTAGGATCAACTTTGAGTCGTCTCTGAAGGACAGTCACTGTGACAACTTGCCTTGGGAACATGGTGCATTGTTTTGATGCTGGTGGGTGGATGGATGGACGGGTGAAGAACTACAGACAGACGGCTGAAGGAGACGGATCAAAAGGGGGAGCGGCGCATAGCCGGATATTTGTCTTTTCTGTTCAGTAAACTTTTTTTTTTATAGACACCGGAAATATGAAAGATGTGGCTGGCTGCATGGTCAGACTCAAGGTAAAAAATAAAGAAAACTATTTAAAATAATTTAAATAGATTATCCGTGAAAGGCTCCTGTGCATTGAATAAAACATACTTACATTAAACCCAGAAGGTTAAAGGCGTTACAATAAACAAACAAGAATTGTATCCCATTAAAAAGACAGAGATAAATGAAGGCAGTCTTTGCACACAACATTTAATCATTCCTGTGTTTACGTGCCACCTTAATTAATTGTCAAATATTGAAGTGACTAAACAAATCACCAGATCATTGCTTGTGAAGTCAATGTACATTAAGACATGTCAACTAATCCAAAGCCATCCAACAGAAACATCTGTTGTCTGATGAAAATAAATATATAGAATGCAAAAATATATATAGATATATATATATATATTGAAGATACAGGAACCAAAGTCAGTAACTTCAAGATGTTTGTATCGAGAATAAACTGCCTGCTGTCCTGAACACCTTTACCTGTCTGAGAGGCAAACGGCAATGGAAGGAATGTCCCCCTAATACCAGGATGAACCCTGGTTTTGGCCTGCAATTGCTCTGCAGCCACAGTGATGCTGCAGTTGATCCGACTGCGATTGAAGCCCCTTCCCCAAGATCATAAGGAGAAGCGCAACAACAATCGCAGGCACACGAGAAAACACACAAGTTGCTGGAGCCGTCCCCTGTCAGTCATTACATTGGGTTGGAGCCGCCTTTGTTTGCCATCTTCACCCTTAAGCCAGAGTGACAGATGGAGGATTGGGAAGAGAGGGATAGATGGATGGGGGCATGAACAGACAAGAACTGGCCCCGCCATGCTCCAGTGGCCAGCTTCAAGGACAGACGGGCCCTTCAATATCACAGCTTCTGTGTAATTAGACAGTGCTCTGTCACGCACCAAAGAATTCCTTCTATTTGTGTCATATTAAACGCAGCATGGATATCCCCTACTGTGCTTTGCCATTGAGACCTAATGCAAAAGGGGAGCAAAGGGGGATTTGTACAAATTTAATTACATTCATAATTCGCACATCTTCAGCTGTAATCACTCAGGGTTAAGTTAAGTAAATCCACTTCTAAGCTAGCCGCCCACGCCCTGTGTTGCTTAACAAGCAGTGCAACGTCTGGGTTTTTTAGGGGAATCTCATTGACGGACCGAAACTCTCAAAAGCGAAAGTGATGAGAGTTCCTGGTACGCATTAGTGGAATATTTACACTCTGCACTCTTTCGACTGAAGTGTTTTTGGTTTAGGTTTGGAGCACTGCAGCTTGTGTGTGTTGGTGTGTGATACTGTGTCCCTGAGGCCCCCTCCAGTGTCTCCGAAAGACAGGGAAAAATCTGCCGCTTTGTGCGTCTGTTTTTTAGTTATTGTGTGTTGGGTGCCCCTTGCAGCCAAATGGGGGCACAGCCATGCAGGCCGCCTATTCGACAGAGAGGGAGATGAGTGACGCAGATCAAACACAAACCAACTAATCACAGACGCCGGCTAATTAGCGCAGTCCTCAAAGGGGAACCAGGAATGAGTGATGAATCCCCCTCCTGAATTTCCCAACGACGCTGTGCCGTATGCCAACATGAGCATGCACTGGTCGCACAGGAGAGGGTAAAGTCCAAAAGGGAGCCACCAGGGATCTGGCCTTGTTGTAATCTTATCATCAGAGGGCACAAAGAGCAAAGCTGAGCTCGATATTGCTTATCGGTGTTTCAGTCACATGTTCAAAACACACATCGCCGTCACAACCTTACACACACACACACACCTATGCACACACCTATGTTTTATCTCAACATCCTCAAATTAGACTCCATGTAACGTTTTCCATTAAGGGATTTTTGGTGCGATTAAATCCAAAGCGCGGTGATATTCCAGCCTCTAGAGCGAAGCACAGGTTGACGTTACTGTGCACGGGCTCCGGGTGCTGATTAGCAGGCAGATCTGCCACGCTGATCCCAGATTTCCACAAGATCAGAGGCCGAGCTGTGAGCACGGCAGCAGCGGCTGGAGCAGCCAATTACAGATGTGACACACACACAGACACACACACACACACAGACACACACACACGTCCAGAAACAGATTCCTCCGGGCTAAAGTCATCAAAGTGACATGAACCACCCACCTCCCCACCCCACCCTTCTCCTCCAACTCCTCTCCCTCTCCTCTTCTAATCTTAGACAAGAGGGCACCTGTCAGAGGATGCTCAGTTCACCAGCCATCCAATCCTGGCAGAGATGGCGACAGAAACCACAAGAAATGAACAGAGAGCGCCAATAAAGAATCTAATAAAACGATGAAGAAGCGCAGGGCACTGATGAGAGTAAGCCTAAATAAAACCCACACCTCATCATTCTTCAAGTGTCCAAGTCCCATTTTGTTTCTATAAATCTTATCAAGCTAAACATAGATATTCTAATTCCAGCTTTGGGCCTGGCTTTGAACCACAGTGGCATTGCATGAATGAACAACAACGCAAATAGTCATCTTGCATTTCTCTCATTTAGCCAGATTTATGTTGGAACAATATTCTCCCTCTGCCCTCTGCAGTGCTGCCATCAATGGCCGGCGTTTGTTTCACATGAAGTGTGACAGTAGGCATTCATGTGGCAGACAAACACACAGAGATTCCAGACGTATTGTTATGACAAAAATCCTAATGTGCTTTGAATGTTAACAGCTGCATTTGAGAGGCTGGAGAGTGAAACAAATTGGGGAGGCTGGTCAGAGAAGACAAACAGATCTAGGGATTAAAATATAAAATGAAGCTTGGCAATTTACAGTTGAGCAACTGTGTAGAAGGGAACAAAAAGACAATGTAGATAAATAGGAACATAAGAGACAATAGAGGGGCGGCAGAGAGAGAGATAAGGGGAGGGGGGGGGATGCGGGGTGAGACTGCAGAGCAGAGCAACAGCTGCTGAGCATCACATCTGCTCCAAGTGGAGTCATCAGCGAACAGACAGACTGGAACCGACCCACTAAGGCAAGCCCCAGGGAGAGCGAGGGATGGACAGAGGAAGAGTGGAAGGGCGGGGGTGAGGCGAGGCAACGAGGGGATGAGATGAGAAGGATACAATTAAAGAGGAGGGTGGAAAAAAAAGATGAAGGGAATGGCTGAGCACAAAAGCAGAGAGAACTTTAGCAACCTGTTACACTCTGCACACTATCTCTCCCCCCCTTTTCCGTCCCTCCCCCCTAAAATGGAGGTGATGGAGTAGGTTGGGGCTTGTAGATGATTTTGCAGGGAACAGGAAACCCAAATCACTTGTTGCCCTTTTCTTTCTCCCCCTTTATCCACCCCTTCCCTGACATCCTTCCTCCATCTCTTCCCTTCTTTCTCTTCAGTGAGACTGACAGAACAAGAGAAGCCTGTGAGAGTAAAGATGAAAGGGCTGTGAGAGAAGGAAGGGTGTGTGTGTGTGTGTGTGTGTGTGTGTGTGTGTGTGTGTGTGTGTGTGTGTGTGTGTGTGTGTGTGTAATGACCCCTCTCATCCCCCACCGGAGCCGTTCTCCCCTAATACAATAGCCCAAAAAAATATGAATACAACACAACAGGGGCAGTGTGGAGGTCACACTGTGGCATATGCGTGTTTGGCGTGTACGTGTCGTTACCGTGTTTATTCTCACTCATATCATGTTCTCACAGTAGAAAATGAGACGCATCAAACACGTCTCTAACAAGGCTGCCTCAGCATGAATACCATCTTATGTGTGGCTTCGTTTCCTGGAGTGTACACCTTCGGCCTGTGGAGAAGCACCCCGAGGAGAGGTAGAGACCCTGAGAAGCACACATTGTTCATTCATGATAGCAGCCGCTGGCAGCGAGGGCAACCCCGTAGCAGAGTAAGCAATGTCATTTGGCAGCAAATGAAGGGGAAAGAGCAAAGCAGTTTATTCTAGCGTCTCTGCGAGGTCGCACAGCTAGCTCTAACATTAAGTTAGCCTGGGCGCAGGACAAAGCTCAGTTTGTGTTCACGTCTCTGCATGGTGGAATAAACATAGCTGCTGCTTCACAGTTTCCTCTAGCTCGCCGTCTCCTTCCCTCTCATCTCTCCCTCCTCTGTTGTCACCCCCGCTGCTTAAAAGAACAATCTACCAACGCAGCATGCCCTTCCAAAATATTTACTCACTCCATATTGGCTGAATACAAAGGCCATTCTCTTGCACTCTCTGATGTCTACCATTCAAACAAACCATGCGCCCACTTGCACTTGCTGACTGCACCTGCTCTGTAACGCCCGCACACACACACTTGTTTGCTGTGGTGATTCCTCCCTTCCCAAACCGTCCATCTGGTCCCTGCATTTGACTGATCCGGGGGTTGATGAAAAGAAAAAATAACAAGTATCGCAGTGAGTATACCCCCACCCGAGCCTGCGGCAGGGAGTGCTCTGCTCACATCCTTGCACACGCACCCTTCTGATTCAATACCCCTGACACTGTCTTAACACCTTTTCCTGAGCAGCTTGCACCCTTCTTTCCTTTTTACCTCTCTGCTCCTCTCTCCCCTACTATCTCAATCTGTCACCTTACATTCTCCCCTCGGTCCTCAATCTCGTTCTCATTGCAGCCTTTCTGCTAACCAATTTGAGCAGCTTTTCTTCCTAATCCAACATGTTTCTGTTTTTAGCTGGCGAACCCAAATATAAGTTAATTAACAATCAAGTGCTGAAATCAGTTGCAGTGTTGCACAGCTCCGGCTTTTCCTCATTCATTAGCATATGTTTGAAAACCAAGTCTAAATGAGATGATCAGAGATGATGATGAACTACAAACAAAGATCCAAAATTATTTCTATGATGAGACTGCATGTCATGCTTGTTTTGAATGTGTTGCACTTGTGATTTTTTAAATATGTGCTCAAAATAGATGCAAACGAATGGAGACTTAGATAAAGCCTATGCGCCCAGAGTAATGACACGTCCCCGGGGTGCTGACTGTTTTCGGGTGATTGTTCGAGAACTCCTACGGGGGTGTGCATACTTATGAGTAATAATGTTCCATCAAAGTGAAATGTTGCATCGAGTCTCCTGTCTTCTGGCGCTACAGTATTTCTGACTACTATCCTGCCTTCCCATCCTCCTCTCTGATAAGGCATGCGGTTCCACAGGCTGCACCTGTGTCTCATTACCACCGCTGATGGTTCAGTAACAGGCTTCTCTCTCCTCTCGCCATTGTGCTCTTACTCTTTCCCTCCCTTTAGCTACTGCCAACATACATTTACCTCCAACAGCATGGCCTACACTCGCCTCTCCCCCTTGGTCATCCCACTGCACACCAGTCACAGGATCTCTGCAGCTCTTGTTTCTCCCGTCGCTTCTTCCATCACAGACTCAGCACAAGTGGGCTTTGTGAACTGGCAGGTGATCTAATGATTTGGTGCTAGACTAGGCCATGCCTCCCAATTTGTCATGAAGAGCTCCAAAAAGCCTTTCACATAAAAACACATCTCTACTTTTTTAGCATGTGTGCCCCTGCTATCTTGTGGACTCCTGGTATTCAAATGCAACGCTCATACTTCCATTATCGGAACTGTAATTGTATTTCAAACAGTTTTTTTCATCAATGTATCTGCTGATTTACTCATTTAATATAAAACATTTCAAAGTACATTCAGTGTACGATCACATAAGACACAAAAGCAAAATGTGTCTATTTCAAAACCGGAGTGAGAAAAACACGCGTCTTGCCACTGCCTTTGTAAAGAATTTCAAACAGTGTTTATTGGCTCAAGTTCGGATAACCATGCATGAAAAATGCAGAAATAGAGTCAAATAGCACTTGAATAACACTGTCCACAACAATTTCTGAAATTGGTTTTGTGGGGCGACAATTTAATCATATCAGGCAATTCCTCGTTGACAATGTACATCCACTAAAAGTGCTTGTTTTGCATGGGGTCTTTACCTCTTGCTTGATCCGTTCAGTCTAACCTCATTCTGAAATCTTGCATTGCATATTGTTAAAACCAGCAAAACATTCAGCAAAGACATTGAAAATATTTTAGATAACAATAAGCTACGCTTTCTGTACTTTAACACAACAAACTGTGACAACACTGGCACTCCTCTCCAACGTTACCACTGAATTGTGGCAGTAAGTCACTTGACACTAACAAACTGACCAGATCTATTGAAACCTAAAGGAAAAACGTTTTATTTCTCTTTACGGTCCTTTCCATAATATCAGAATATGATATAAATCTAATATGTCAGATTTAACTGTCCCATTAGTTACATAACATGGGAAAATAGGGTCTGGGTTAAAAAAATACTTGCATTACCCTTTAGCCCACTTCTTCTGGCAGTTCATCATCTGAGCCAGAGAACTGCGTTAATATTTCAAGCTGTACGTTCTGTAACATCTCACGCTACAGAGTACAGCCTCACTGAGCTGACCTGTACTCAGTGTTATGATGTACGGCACAGCCAGCTGCACTCCAATTTTTTCACTGCTAGAGTAACACTGTAAGGTTTTATCCAACCATCGTGAACTTTATTGATCGTTTTATATCCAAGTTTTTTTAATCAAACCTCATTTTTCTGTTTGAGGATGGAAAAGTCTTTAAAATAACATTTGGCAATAATAAGAAATAGTAAAAAGAAAATCTATTTAAAACTATATTTATCGGGAATTCAATCAAAGTGTCACAACAAAATCTACAGATTGGAACTTCCATAGAAATCCAGTCCAATATTGAATTATGCATTAAATACGTAATCAGGCTGACATTACTATGATATCATAGCCATCTAATTCCCTTAAGGCCAATTAACCCTAGTGTCAGCATTAAATGACCAAGTAAAAACTCAAGTGCATTCATTATACTTGACAAATGAATGCAATACAGATGGAGATTACACACGCCTTAAAACATTCCACTGGATGAAAAAGAAGACATTTGAACATTAGCATTGATGGCTTCAGAGATAACTTGCTCCAGAGTGTGATGGCGTCCCGAGATGAGCGGAGGAGAGCGAGTGGCTATAAGCATTAGAAGATCGTGGACAGGCTCCCTCCTACGCTGTGCATATTAATTCTTCTAATGCAGCTAAGCTCAGCTTGTCACACGTTGACACTGCATAATTATGTCATCCACAGAGCTTTTTAAAGGGCAGACGTGCGGCGCGGCGGAGTGTCTGTCAATGGAGAGGTTCTATGTTCTAAAATGCCAGTATCAACAATGGGTTACTTTTAGCTCGTTAGTACCACATTATGGAAATAATTTTAGATCTATGGGCATAAAAAAGGACACCAGAGAGGAGTAAGCTCTTCGAGGAGAATATCTTTACATAGACAGCAAGTCTTCCACATCTTTTTATAATAAGACAATTCTTGAAGTCGTTTCCTGACTAACAGGGGCTTCCATCAAGTGCCCAGATCCCCTCACCCGTGGCCTCTCTCCATCTATCAATCCATCCCGACATTCATCCCTCTCTGTGTAAATAAACACCAGTGAGAGGAAGGGAGGAGCAAAGAGCAAGAGGGGAAGGGGGAAGAAATCAAAGTCGGACACTCAAACCTGGGAGAAGCAGGCCGAGTCAGGTTCAGAAAGGAAAAAGGAAAAGTGGCGCATGAGGTGTGGGGAGGGGGGTTTAAACAGGAAAACGATGAGGAGGGGGAGACAGGAAGGAAGTAAACTCGCAATGGGCTGAGGTGATGAAGGGAGAAATATAGTCATCTGGAAGGAATGAGGAGGAGAAATGAATTGATAGAGAGGAAGGGAACTGGCTGGCACAGAGATGACAGCCAAATGAGCAGCCACAAGAGGGGGAGTCATGTAAAGGAATGTAGAGAAGGATAGAGATGGGCAGCACAGAGGGACATGTCTATGGAGGACTTCAATAATCTGTGCCAGATAAAGCAATTCTGTGTCAAAAGTAAGGAGCAAAATGCAGAGTGAGACATCGGGGGGGAAAGCGAGACAAACAAATGTACACGGAAAAGTTGGAAGGTGGAGCCTCAGGGACTTCTATTTAAAACCAAAACAACTGAGAACACTTGTGTTAGTTTACACAAGCAGAGGAACCACCAACCCCCCTCGCCCCTCCCTCGCCCCTCCCCAAACAATATCTTCCCCAGGCTGTGTCTATTTAAATGTGTGTTTAAACGCAGAGTGCTACTTCTCTAATCAGGGCTGGCTTCACATCCCCTCCTCCCCTAAAACCCCCCAGCATGCAGCCTTTTGCTGTCGCTCAGACCCTGCGCACACTCGACACACACACACACACACACTCTCCTGCGTGCACCCGGCATGACTGTGCCGTGCCAGAGATAAATTCATGAATCACTGGTGCACAAATCAGCCGCAAGCTTGTTGCGAGAAGAGAAAAGTGGGAAGTGAGGGAAAGGACAGAAGTAAGCGGTAAAAGTGTTTCCTTTTAAAGCTTTTTTATATATATATATATATATATATATATATATATATATATATATATATATATATATATATATATATATATATATATATATATATATATATATGAATAAATAAATAAAAAAGGTGGCAAGTTCAGGAGATGGCTCCCAGCAAAGCTGAGGGAGCAAGTAGCCGCCCAGCGGGCCTCGGTGACAAGTACTAGTCAGAAGATACTGCGTCTGCTGCTCGCTCCGTCTCTTCCCCTCTCATCCCCTCCCTCCCGGCTCTTCCTAAAGAGGCCAAGATAGAAAGCCAAAACAGCAAGCAGCCAAATAACGAGCAAGTGTATGATACATGCACAGCATAAACATGCACATAGAAACTCGCAAATATTAGGACTCTCTGCACACAAACGCCCTTTGAGAAGCATATCAAGGACCTGCAAACCAAGAAAACCTTTTTGAAGAATCCACACAGAAAAAGGCCCTCCATCAGCCTGCTTTTCAAGAGAAACTACTCAATCATCTCATGTTACAAAGCCACTTTCCCTCTAGGGCCACGACTCAAAGGCAGGTCTGTCCATTGATACAGGTGTGGTGCAGGGGGAGGGAGGACAATAGACACCCTTTTCAATGGTCTCCCTCGGCTCACCTGGATTAGGGGGGTCTCTAAGTTTGGACTGAGAACAACAGTGTCTCTGTTTTCAGTAACACTAAAGTGCATCATCCTGTCTGACTGCCTGGACTAAAACTCAAGGTTGCTGCCTGTTCAATGCAGAATTCTTCTTGTGGAAATATATGCAAAATTTGTCACCAGCAATTTTAAATTGTAACTATCAGTAAGATCTGATTTATGGTGCCTTTGGTGAGTATCACTATGAATCTACATTTGGTAGTCTGACACAACTTGGTTTCTAATCATTTAACTGAGGAAACGTTGAATGAATAACCTAGATTCATAGTAATATTATGAATCTACCAATATCAAAAACATGTGCATCGTATCTCTCCAACACAATGCAGCAAAAAAAAAAGACTAAAATCACAAAGCTCTGTTGTAGTATTAGATTGTACTACATTGTACAGTGGGAAATAACTCCTCAAATGTAAGCCCCTTTAAACTTCTTGTTAGATGAGTCAAGCCACATTACTGACCTAGTAACCGCCTGCGGGGGAGAGGAGTGTGTGACAGCATGGAGCAACGGGGGAGTGGACATCGTCAGCTTGATCCCGGCACTGCACGACAGGTTAACTCTACTGAAATTAAATTAAATCCTGCATCTGTTTCCATTCCCCGTTTTACCTCTCATATGCTTAGCTCACCCACTTACTTGACTTTGTTCCGTCACTTCCCCTTTCCTGTCCTCTGTACAGTAATCAAGTGATTCAACCATCAAATCAGCCCAGAGAGTTGTGTGCATGTGTCCGCTATGTACTGCGTGTGCGCTCTGCAGTCACGTGGAAGGAGGTGGTGGTGCCGAGTGTCATTCCGCAGCCTGGGCGAAGGAGACGGGAGGGAGAGGAGGGTGAGACAATCGGAGGAGGGGTGAGGTGAAACACTGTAAAAGTGTCACAGCAACTTAACCTTCAAAAAATGCCCAGCAGGGTGGAGAGGGAGGAGTTCTTGGCCATTAGAAGAGAAAGAAAGAGCAGAGGGGAAAGTGTATGGGGTGGGAGAAAGAAAGAAAGAAGAAAAAAAGAAACAGAAGACCTCGTTAGGTACAGATGCCTGCAATACATACGTCGGTAAGATGGTGGGGGCTGTTGGGGAGGTGTGATAGGAAAGTAGAACGAGAGACAGAGGGAGCAAATGAGCGGAGGAGAGAGAAAGTAGCATAGGCAGTTTGGATAAGCTTAAAGAGAAACTCTGGAGCTGACATAGGTGGAGGAGACAAATGGGGAATTGGATGGTGGGACAGGAGGTGAGCTGCAGAAGAGAAGAAGAGAGGGATAGAGATTAAGGGAAAAGAGAGTAAGAGGACAGAGGAGAGCAACAGACATTCCAATTACAGAAACAGAAACGAGGGATTGATGAGTAAGAATAAAGGGAAGGGGAAGGAGAGCAAAGAACAGGACGAGGGAAGAAAAAGAGATACAGTAAGAGACAGCAGTTTACTGAGCAGATGGAGCAATTATGCAGACCAAATTACAGAGAGAAGGAAGTTTGGAGCATTAGGCGACGTAAACAGAACAAGACAGCGGGCAGAGGGAGAATGAATCAAGATGGAGTGGAAGTAAAGGCACAAATGTGACAGGGGGGAGAGTGACCGAGGGGAGCAAGAGGCCGACTAGAGAGCAGGCAATCAGTTAAACACATGAATGTGACAAATGGCTTTAACGAAGGAGAACCTGCTCTCCCGAAGGAGCAACACCAAGCAAACCAGGCACACACTGTTGACAAAACACAGGCTTGATAACTGAATAAACCTGCTGCCTCCATTTGACCTTAATGTGCCGTTCGCTTCAGGGGAGGATTTGAATGTTCCTGCCATTGCATGGCTCTGGGGACCAATGACGATTGTGCTGCTAGTTTATCAGCATGGCGGCACATTTTTAAACCAACAAGTGAAGCAAGGGATTGCACTGATATCAGTGGCAAGATAGAGTGGAAGGATAGCAACAACATCGCTTTTCTCTTGAAACACAAGAACACTCGCCACTGGCTTCCATGAGAATTAAACCTGTTGCGCATTATCTCTGCCTGTTCCGTTTTCTTAACTCCTATTTCTCAGATTATATCGATAACAATACCACATTTTCTTTGTATTACAGTGTGTAATTTACCCTGTTCCTCAGATAAGACTGCTGGAATTACAGGAAGAACTGACCGAATTGAAAGCGGTTGGTGTGCATAAGGTTTTTGGGGAGCATGACTCTACATCCAGCTTCCAGAGCCCTGACAAGACCCTGTCATACCAAATTCAATTTTATTCCTGTAGCCAGGCTGTCCACCGCCTCTGATAAGTGAGAATTTGACATGACCTTGTCAAAGTCAGATGTGACGAAGATGCAGCACGTCTTTACGTGTTTTAATAGAGGAGCAAAGGTGTGCAGAAGGGGAACAAAATGGCTGCAATGTTGCTGGTAACACATGATTATAAAAATAAACAAAGGCTAAACATCTGGAAATAAAAGAGATGGTTAAAAAAAGAAAAAGGTGAAGCAAAACTGCCTCGATATTTCACAAACTGGGGGCAGGGAGGACACAGGGAGGGATTACGAGAGAAGGAGGGGAGAGAGAGATGTTTCATGGTGCTGTCATGCCGACCGAGCGAGCCCTAAATGTTTTCAATATCACATAAGGGCACTGCATCATCCACCATTCAATACCAGATCAATAACGCAAACCACCTTCCACCTCGCGAACTGCATTTAGACACATTAAGGTGACTGCTAAAGAGCTGCCGTGTGCATATACATACGTGTGTGTGTGTGTGTGTGTGTGTGTGTGTGTGTGTGTGTGTGTGTGTGTGTGTGTGTGTGTGTGTGTGTGTGTGTGTGTGTGTGTGTGTGTATACACATACATATGAAGGAGGACACAGTCAAGGGTCTCAGTGCTTAGTTGCAGAGATCTGCTGAGTCTACTATGAAGAGGATTTTTTGAAATAAAAGAATGTGACAAAGACCGAAAAAAAAGGAGGAAAGATGACAGGGAGAGGCTACGGGTCAGGTAACTGTAATAAAAAGAGAAAGGTTAGCACACGCAGTCCTTTTCTGTCCACAATGGAGGGCTCTTTGGCTGTTAAATATGTGTCTCGTGCTTTAAGAGAAGGAGAAGAGAGGGGAGGTGCGACTGAATTACAAATGAGCTGATAATTCTTGGCCTCCCTGGTTCACTCCCTCACCCTGTTTTTGTGAAATCCTCCTTCATCCCCTCTGCCAAGATGCTGCGGTGTGGAATTTGAAAATGTCGACATCCTCAACCCGCCCTCCCCCTTCTCAGCCCTGCTCCTCCTCTGTGATTTTACAACAGCGGGGTCACAGAGACGCCAATCTCCCACGTCTGCTTAATTAAGGGGATTTTATTTTAAACAGTTTGGCTGCCTTTCAGTAGATCTTCAATTGGAATTACCGCTCATCCTTCCCATTGGCTGAGCTGGAATGGGTTTGACCTGCATCCCCTTAAATTCCATTTGGGGTTTGTTAGACATAAGGAAAATGCAGAATTGGCAGAAGGTATCTTGACTAATGGCGTGGAAATGTGTGTGTGACTGAAAAATAAAGTAAGCCACATTCCTTATGGCATTTTCATACAAGATAAGCTGCTGGCATGCTACCACTGCAAATAGTACTGAAAACTCTTCATTATCTATAAACATGTGGGTGGTTTGAGTCGGCTACATTATGATATGGTCTCCCGCAGTAAACTACTGTCAGCATGTGAACTAATGCACACAGTTTCGGTCTATATAGAAGTTTAACCCAACACCGCTGCCAACAAAATTCTCGACCCCAGCACAGTTGTGCTTTTTGGAAACCCCTCAGCTGCCCCATTCATATTAATGACATTTGGCATTCCTTCGACAGAAGAGGATTTCTGCTGCTCGTTTACCTTTGCAACAGATTGGAGCAACTCCTGCCGTCTGGCAACCCTGGGAGTCAAACACAAACATCCCCATGCGGGGGCTCTCAGTGTGACCTCAACATAGCCCGCTGTTTATCCAGCATGTACATGTAGGCAAAGGGAAAAGGTGTAAGGGGGGGGGGGGCTTTTAACATGGAGATATGCCAGGAAAAGCTACTATCATTACTTGCAAGTCGGAGGAAAAGCGTCCTTATCAAAAGTCAGTTAATTGAGCAGCGAACGATAAAAAAAAGGATGTCCTCAGATCTGATGTCTGTGGAAGATAACAGGGTTGCATATGACATAGACACACACACACACACACACCCAGAAAGAATACACACACACACACACACCCTGAAAGAATACACACACACACACACACCGATGTGACAGCCCATCCCTATTATTGGAATGTCATCTGACTTACAGTGGAGCCTGCAGTTACTTCCCTTTTTCATCACCAGCTGTATGTGTGCGTGTACTTAGTTGTGTATGTGGTTCAATGGCACGTCCTAGAAGGAAACAAGGTGCAGTGACTCGTGCTCATCGACCTCCCTCTCTTCTGATTCATCCATCCAGTCTAATAATATTTGCCAAGTCAACAATGAACCTGATGGATCCTTTGTGTTTCTGGTCATTGGGAATAAAAAAAGCCTACAGAGCAAAGCAATTTCACTGAAACTAATTAAAAGAATATTTGTATCTAAAACCCTGCAAGATGTTGAGGATCAACATTTTGAATCTATATAGCTTTATCTAAAAAAAGGTTTTGTAAAATTTTAATTGCCTGCTGCTAAAATTTATATTTAAAAGCTTTCCATACATCTTCCATGCAGAATCATTTAATATTGGAAAAGAGGTACTCCTATCTACTCTAAAATACATTTTTCCAATTGTGGACCTGGTAAAATAACAGGTAATAATGAAAAGTTGTCTCAGTCATTAGGGTAAGTGACAAATATTAGCTTCAGTCTTTCTACAATTTAGTTACTTAAAATTAATGGGGGCCGCATTTGCCACACATGTTTGGTATCGCTCTCACTTCTCTATTAAGCTGTAACTCCAAGCACACTTTTATGTCTGAATCAACGAACTCTTCCAAAAGGTGATTAAGCAGAGGAGGAGGTTATTGATGTGTCAAGGCCTCTTAGTAAGCGTGTGTGTGTGTGTGTGAATGCCAGGGCACAAATTTCTTACACACAAACATATAGACACACACCTGACCTTTTCAGAAACCTCCCGACATTTACAGAACCAATTCGAAGGGGCGAGGACAAGACATTTACATAATGATAGGCACTAACCGAGACAGCCATTAAAACAAAAACCAAACCAAGACCTAAGCCCCTCATTGGACCTAATGAGACAAGGGGGGGTCGGGGGGGGTCTCTCTCTCTCTCTCTCTCTCTCTCTCTCTCTCAAGAGTTTTCAGAAAGGTTGATATCGCTCTGGCTGACAAGAACTCTTACAGCCATGGTGACAGACCAGGGTGATCTCACATGTTTACTTTCCTGTCTGCATGTCGCTTCCGTCATAAACAGCATGGCCTTCAGTCAGAAGAGAGGCTGGGAGACGGATCAGGGTGCGGGGGAGGGGGGATTGAATAAACCAATGACTACCACCCCTCAAACAAAAGCACTGGAAAGCACTGAAAGATAGATGTAAATAAAAGAGAGACGAGAACAAGGCTCTTGTATGTACTCGATGGCAGGGGTGGGGGAGGGAACGAGGAATGGCGGGAGAGAGGGAGTTTAAGTGGCGGGTGGGAGAGAGGGGAGGTGGGGCGTCGCCTGTCTTAATCAGACGCTGCCCGTTGAGTTGTCCAGCCAATCCTGAAACTCAGCTGCAACCCTGAGCACTGCAGCAGTCTGCCGAAAAGCCACCCGTTTCCTCAAAACTAAGGAGAGCAATCTACAGTAGCTTTGCATCTGAATTAGCTTTGCTGGAGGACTCCAGGTATAGAAGGACAAACATTGTTATGTGAGCAGAGAAGGAAGCAGCCGCCTCCTCCCCCGGCCCTGACCCTCATGCCCACCAGTTTCTCAGGCGGCCAGCCAGCCAGCCATCACCCCCCTGCACTGCACACACGCAGCTTACTCAGCCATAAAGACAATGCTGCCCCCCCCCCCCCCCTTCTCACACACACACACACACACACACAAGCTCACCCCTCTTCAAATAAAAACATCTCCATGGTAATGGGCCAAGCGTTTGACCCCCATCCGTGGTCCCTCACAACCTTGACTGGGTTGTGGGGGTGGTATTATGATGTAATTTCTGAGCTTAAACTGGACCCCCACCAGCCAGCTTCTATTAACTTCTGTACGTACAAGTCTAACTACAGAGGCTTCCCTTAATTAAAAACCCATCAACTTCAATAAGGATTTTTTTTTTTTTTACATTAAAGCTAGGCCAAAATAAAATGGAAACTTTGCAGGGTATTAAATTAACTTCTCAGACGCAGGATGGGAGGTGAATAGAAGTGGTTGCTGTCACAGCTTGAGAGGAAGTGGGAAACAAAATGCAAAGTAGACAAGGGAAAAGTTCCAGCTTCACAGTTGCAGCTCAAGTTGCATATCTTCACTATTACCCAAAAGGGGGTCAGAGGTTCACTCTGAAAAGATGACTTAAATGAAAAGAAATCTAAAAGCTTGTACTGGTTATGCCTTGCGTTTTTTTCTCCTCTAGCTCATAAATATGTAAAACCTTTTGTTTTGTTTTCCCCCTACTTTTCTCCCTCCCCTAAGAGCACTTCATGTTCAGTAAAATGAAATTGGACAAAAAAGGTCCACTGCATGAATAAGTCAAGAGTGACTATGCTTATGAGTCGTGATTAAAGCAAACCCACAATCAACTACATTACTGTACACTACTACAAATGTAAACTGTGGCAGAGCGTTAGATCTAGTCCTACATTCTTGCCCCAATTACTGCACAAAACAAATAGCTGGGCCAGCAAGGGAGCGGGGAAAATATTGAACTGGTTTCATACCACACGCATTCATATGTTAATTCTCTTGTGTGTGGGCCTACACTCAGTGTGGCACTTGTACCTGTAGGCTACACCCACTGTAGGCTCGATTAGAGTGGAAAGGACTTGAATTATTTACCGGTTTTAAAACGGGTTGTGAGGAACGCAAGGTGAACTTTAACCTCGTCAGAAGTAAACACCTAATTTACAAAAAAAGGCCTCCACTTGGAGTAAAAAAAAAAAGAAGAGAGACAGCGTATGATAAACACGTTATCATTACAAATGACTGAGTTTCAAGTCTGTTACTCTCTGTGTACATTAAGAGCTGTTTCCAGCTCAGCTTTCTCCACTGAAGTGTAAATAATAGAAGACGATGTGAGGACAGAGGGACAAGAGGAGCAGAAGGGTGGCTTGACAGGAAAAGAGTACCAAGGACAGACTGGAACAACGACTCAGTTATTAAAGCGAGGACGCAACTCTACTAGAGAGGCCAGTGGGCACCTGGGAAAAAAACACCTTGCTGCTCTACCGAGCCACACCTTAGGAAAACCAAACATGGCGGTGAGTCACCGACCGAAACTCGGGTCAAAGATCGATACACAATGTTCATGACTGAAGAAAGAGGAAAAGAAAGCCGTAGTTGTTCTCAACTCTCAGGTCGGGTGACTTGAGTCCAAATTTAGACATTTAAGGTGTTGAAATGCTGGAAAAACTCGCCAGTACAGCGAGCGAGGAAATCACCTGCCGAATGTGCTGCTCCTGTCACCGCCTTGACAGGTATAGGTTTAACTGTATCTCCTCTTGAATTATTACGCTCCGAGAAGAAACGGAGGAAAGTATGCTGCGCACAACCAGCTGGACTCTGTATTAAGTTGTATGTTTTATACAAGTGATCATTTCTTACCGTGTTCAATAAGTATCGACGCGACCAAGAGCAGTCCGATCATTTTGGAGCAGTCGTGCCAATTTCGGGCGTCACGTCTCGCCATGGTCGATTACGGTCCCCTTAATGAAACCAGGCACGCAGTTTCTCTGGAAGAATTGCAAAAAAAAAAAAAAATCGAAACCTTCAGATGCGGGTCAGAAAAATAAACTTGTTTGTCCTCAGGACAGACCAGGAGTCCGACAGAGACTCTTGTTTCAAATGCCCCTCGCTGTACCTTTAAGACACGGAGTCTACTGAAATGAATGAAAATCCTTGTGCGTGTGCGTGTGTCTGTCTTCCAGCTCACAGGTGAATATTTCCCGCAGCTGGTGCTCTGGACGCTATGAAGTGCTGCCGCGCTCTCTCGACTCCAACAACTAGTTCCTCCGAGCGCGCGACTGTCCGACTGCGTGTGACTGACTGGGTGATGTCATCAGGCGGAGAGGCGTCACAGCTCTCCGCAGCCCGAAAACCAATTAGCACCAGAGACGGCAGGCGGGTGACTCTGGGAGCAACTTGTTGAAATCGCCAAAAGCAGTTTTCCTGTGAAAATCTTGCTTACTTCGATGGCATCGACAGTCCGTGGCGGTTTGTGCTTTGATTGCTGCCATGCAGGGACATGATCCCAAAACGTGATTTATATCGAGGAATATTTATATATGGCCATGTTTATTTTCTCAAGCTCCGAACATCTGAGAAGTATGACCTCCGTTCATTCGCACTTAATATTACCTCAAAGTAATCTTCATCGATTGCTATGAATGTATACAATTCATTCATTAATCAGCTATTAATGCAAATGGTATCTACAGAAGAGCGTCTTTCAGCATGTAAAGTTACTCCACAATGTGTCCGAGTCAGGCAGTTTCGATGTAGCGGTGAGGTAGGCCGAGGAGGAAACAGATGATTCTTACGCCCTCTGCTGTATGTTTCTGCACAAATACAATCGAGATGAGCTCATATATACTCCAGCACAGCAGATGCCAAAATCAATAAACATTCATTAATGAATGCCAAAATACAAATCCAGTGGCAGTCAGCAAAATCAAATCAAGAGGAAACAGCTTCTCGTGTATCTATTTACAGACTCTTGTTGATGAGATTTTTTTCCCCTCAACAAAATAACTTCCAATTCATTTTTGCCCTATTTTCCTCTGAGGCAGGGTGCATAGTAGCATAGCGAAGGCATTATCTGGTTTAGGTCTAATCCCTATACCCAAGTGTTTTACAGCCAATGTAATTACATCTCCATAAGTCCCACAGTTTAAATCGTGCTTCTTGGTTCCTTCTGTTCCGTTTCATTTCCAGATTCCTCTTATTTTTCAGCCTGTATTTCCGAAGATGCTGATAATGATCAATGTTCTGCACACCAGGAAAGAAAAACAAATTAACAGTTGAGATATGTTCATCTTTTGGATATTCATGTCTTCAAAGAGACAGGAGGGGTTTCATTTTCTTTTGCACTCTTCTGCCCACTGTAAATCCGCAGGACTGTAAAAGCATCTGCCTTGCAAAGAAAGCAGCTGTGGGTTTCAAATGCCAACGGTACTTTGCATAGGCATATTTTAATTTTGCAGCCGTCTTTTGGCCCTGTTGCTTTAAGTTTAAGCACCGCTCAGTCAGAGAAAGTGTGTTGGTACCACCCGTACGACTGTTGCTGCCACTATATCGTATGCATTCATAGTAGAATAAGGAGCTTTATAGAAAACGACCACCAAATGGAGGATTTCATTCCTTTTCCATCACATACTCATCCATTTTTTATACCCATATCAAATCGACCTTCACACCTTTCCAGCTACCACCTACTTTACTTACACAGTGCATCACCTCTTTTTTTTTCTTCGCCATCTTACACCTTCCCTTCGTTTAAACTTCACTTTCCTCTCCTTCCTCATCATTCCTTCTCGCTTTCTCGCCCTCCCTCTCTCCTTCCCGTGTCATTCGATTTCCTTTGTCCACTCGTCCTTCGCTCCTTGCTGCTATTCATCCTGCCCTCCATCCTTGAGCTCTCCGGGGGTCTGTGGCAGTGATAATGAAGCGCATAGTTAACAGATATTAGCTCATTGGCAGTGGATTCATTAGACAGAGCCAAGGCTTATGGTGATTATTTACCCATAGAGGAGGGGCCACAGGATCAGTGTGCTCTGTGTCAGCAGCCACAGGCTTCTTTGAAGTCACAGACTCTGTTCCTTAGCAAGTCTCTGTTCTCCCTGGGTTTTCTCATTCTGTCTGAGCATCTCTCTTTCTCTCTCTCTCTCTCTCGCTCTTTCTCTCTCTCTTTATCTCTCTCTCTCTCTGTCTCCACATGTCTCCCCACTTGCTGCACTCCCATTTTTTCGTCTTTCCTTGTCATTAGACACCCACAATACATATCTGTGCTCTCTCCATTTCCCTCTCTTTCACTATCTCTCTTCACCGCCCCCATTCACCCAATGGTAATTATGGAAAAATCTGTAATAGTGCTCAGAGGAGCTGATAATACCTTTAGCTTAATTAAAGACATTTATGGGATGTAAAGACATGTTGCCTAGAGGTTGCTGTGCACCCACACTAACCCAAACTCTTTAGTTCTCGCTTTTTCATCTCCCTTAATCCCTTGCTTTCTGCTATTCTTATCGTTTTTTTCTGTTTCATATACACATTGTGATACACCGGTACAAGCTCATTCATTTTGTCAAACTAGATGTTGAGGTCAGAAGTTCTGTAACTAATTCCTCAGGCATTCAGCTCTGAAGTGTTGTAAAACATTGTAGGCCTATTGTGGTGTACCCAGTAGTGTGGGTTCATGCTAATAGTACATGTGGTTTATCAGCCTCAAACACACACACACACACGATGGCAATAATGACAGTCTTTTCCTGTTGATCGTCACAGTGTTGGCCACATCCTGTTGGGATAAGAGATGCGCTGCCAATGTGTTAACATGTCAGTCAGGGACACCATGTAACAGCACAGGAAAGTGAACAATTCTTAAAGCATACTTAGAAAGGTCACAGTGTTGAAGAGGCAGCCGGTGTAGTGAGAGTGCTTTTTCTTCTTCCTATCTTTCAACGTGTGATGGAGTCTGGTTTTCTCACCGTTATTCTTGTTTCTACCTTTGAGATATATTTGTCTCACCCTGGCATCACAGGTATGTAATAATTAAATATGATTAGAATTGCTTGCTAAACTGATCTAGGAAGGAAGTCGACGTCACATTTCCCAGCTCATGTTGCTTTTCAAGTGCAAACATGAATGGAAGGGTTTCCACCATATGTATTAGCCTCTCTTCAAAGAATAGTTTAACATTTTCTCGGAAAACACTCACTCACTCAATCACACACACACAAGCGCGCACGCACGCACGAACACACACACACACATGTTGAAAGAGTTCATCGTTGTAAATGTAAATCCTACTAGCTGCAGATAGATCTCTTTACTAAAAGGATTTCATTGTAAGACAAAATCCACAGGACTGTCACAACAATGTTTACATTAAATGCATTTGAAGTGAATATAAATGCTTTAGTAGTCAGATAAAGTTTGTCAGTTTGATCACGTGGTTATTTTTCAATTCATTTTATGTACAAATGTATCTCTTTTTTGTTTTTATCCTTGCACTGCAGCTCTGCAAAGAAAAGCTTTCCAGGGAATTTGGTTCTAAAAAGACTAACTTTGGAAGATACTTACCTGCACACTGAATGCTAAAATCTCATATTAGCTTCAGAAAAACGCTTATCCCACTTCACTTGTACGGCTTGAAGAGTCTTTACAGACAGTTTGGACAGAAGAAAAAATGAAAAGGGTCAATAACTCTTTACAGAAAGCCCTCACATTCTGCATTTCGTTATCACTGTTTGTGAAAGTGCAGAATTTAAGGGCTTTCCTAAAAGAATTCCCCTGTAATAATGCTTGACTTTTTGTCTTCGCTCCCTCAGAGTGGGAAGATGTTATGGTGGTGAGAGAGGGTGTGCCTACCACCTTGGTCTGCACTGCAACAGTGAGGGGTGCCGTTGCCGTTAACTGGATGGTGAAGTCACTCGATGAATGGAAACTGGTTCTCTCAGCCAGTGAAAGTAACGAGTTCTCTGGTGGTGCCTCAACGGCATCCATGCGATTGACTGACCCTAACTTTCAAGATACTGGGGTTTTCTCCTTGTTCCTTGTTCCCAGAATGGAGGACAGCGGTCTCTACTCATGCTTGATAAAGCAACAAGAGAGAAAAATTACAGAGAAGATTATCCTCTTAGCCATTCTTACAGGTAAATCTCCATAACATTCTCAACACCACCTGCTGGAAATGTATGTTTTTTAGTTTGTACAGCAAACAAGTGAAAAATAATATCTCTCTGCTATCAACATTTTTTTTTTACATTCGTTTGATGTTTTTTAAAATATTTTATTGATGTAAATGCACTTTTTTATTTACTTTTTTTTGCTTTTACAATGTCTATGAGGCCTCTTGATGCATACACTTTCATGAAATGTTACATAACTCATTATTTGCTTGATTGCCATGTTAATGGGACCCTATATAAGAAATGACCTTTGCAATACTCAATCTACACTTTCCAGACTCAAGAAGTGCAGCAATACAATTTTGAGGTTACTATAGTATTTACATTTCATGCTGTTTACTTCTACTCCACTACATTTCAGAGGATAATATTGTACTTTTCATTACGGCTCAATTATTCTGCAGATTGATACTTTCCAAACAAATTTCATGAACAGATGCAACAATAAAATTCAGTTTCTGTGTTTATTATTACTGATAACAAATCCACTAACCACTCCCCCCCCCCTTGATTTCCTGTGTCCTCCCTGATCTTCAGCCACTGTTGTCCCTGCTGCACCCATCCCTCAGCTAAGCACTGTGCAGCTGACTGCCAGTGTTAATCCTGGCTATGCCGTCACCAAGATAACCTGGGCAGCACCTGGTGGCAATTACATGAAGAGCAAGAAAACAAATGCAGATACAGTGGCCAAACTGCCACAGGTCCAGAACAGGGACGGTGGGGCCTATGTTTGTCTGGTACACCCGTGGGGTAACAGCAGCAACGCTCGGTTCGCCTTCAATGTGGACGTGACTGTTGATGGTGAGCAGATTTTACAGTGAGAGAAGCAAAAGCATTGAAGAATTGAATACTTTTATTGTTGCTTTTGTTGACGTCTGAGTGGGCATCAGTGCTAAAAACTCGAGCAGCAGCATTATTTATTGAAGTATCCTGTAGCTATACAGTTCTTCAAAGATATTTACTTTAGACCAGTTTCAAGTTTCAAAAGTCTACTGTAGATCTTGACTAAAATTCAGCCAGTCCTCCTGTGAATATTATAGTTGCTACATTTATGAATTATTCATTATATGCTTTTTGCCCATCCCTTCTCGCTTCTCTTCTCTCCACAGCTTACCATGTGGCCTCATTCACCAATATAACATATGGTGAGTGACTTTGTAACACAAGCAGTCTGAAAGTCCTGTGTCAGCAGCTTGATAAGCAGGCAGAGCAGAATGCAAAACCAACTGAAGATGTAACTCTCAGCATATAATCCCTATTGTTGTAGGATTTTTTTCCCCCATTATCTCCATTGCCCTACTCTCTTACTATTCTGTTTACTCTTTCTGTCTTTATGTATTTTATTTTTTATCCTCAATTCTCTTTCTAAATGTTTTCAAGCACTCTTTTGTCTTCATATCCATCTCTACTCTGTTTCATCACTATGGTTTCTCTTGTGTTTCCACTTCCCTTGCCTGCAGAGAGGGAGATCTCCACGGCCACTCGGGCTCAGACAGTGTTTCCCCTGACCTGTCCTGGTGTCCAGGGGGACTACGTCCGGCTGCTCTGGCGACCTCCAGACAGCAGGAGGCACCGTGATATAAAAGCATTGTACCAAAACGACAGCTGGGGGGGTTCCACCTTTTTCACTAATCACAGCAAGAGACTCCAGCTCGCGGGCCCTCCCTACAACGCAGAGGCCGGCAGCTTCTCCTTTCTACTCACCCCCAAGTTGAAAGATGGCGGCCTCTACATCTGTGAAGTATTCCTCAATGGCGTCGCATTCAGCCGCAGGACCACACTCAGCGTGCTGACAGGTACAGATCGAGGTCAGGAGGGGGGGGAAGACATGAAGGAGGTGGTGTAGGAGGAATAAAACAAGAGGCAGGGATAGATTTATGAGACACGTGGTGTCACTTTTATAATAACCTTGTGTATTTGTCCTGTTTAAAATGCCATTTGTGGAGGCCGATATGCAAAGTAGCTGTCACAAAAGAGACAAGTGAAGTGATGGATGACAAATTACTATCAGGAGATCCAAAGTTTTTTAAACTCTGCTCGGGTATTAAACCTTATTCTTACAACCTTATTCTTCCAATTTTAAATTTCGTTACTCGGTGTTTATATGATGAAATATTCTATAGGTGTTCATTTCAGCCATAACACATTTATCATACTCATCAAATCACTCAGTGACCCTCCATATGTATTAGGTTTTTCCAACAATCTCCCCCCCCCCCTCCCATTTATCTGTAGTTTATCTGAATGCGTAACAGCATGCAGGTAAAACATGCACACAACTCTGTGCAGCTGCAGAAGATGAGCCAACAAATGGCACAGGGCTGGTACAAGTAGTGAGAGACTAATGAGGAAGTAGAAACAGGTGAGCAGGAGGTCCGAGTGCAAGACTTACAAGTGACATGTGAAACTAATTAGGGCAGGCTAGACAATCATAACAGACAGGAAGTGAACCTAAACTGAACTGCCATATACATGAAATTTAACCTTTGCATTTGACCTATCCTAAGCATTAAGGGCAGTGTTGTGAAGCGCCCGGGGAGCAACTATGGGTTCAGTGACTTGCTCAAGGGCACTTCGACATGCAGAGAGGGGGAGCAGGGCGTCAAACCGCTAAAGAATAATACGCTCTTACCCCTGAGCGACAGCCACCAACATGAAACAAACATAACCTTTGAGCAGAGCAGGACATGACCGGAGCAGACTGATAGCACTCTCATGGTGGAGCTGGAGCCTTGGGCCCATTAGCTTAGCATAAGTGTCAAATTATTGAAAGAAAGATATATAGATTGCCAAAAAAAAGAAAGAACCAGAGAGAAAAGTTCAAGCCCTGACACCTCTCACCTCAACACAGCAAGCAAATCACAAAATTGTCGGTTTCTGACAGAAATGCTGGTACTATGCATCTGCGCTGGTTGCCTGGCAACCTCACTGCCACGACAAGACTCGGGGATGTCACCGTCTCCTCCCATCACACATAACTGCACTTAGCCACAACTTGTATTTTTACATTGGTGTATGTGTATTAAACCAATGAGACATAATTGATTAGTGAGCTTCAGACATTGGGCCATAGTGAGCTGTTTCCCCTTGCTTCCAGTCTTCATCACCTTCTGGTTCCAGCGCCATACTTAGTGCACATGTAGACAAGAGAGTTAATGTCAAATCACTCCGCTTAACAGCTTACAAGACATTGGTAAAATAATTGCCAGAGGTTAATATAGATTTAGTCAACGGACCCATGTTTCTAGAATCCGAAGACGAAGCCGCGCTGATGTGTCCTTTAAAAAAAGTTTCTGAAATCTCACCAGCTCCCAGTGTATTGTGCTGCGGAAGGAGTGCAAAGAAAATGTCCCATAGTCATGGATATAATGTCACATAATTATATGCACACATTTACAATATTCCTCATGAAAAGTTGCAGTTGTCCGATTCATTCACTTAAAATAAGAAATTGAGAAGACCAGTTGATTTTCATGAGAGCGGCTTAGGGAGGTTTCTTTCATTCTTTTAAAAAACATGCAGGCTACATTTACCCCCCTCTTTCTCCCGCGCATGCGCGCGCATCCAAAGCCCTGTCATGGCTGCCTTGGAAGACTTTACTAATCACAGTCTCACTGGCATCCATCACAGCCGCCCAGACGTGACCAGCCGATCCGTCACTGTCATTGTCCCACTGCTTCACACATCTGCATCCCTCATATACACATACACATCCACCCACGCACCAATCATGTGACGCATATATTTTTACCCCACCTCATTATAAGTATCATTATGTATCATTATACCTGCAGCCCTCCTACCAAGGCTTCATGTGGCCCACACTGATCACACTAATCAAGGTTGAAATGTGTGTGTTTTTATGTGTGTGTGTGTGGGGGGGTCTGTGAAGCTTGATTACACCCAGATGGATCCTCATTTCAGTTTGACGAGACACTACGCATCAGTCACAGTCAACCAATGCATTAGCAGCAAATCACATTAATGAATATATATTATTTTGATCCCTCTCTGAATTGTTCTTTGTTTTTCATATCACTTTCCCTTTACCTCATTACTCTCTTTCTCTCCATGGCCTTTTCTATATTCACGCACTACCCTTTAACTCACTTTCTCATCCTGCCTTGTGCCCTTCTCTTCCCTCCTTGACTTACTTATCCTTTCTTCCATTTGTTTTCATTTCTTTCATGCCTCTGTAACATTCTCTCTCCCTTATCCTCCTACACTTTTCTCCCCTCCTCCTCGCCTTTCTGTATCACAGCTAAAGCAACAGTTAAAACCCGTCGTTCCTCCAGAATACTGGAATTGGATTGCCTGTACTCAGAGCGGTCCCAGGTCCACAAAGTCGGTTGGAAATACCAGAATGAGAGTCATCGGCTGGACTCCTCGAGCATCAGCCCTGGCAGGATCACCACCATTTTGGCCTTACCCATCACCTCAGACACAGCCGGGAACTACACCTGCACCCTACAGCTGAAAAATGGGCAGACTGTCTTGGCAATGCAAGCTGTCACACTGCCCCATGAACGTGGGAGGAATGGTATGGTATAACAAAGACTGGTCTGTTTTCAGATCAACACTATATTATTTTACTAGCACAGGAGTCCTGGCAGACTTCCTGTCAACTCAGTGGAGATAATGAACCAATGAATGTGGAAGATTCTCGGATATGTGCTCCATGAAGCGTTCTGCGGCGCATTCGAGCCAACTTCAGGTCAATCCATCTGCCAGAGAGTCCACAGTTTATGGAGGAAAAAGCTCCTGACGGATATCATATGTTATGCTTTCTTAGTGTGGTTAGAAAGGTCACAGGTCAAAACATCTGTGACATTGTGATTTGCAGATAATATCCAGCAGGAATAACTTTACGTAACCGTTTTTCATAAAAAAAAAAAAATCCACCATCATTTTAATACTCTGCTCAGCCCCTTTAGCACATAAAACTTAAGTATATTGTTTTTTCTCATCACACTCACCAGTTTATATGCGACTATAAGAAGACAGGACCTGAGGACATCTCTCCCTACAAAGAATAAATTATTCAGACTTATTGTATTGGTGGCTGTGGGGGAGCACAGGAGGATGTGACAGTTGAATAGATCCCTGAGCTGAGATGAATTCACTCGCCGTTACCCCAATACATCACTTTGGGTTGAGGGGCCCAGAGCTCATCATGATGCACGCTGATGGTACAGCTATAAGAGTAATGGCAATGGAGGAAAGAGAGAGAAGGTGATGACGTCGGAGAGAGAAAAAAGACAGCATAATTTTACCTGATTTCTTTAAGGCAGGATCAGAAAAATATATCAAATGTGGAATTTGTCCTGTATAACGAGGAATTCCACCTGAAAAAAGTGACAGGTTCAAATCAGAGTAATGTTGGATGATCTATATACACATGTGAAAAGTGACAGACTGTAATAGTGCCAGATAGCTGTAGTTCTTGGTTAATAATGAATAGTATGACAATAAGCAGTGACAGTTAAATGTTTATAAATAGTTGTTTTGATCCTCCACAAAGTTATGCACATTGTTGGCTCTCACAAGAAACTATAACAATGTTGAGGTTTACTAGGAAAAAAATACTGGGAAAAAATTACATAATCAATACTGAGATAGTATATAATTTGGGAATATCTTATGTGCTCCAAACCACATCTAAAAGGTTATTGATAGTAAGAAATACAAATTTTGCATAATACAATTTCTTTCACTGGTGGCACAGTTCAGAAAATGCAAAATTGAAGCAATCACTGTGCTCTGAAGCACATAAAATACTTCAAATGTCAGACATGTTCTGCAATCATTTGCTATCCTGAGTTGGCCCATCATTTGCAAAGCATTCAAGCAGTGCTTTGGTCTGCCTTCTATCAGCCACCCTCCTTCACAATCACATTGATATAATTTGTGGTCCTACTTCATTTGAGATGAAATAGACAAGGAAGTGCCAATAGAGGGAAGTAAAAGGTGAGATAGTGGAAGTTGGAGAAGAAAAAAAGTGTAGAGAGGGAGAGCGAAAGGAGAGATGTGCTAGTGAGAAACTGGGAGCGTTAATGCTGCACTTCACTGCACTCAATTACCATAATTCATACGTTAAAGCTGGCATGAAGAACAGAGCAGGTCAGTCTTGGGGTCAGCGCTCACTGGAGTATTCCATTAGCAACCTCTACACACACTCACCAATCAATTACACCTCACACAGCACATAAAGATTGATGCCGGCTAAAAGCTGTGACACCAAGACCAAGGTGAAGCCTGTGGGCCAATCCTATAACAAACAAAATATGATGAGATGTCTGAGAGGACTTTACTACTGCCGGGTTTCTGTCCATCATATAATCACAAATACCGCAGACAAACACTATGAATTGTTTAGAAGAAGAAAAAAGTTGTGGGTGTTCTGCTGTAACTGCCCTTATCCAAAGATGTGTCACAGATCAGGGAGCAGACCAACACATACACTAAATTACAGCAGTCTGTGGAAATGAGTGCCTCGCTCTTGCTTCTCATGTCGCCCTGTGGCTGAATTTTGCAACACTGATGTCATCCTCATCATGTGAACAAGACAAGTTGGATGGCATGCGTGAGCTCTTTCAACAGAATTGGACTGGTACTTATGTAATGTTTGTGATAATCACACCTACGCCTCCTATTCAACTGAAAGACTGTTTATATCATTTGTCAGTATGCTTGGAGGCAGTTTTTTGCAAGGATTGAGTGTCAAGAGTGTGCACAGACAAACCTCCTGGCTTTACCGATACTACATAAATGACTTCATACATGTTTAGACAATGAGATAGGAAATAGACTTGCAAAAAATGTCTAATCAAACTGCTCTGTATGGTGCTTTGAATCTGGTGCTCCTTCTACACGTTTCTGTCACTGACAGCATCATGATGACAATGTAACATGTTTGAGACATTTAAGAAAGACAACAAGCCTTTAAATCCATAGCTTGAAGTGGTCACGTAAAGGAAAAGGTGGCCTCCGCATGACAAAAGAGCAAACTGGAGAAAAAACAGCAAAAACTTCTCTCGCTGTCATTTATCCACGTACACTCTTAGCTCGACAAGTTTTATATTACTGTTCTTGGAAGCATTCATGGCTCTCACTTTTCTCCTCTCTTTTAGTTGAGGGTGTCAGTGTGACCACCCCCTCCCTGCTCTCTTCTCTCGCTGCTTTATTACTCCTGGTGCCCCTGGTTGCTGCAGCTGTCTGTGTGTTGCTATGGAGACAGAAACACACTTCTGATCGTGGTGAGTCTTCGGGCGCTTTCTTTTCTTGACAGCTTTCCATGTTCTGTCCATCTTTGGCCCCTGTCGGCTGCCACTGAGTGATGTGGGCCGTGACATCCTCTGGGGTTGTTGTAATGAATCTGCCCCCCTTTGTGCGTGTGTGTGTGTGTGTGTCTGTGTGTGTGTGTGTGTGTGGCTATATTTGTAACTATATATCTCTATACTCAGGTGTCGAGCAGTCTCTGTCTGTCCGCTCGGGTGAAGCAGAGAATGTCTACGAGAATATTGAGGATATCAGACAGGTGATGCATTCAGACATTTTCAATCACTAAATGATGAATTTCCCTCCTTATTTTCCCCTTTTGTATTAAACACTCTTTCTCTTCTCTTTTCTTGGTTTATCTCATCCTTCCCTCCTCATTTCTGTCTTGTTTCTGTTGTGTACCTTTTTGCTTTCCTCCTCAGTCTCGGTTTTTCCTCTGATTTTCATTATCCCTCCCTCTCTGTCACTTGTTGTTCATTAAACCTGTTTTCTTCACTCTCCTCCCTTCCCAACAGGCTCCTCCCCTGGGCTCAGTCTACATGGTGAGTTATTGTGTCGTCCCTTGCGCACACACGAAGGCGCGATGTGAGGAGTGTTTGTGAGGAGACGTGGCACACACATCTACCAATGCATACAGACTCTCACTCTCTGTATTGCTTCTTCCCTAAGCTGTCAGCAGATATGTCTTCCCTCACAGTTGCACTCCTTTCCTCTCTGTCAGCCCTCTCTCAGATAAACTCATTGTCTATCAACTGTCACTTTTACATTAGGAGTATTAACAAATCAATCTCATTACACAGGGCACACAGGGACATAAATCTGGCCCCAGAACGATGAGTCTCTACTCTCTCTTTCTCCTCCTGTTCACTGACACTTCCTCTTCCTCCCTTCCCCCTTTTCTTCTTCATGCCAGGATTTGAAGCCAAGAGGAGAGGATGATGTCTATAAGGAACTGGAGCGGTAAGCAAAAAGCCTTGCATCACCTGTGTGTGTGTGTGTGTGTGTGTGTGTGTGTGTGTGTGTGTGTGTGTGTGTGTGTGTGTGTGTGTGTGTGTGTGTGTGTGTGTGTGTGTGTGTGTGTGTGTGTGTGAGTGTGTGAGTGTGTGTCTATAATTGTAACTATATCTCTGTACTCAGGTGTGTGTGTGTGTGTGTGTGTGTGTGTGTGTGTGTGTGTGTGTGTGTGTGTGTGTGTCACTCTGTCACTCATGTGCCCCTCACATTCCTCTCACACTCTCCAATCATGCTGGCCTGAACATTACTCTGACACTGTGGCATATTATCACGCCAAGCGCTGACAGGCAACTCCTTTGCCCCTGTTTGTTGTTGTTGTTGTTGCGTGGGCTGTCTGTGTTTGTGTTTAAGGAAGAATAAAAGAGACTGGGGTACGAGAGATTTTTGCGCAAAATTGTCTTTGTGCTCTGTTTTCAGATACTAACAGTGTCAGAGCTGATCACCTACCCACATCTCATCCTCATCCAGCTGTCACATCCACTCAGTTCCCAGTTGCAGCAGAAGGCTTTTATAAACAAAAGTAACAACTGAGAGTCAGAGTTGGGATTTGAAGAAAAACGTCAGTGCTTTGGGGAAATGCAACTCAATTGCTTGGATGGGCTTTCTTGTAATTAAAGTATTGCTCTTTATCAGTACTTCATTAGTAAATTGCTTTGATGGCTAGCTGCAGATAGAGAAAAATATAAATTGTGTCCCAAATGTGTGGAGGTTTTCATGTTATATTCTTTCTTATTCGAGCGTTTGTTATTGAACCAGTTGCCTTGTATTTTATATAGATATCTGTATAGACATTAATAAATAAACATGTCTGTAGTGTTGCTTGTCTCCAATACTTTTTTCCTCCTAACAAATTGCTAAGCGCTTTTGGGTTTGAGATTGTGGTCAGTGCGGGCTTCCGTAGCACTCGTAGTGTAAAAATGGCCGGCTGGATGTGGCTCCGCTGTATTTTAGGGCCTCATCTTCAACGAATTCACCGTTCACCGGACCAGTCTCGACCTGAGGGCAGGGCTGGGAGGAGGGTAGGCGGACATGTCATATTATGCGATTGTTTTAGAGCAACCGACTGCGCCAACTAAGCAGTATTTCTATCTATTAGCATTGCTGTAGCTCCGGTTGCGTCCCGGAAGTGTCAAGTGTTTGTTATTGAAACCCTGCTGTCACTGAACGGCGCAGCCGAGGTGACAGTTTGTAAATGAATGAAATGACAGGCGCACATCAACACGCTTGTCTTTGCATGTTAAATTCATTCTGCGACACCAGGACAGTAACGGCCCGTCGACCTCAAGCTTCATACATACTGTTTTCCTCTGTGACTGTTAAGCTAACGCTAAGTGGGGAGCAGGGGAGATGAAACTTTGAACTCGGGAGGAGAACATGTATAGAAGCTCAAAAGAAAACAAATAACAAGAGTCGGCATACATGTGTACTTAAGCAGAGCCCCTGTAAAGACGGTATATTCATCTCCACATCTAAATGGATGCATACTAGCTGCCAGCTAACGACAGCTGTCCGACAGACAGACGTTAACACAGTGCTCATTGTATAAACATGTTGTCTCACAGCAGGGATGGAGCTACCAACCCAGGAGTCTTGAAAAACACACTGACAGCATCCTCGGTTGGGTCAGTGGGGTTGTATATTGGATAATACTCCGAGAAAAAAAGAAGATGAAGTTATTTTAAGTGATGTTTGTGTTGTCTTCCTCCAGGCTTCAGCACTGTGGTCTCTGTCCTACTATAGCTCCCCCCTACTGCTTTGCTATTTGTACAGGAAAGGTAGGTTGAAGACAACATGTTTGGTTTTATTTCTTCTCCACTATGATCTGCAGTGATGATGAGCTGCAATGCTTGGAAATGTATTTTGGTTAGTTGGCAACAATATTGATAAGTCTCTTATTAAGAAATAACATCAAACGAGCTTGTACAATGAAATACATTTCCACATTTCTTTAATTTATTTGTTTTGTCCTGTTGGTTGGACTAAAGAAAACATTTGAAAATGTCAGCTTAGGCTCTGGTGGACATTTCCACGTGTTTTTCCAATGCTTAATAGACCGTTGTAACATTGTATGTGAATGATCAATAAAATATCTGTTACAAAGAGTGACAGGGTTGGTTGTACAAGAGAAGACAATCTTGACTAGGACTGTATGATAATTCAGTATTATGATTGATTAAAGTTCACTGAAATGCCATCGGATGTTATAATGTTATCTCACAACAGATTTCTGTAGTTAAAGATTCTGAGAAAGCTGTAGTTGGAGCATTTTTATTTGTTAGATGTTATACATTTCATTAAAGTGAATGAAGAAGACATAGTTTTAAACATCAGGTGTACTCCGTGTGTGTGTGTGCGTGTGTGTGCGTGTGTGTGCGTGTGTGTGCGTGTGTGTGTGCGCATGCTGTATATAAAAAAATATCCAGATTAGTGTCAGGATAATAATGTGTTATCGCCCAGTCTGACTTGCAAACAATCCAAGTTTTGGGAAAATAGTAAATAATATTTTTCATTTCTCATGTCCCATGCCTTTTATATTATATTTGGAGTTTATATTAAAATGTGAGTGTGACATGTTTCAGTAGAAATCATTCTCAGTCAGAAGGTTTGGCAGTTGTAAATGTCAAAATATGTATTTTTTTTTCTGGATGACATTTCTCCTTTCATTAAAGCAGAAAAACTGCCACTGGGGCGATGTTCTCTGTTCTCCTGCAAGTGGGATTAATATAAAGTTAATCAACCGAATCACCAGGAGGACTGTGCCGCAATAGAAATTAATTGCTTGAGGTTGTGTGCTACTCTGTAGTGTATAATTGAGCTTCTGATATTGATTTATGCATATGGTTCTAGGGTGGTTGTCAGAGTGTGAATCTTTGTATCAGTGCTTGTTAATGAGGCTGAAGTCTAGAAGGGAAAGTGTGTGTGTGTGTGTGTGTGTGTGTGTGTGTGTGTGTGTGTGTGTGTGTGTGTGTGTGGATGGAGGGAGGGGGGGTAGGTTATGTGGATGTCTGTGTCACTGTTGCTTTGTGTATTTTTAGGTTACATCTGCAGCAGTAAGCTGGTTCCAGTGAGTCAGTATTTGGGAACAGTGCTGGTGTGTCTTCTAGGAGTAGCCTGCCTTCGAGGTAAGGCTTTTGGAAGGCGATTACTTATTCAGTACATTCATCTTATAGATATCGCATCATATGTTGTACATGCCGCATGCAAATAAGACTCCATGAACATTGAGACACAAAGCCTACTAAATGCATTACTTCAGGCTTTGCAACAAAATATTTGTGGACCGTGCATACTCAGCCCGTATTGCTCTCTGTATTTGCTTTCTTCACGCCTCCCTTCCCTCTCTTCTTTTCGCACCCAGGGTGGGGGAGATGGAAAAACTCTGAGTATCTTCAGTTTCTCTCCATTCTTGAAGAAACCAAAAAGAATCACACGCCAACAAATAAGGTGCTTTTAATGACGACCTGAAGTACTCATCAGGATTTATAATAATAACCCCTGTCTTTGTAATCCAAAGAAGTCCATTATGATACATCAGATTTTAACTCGAGTGACAGCTTATTTTTTTGTTCCTGCTTCCTTTGTAGAAAAACCTGAAGTGCTACGACTTTGACTTCTCATTCTGGCCTTCAGATTTCAGCTGGACAGAAGTCAGCAATCCGTACGTTTTTGCTCTTCTATTTCATAACCTTTTGAAACAGCATGTGTTTGAAATGTGTTTGCTGCAATTATATTACGACCAGGGTCAATTTATTATGAATACATGCAATCAAAGCACTTTAAAGTACATTCGATGAATGCAGCTACCGAATGTCAAATGCTTTTGGCTCATCTGTTTCATTGTAAGCCTTTGACACTGTGTTAAACAGAAAACTATCCAAGGCTGGTGTTTCTCTGCTCAAGCCAGAGCCCAGATTAAGAGGAGCAGCAGACAGTGTCCTTCACACTGTGCGAACTCTACCATGCCACATCATCAGGTAAATGCAGTGTATACAGCATAATCCCAAAATGAAGGCTCTGCGTGACTCCAGGACAACACTGCAGATGTGTTACTAGTATCCCAGTGAGGGCATTAATGCGGTCTGCTTTATAGTAGGTTTGCATCTCATTTCACCCCTGTTAAAGTCTTTGTTTTCCCACGACAATGGAAAGTGTTGCGACCATGTCATCATGTATATTTTCTTCCTCTGCAGTTT
The DNA here is from genome assembly GCF_023055335.1 of Clinocottus analis. NCBI lineage: Eukaryota > Metazoa > Chordata > Actinopteri > Perciformes > Cottidae > Clinocottus > Clinocottus analis. Next base: position 7,620,031 of record NW_027176251.1, on the reverse strand, counting down.
TCTTATTGCCCATTCATTTGGGAGGAGGATGCTGTACCCTGGCTCTGTGGGTTTACTGCAGAAAGCCATGCGGCCCATGCTCTTGCAAGGCCAGGCTAGGTTAATAGAAGAGGTAAAAGAAAAACACTCAACCTCTAACTGTCTATATTCATTTCAAATCTCGATTCAATTTCAAATCTAAATTTTTCCCAGTTTGATGGCCAAAGGAACAAGCTTGTGGCCTGCGATGGCAATGAGATCGACACAATGTTTGTGGATCGAAGGAGGGACGGGGGACAGACTGGCCAGACCCTGGTTAGTGTCTGTGATGATTTGTTGTTTCTGTGCCTTGGGCTTGTTCCACTGAAACTCGTGTCACATCAGTCTTGAAATTTATGAATTCTGCCACAGGTCATCTGCTGTGAGGGGAACGCAGGCTTCTACGAGGTGGGCTGCATGAACACGCCACTCGAGGGTGAGGAATCAACTCTATTATCAGAGTCAAGATAGTTTATTATGCAAAAGCACAGCATTCCTCTTTTTGAGAAATTGTTGTATTTCAAATATACTTTGCTAAATCTTGTCTTGATGTGCACTGTAGGTGGCTATTCCGTCCTGGGCTGGAACCACCCTGGCTTCGCAGGTAGTACGGTAAGAAGTGTTTTCAGATTTGGTTCTACATCCTTGAACTAGCATTGGTCAACAACTTTGCATAGTTAGACACACAACACAGTGGGAAAAATAACGGCATGTTTCAATTCTGGTTTCAATTTGACAGTATTTCACACGAGGATGAAGTACACTCCAATGGTCAATATTATCAGTGGGGTGAAATAAAACATTGTAAATCTGTTTAGTCTTTGGAGGGTTGTTGTTTTGTCGGTGGGTTGAGTGCTATGGTTGTCTTTAATAATGCATGGTTATTGCTTTTTTACTTTCCGCCAGGGAGTGCCATTCCCCCAAAATGAGGCCAACGCCATGGATGTAGTGATCCAGTTTGCAATGCACAAACTGGGCTTCCAGCTCACTGACGTTGTGGTGTATGCGTGGTCCATAGGAGGATTCACAGGTACTCAAAAAAACAAAAAAGTACATGCTGCGCACTACGCTGTAGATTTGAATCGTGTTATTTAGTCCTTCCTTCCTGGTTCTGCTTATCTTGACTCATTTTATCCCTCTTACCTCTTGATTTATCTTCTTAGCCAGTTGGGCAGTGATGTCGTACCCAGAGATCCAGTCATTAGTGCTGGATGCCTCCTTTGATGACCTTCTGCCTCTGGCCCTCAAGGTCATGCCCGACAGCTGGAGTGAGTCCGAGGGCTTAATCTATTATTTGTTTGCAGCATAGAGATTTGTTTTAGCAACTGAAATGTCTTTCTGTCTTAGGGCCGTTGGTACAGCACACAGTGAGACAGTACATGAACCTCAACAATGCCAAGCAGCTTCTCAAGTGAGTGGGACAGTCTATTTATAGTGATACTAATTACTAATCATAAGTCCAAGTCGGCATTATTTAACATTACGCAACATATTGGAGTGCGATAGTGAAAAACAAAGCGTTGTTGTTGTTGTTATAGCTCACAGTGATGTGGACAATTTACACTCAACTCCTTCTCCTCCTCCAGATACCAGGGACCAGTCCTGCTGATCAGGAGAACCAGAGATGAGATCATCACCACAACGTGAGTCTTAACACAATGTCTCTGTGTATAGTATTGGAGGTTTGCTTTGCAGAATGTTGGCAGGACATATTTTGGTTGAAGTAGGATGTTAAATGAGTGCATAACACCTGTTATATTAAAATAGGATCCAAAGTTAGAAAAATAGCTAACACCTGATGTCGGGGCTGGCACAAATCAGATTTCCTATAATGAAAAAAACAACCACTGGGGCACAACTGCCGTTTGTTTTGTTTTTTGAACAACAAAAGACAAAGACTATCATTAGTTGGAATATGTTGTATGTCATGAATTAATGAGTAACATTTTGTCAAGAGCTTGAATTTAAAATGCAAGAAAATTTGAAATGTATTATTGGGCATTTGCTGTTAAATGAGTACATCATGTTCTTGGCTTGTATGAATACAGTACAAGCATGCCAAATGGCATTGTAGCACTATATCTTACACCATAGTTATATAATTATTAAACATAATTAGAAACCCTTTCACACCAGAAACCGACTCAGAACTTGAGTCATCTAACAATTACTATGTTGTAAACGGCAGTTTGTTGAGTGTCTCGCTAGTTGCTGCAGAGGCAAGACCACTGACTATATACAATATGTTGTGCATGGTATATTATAGGGGTCCAGAGGACGTCATGTCGAACAGAGGCAATGATCTCCTGCTTAAACTGCTGCAATTCAGGTCGGTATTCTCAATGCCGAATACGATCAATGTTTTCTGACTTTATGGAGTGAGACATATGATATTGTCTTTTTTTCTGCCTAGATATCCAAAGATAATGACGGATGAAGGGGTGAGGGTTGTCAGGCAATGGCTGGGATCCTCCAATCCCTTGGAAGAAGGTATGTTTGACCATCATTACATTGTGTTGGACAATTTTATGACATTACATTTCATTTAACTGATGCTTTTATCCAAAGCGACTTACAATAAGTTCATTCAACCATGAGTACAAACTCAGAACAACAAGAAACAAGAAAGTACAATTTCTTCACAAAAGTTAAACTTCAAAGTGTGATAAATGCCATTTAAGTGCTACTAATGTGCTACTTTCTTTATTCAAGGTATCGTCGAAAAATAATTTTCTTTGAATTGCCTTCAACTCTGCTCAACCGTCGCAAATTATTTTGTAAATTAGAATTCATATTCTATATTAAACTGAGGAAAAATGTCTTTGTCTACATTGAGGATTTTTCCGCTTGAGCATTACGTTGTTTTTGCTGTGTGTAACGCCAGCTCCCTCTTTCTCCACAGCGTCTGTGTACAGCGGCTATGAAGTGGACGATGACTGGTGTGTGTCTGTGCTGCAGTCGTATCAGGCAGACAGAGATGTTTTGTTCCCATGGAGTGTTGGTAAGCCCCTCCAGGTTCTTTTCACATTTACAGGGCAAATAAACTGCACACATGCATGTTTTGCCTCACAGTACTTTTACATGGCTACACACACTCTCTCTCTTTTGTGTCTCTGTTCCCAGGTGAGGATATGACTCTGGAGGGAAGACGCCAGCTGGCTCTTTTCTTGGTAAGGAATAAGTCTTTTGTTATCCGTGCACTCAAACCCAGTGTGTGCCGGTGTTCCTCCTGTCTGGTTTAAAGGGCAGCAACCTGTTGCCTTTATCACGCTGCGCCGAGTCGGAGTCCAAAGTCTAATTTCCTTTTCCTCAGTAAGTCCCATTTTCCTGTTCAAGGCTTAGCTTACCCCTTCTCTCCCACTCCAAAGAAGAAAAAAACGCATCGCAGCTATTCACAGACATCATTACCACAGAGGGACACTATTCCTGTCGCCATAGTAACCAGCTCACCTGTGCTCTCAGGTTGTCTGGTGTAATATATTTCACCACGCTCAGCTTATTGAAGTCATTTAACATCAAACAAGAGCAGTGCCATCAATTACAGCTAATGCTATGCTTTTCCTCCCGCAGTAATTCCTTCTGAATTGGGCTTTATCCGCCTCCTGTGTAAATCCTTAAGAGATGGGAGATTTGTAAGGCACTGAGCCAGAAAGACTGAACCTAATATAATCAAGTTCTACACCACTTTTTGTTCATTGCCCTCCCACACCCCTCATATCTATTCCTCCTCCGTCCCCGCTGTCTTTTTCGCTCTCCCAGGCACGGAAGTACATGCGCAACTTTGAAACAACACACTGCACTCCTCTCCCCGCCTCCGAGTTCCACTCACCCTGGAGACTGTAGGGAAAGATGGCTGGACGGCAAGCGAAAACAAGCAGCAGAGGATTTGGATGGCCTGTGGTCAAGAGCGTGTTTCTAGCATGGTGTGAATGTATAACTGTAATTTTGTTCAGAGACCGAGTCGTTGTCATGTTTAATATTGCTGTAGTGGCATCTGAAAAGATCTGGTCCACTACGTCTGATCCGCAGCCACAAACCTGTAAAATATGGTACGTCTTTTTTTGTTGGTTAGATTTGATTCATCCTGTTCAGTGTTAGTCTCCTAGGATAAAAAATGTATTTTGTGTTAACGCACAGCATCTGCTCCCTCTTTGGCTGTATTTGTAAAGAAGCAATTTGAAGTAGATGCATAGCTAATGAAATAATCTGCAAATCTAGTCAAAGTTTGAATCTTTAAAATGCAGCCAAAGTTTTACAGCTTGTCAGATTTATTTCTTTTCTGCGGACACTATCTTTATGAACAAAGCTGTATCCTAAAGTAATGTTACTGTTAAATATGTTGAATAAAATGTTTGACATTAGGGGCTCATTACTTGACACGGGTGTTAAATAATAAATTGTACAGATATACAAAACAATTAGATTAATAAAATTGCCTCGGAACATTACGCTGCTGGAGACAATCATCTTTCATAAAAGCTTTATTGAAGTTCCACCGTACTACAATTACCTTTGAAAATTAATACAGGCGTGAAACATGAGGAAATAAATCCTGATTTACACAAATTCAACAAGGAAGTCACATCATGTTCCTGAAGTTGTCCACGGCTTCTTTTACGTTTTCAAGTTCAGTTTGGCTCTGCCGTAGCTGTGGAGGAAAGAAAGTAATAATTTACTTTTTTCTTTTAATCAGAAAGACTTACTCTCTGAGAAACCCTACAAGTCAATTTATTTTTCTCACCTTCTCAGCATCCTGCACCTGCACCTTCACTGGCACCTTTTCCTTGTAGTCACTCTTTGCCATTTTCTCTCTCAATTTCTCTATCTGTTTTTCCAAGTCACCTTTCTTTGTCATCAGCTTAGCCACTTCCTTCTCCACATCGATGAGACCCTTGGGGAATTAAAGGTGACATGAAGACAAGGGCTTGTTATAAATAATGATCTTGTTATTTCAGGGCAGTAAAAAAGGAACCGAGGAAACCCTAAACTCAAATTAAAGCAGAGGTTATCTAGTTTAAACAACTGTAACTAGGTGAGGTAAATACATGCTCTTCGACTATTTGGGTAGTTGTGTAACATGTCAAAACAAAACCAGTGAATTGCAACTTCACAAACAAGCGGTACATGGTTTCGTTTTAAGAAAGCTCTAAACGAGAACAGATATACACTGCCTGGCAAAAAATAAAAGTGTCCACCTGGATTTAACTACTACTGCCTGCTGTACAAGCCTGTAGGCTCGTACAGCAGGCAGTGCTGTGATCTGGGGTTGCTGTAGTTGCTCAGGTCTAGGTTCAGCGGTCAGACTCTACCGTCATCAATACAAGATCTTGGTAAGAAATTAATGCAACACTGGATGGAGTGTACTTTTTTTTGGCAAGGCAGTGTATATTCACACATCGGGTCTAGTGGAGTGATGGAGAGACAAGCAAAATTGAACAGATTGCCCTTCTCACCTTGAGCATAAGGTTGACAGTACATCTGTCAGAAGCGATAGCCACCGCGCAGCCTCCTGGGACGGGCTGGTTAGCTGTCAGAGTGATGACGGCCTGAGAATAAGTCAAGGTCTGAATCTGAAGACTGTACTTCTGCACCAGGGACACAGTTGCCGAGTCAACGCACTGGAGGTAGCCTGTGAGAGAAACGGGCAAATTGAAGTTTAGGAATTGTAACAGATAACTTGTTAGATATATTAAGGATTCAATACAAGCTACGGTTGAAACAATTACCGTTAACAGAAACAGATTGTTGTTTACGGAAAGCTTGGTTGTAAAGCTTCCTGTTAAAGTAGCAACACACTTGTGTACAAAACGGATAGTACGATGTTTGCGACTGTAACTTTGAGCACTCGTTATACAGAACAAATACATTATCATATGTTATGTTACCAGATTACTATTGCTGAAGCATGAACACAAAGACATACTGTTGTAGCTGGCCGAGGTAGAGTCAACTTTAACTACTACATATTGTTCTGTAGTTTAATGTAGTACAATACACATATCAGAGTAACAAAGTACAATATTTGCTTCTGAAAAGCAAAGGTATAAAGTAGCATTATATAGAAATAATCTAGTAAATTCCCATACCTCAAAACTGTATTGAACTACAGTAAATGAGTGAATGTACTTTTATTATCTTTAACCCTTTATTTTATTTATCAAGGCAAAAAAAAAGTGAGCCTTCTGTAGTGTGGGAATTGCACGCAGGTTGAAAAATGCTTAAATTTTATATTCTAATCAAGAAAATGAATAAATGGCATAAAAACCGAGTTATTTTAGAGTAACTAACGATTGTGTTTGTTATCTTACAGTCAGCTTTGGTCTTGTTCATGTTGTAGTCGGATCTTAGGGACCGGATCGTCTTGATCACAGTCATCACAAACTCCATGTCTCGGTCGACCTCCGCACTGTGCCAACAGAACTGAAAGTCACAGAATAAAATATTGGTCACAAAGACAGAAGGCATCATAAAACACTTACTTACTGCAGGGGCTTCCATTTAAAATGAGTTCATCCTCTCAAAAGATCTCAAACCGCAAATTTAAAACATCTTCAGTTCTAGCCTGTACAGACATTTGTACAGCTTTTAAACAACCCTCGTGCACTATCTCCTTATCTCACCTCCTCTGTATCAGGGTAGGGAGTGACACAGATGCTGGGTGGATCACTCTGAGGTCGCCGACGCGGTAACCTCTGATAGAGTTCCTCACTGACGAAGGGCATCACAGGAGACAGGAGGCGCAGACCGACTTCTAAACAGGTGTAAAGAGTCTGCCTGCACACCAGGCGCAGCCTCTGGCCGGTGCTGTCTTCCTCTGATTTACTGAACACTGGTTTCACACTTTCCTGGAGGACAAGAAGAGTGGGGAGGGAACAGCTTTGGTGCAAAGTCTTCTGCATTCACTTTTCACACACCCTCACATATATTATTTTCCAGTGAATGGACCGGGAGGAACGCACTGTCTCTAGCATTCTTACCAGGTAGACGTCGCAGAGCTCGTACAACCAGAAGTTGTAAATGGCTGTCGTGATGGTTGGGAATTCATAGGTCTTGAAGCCAGTGTCACAGACACCAACAGCTGCACTAAGTCGAGACAGAATCCACCTGTCTGATACACTCTCCTCTCCACACAGCTGAGGGGATTGAATGAAGTGCAAAAGAGGAAGAGGTTCAGTAAACAGGACCTCGTGTCGGGGTACCTCCAAGTTAGCTTGTACACATTCATCACTACAAAGCAAAACCGCATATGCGGAAACAAAACCCCCAGACAATAAATGGTAACAAAAAACTGTTTTACTAAACATTTATTTGGGCACAAGGGTTTACATGTGTTTGCACGTGCAGGGAGCAGAGCTTGTTTATGTTCCGTGTCCTTCATCTTTTCCCCTCGTCTCACCTGGGCTTTCTCTGATGGTACAAAGTCGTCTCCGAGTGTCTTCATGGCAAACTTCACAGCGTTCCACAGTTTGTTGCAGAAATGACGGTAACCCAGGATGCGGTTGACATCCAGGTTGATATCTCTGCCTGAAAGAGACACAGGAAAACAAGAAATATTTCAGTGTATAATACAATTTACTCAGCAACAACTGACCTTATACTGATGGATTTTAATGCTATTTTACAATGTTTTGATATATTTTATAGAGTCAAGGTTGAAATCTAGGCCATTGGCCAAAAGAAGTATACAACAAGAGAGTAAGCAAGTCAAAACAAAAAGACAAATGAGTTCACCTTGGCTGGTGTAGGCACATAGGGCAAAGCGGAGAGCATCTGTGCCACACTCTGGGATGCCATTTGGGTAGTCGAACGATTGGCCCTGCTTTGCCTTCTCCACCTCCAGAGGATCCAAGTTGCTGTCCGTCAACAGAGCATGAAGACCCTAAAGGGTGTGGGAAATAAAGAGGGATGTCACCACTAAAATAAACATAGGTTCAAAGGATTTTTCTTTTCATCTTGAGAATGATGATTTCATCCTTCCAACCGCTTGGTGATGTAAAAGACAGGAAAGAGCTTTAAAAGGGTTTCATTATTATGGGTAAAGTATAGTTTACTACAAGTCATTCAGTGCCCTCTAGAGGACAGATCTGCTTCCTCAGACTTAGAAGTTTCCGCCCAGCTGGTGAAAAGATTGATGGCCTCAATAAAAGCTTGTTGGAAGGAGAAAAGACTGCTGAATAAATCATACAAGAATATGTGCCTCAGGGGACCAAAGTGAGTTTTGTGACCATGTAAAAGACAACCCAAATGGGAGAGGAAAGACTCAATGTGAGTGTAACTGAACAAGCATCAAAAGCTGATTAGGCTTTACCTCTAGGGAAATTCCTGTAATGACGTCCAGAGGGTCAATGACGTTGCCCAGAGATTTGCTCATCTTCCTTCCGTGGGCATCTCTCACCACTGCATGCAGATAAACCTGTAAGAAAGCGTTATCATTACTTAGTCATGTCCAGCTAATAACACGAGCGTCCCACCCTGTTGCGTTAAGTCCCAGTTCTGGCAGTTTTGATTGGTCTCACCTCTTTGAATGGCAGCTTGCCAGTCAGTTTGAGGCCCATCATCACCATACGAGCAACCCAGAAGAACAGGATGTCATGGCCCGTCTCCAGCAAAGTGCCAGGGTAGAACACATTCAGGTCTTGGGTCTAAAGGAACATGGCAAAAAGCAAAATTAATGATGGAAACAAACAGAGAAATGTTAAAATGTGATATTTTTTGAATAAAAGAAATCAGAATTTGGGTGGCAGCATTTCTATTTTATATATACACACTTTCTCCTTATTAGTGTAGCTAATGCAGAAGATATCCTTACTATATACTGCCATTTGTGTCAGAAAAAGGTGCTTGACCTCAGTCTTTTACCTCATTAGGCCAACCGAAAATGGAGAAGGGGAAAATGCCAGACGAGAACCAAGTGTCCAGAACATCCTCATCTGAAAAACAGGGACAAGAATTATGCAACCTGTATGAATATGGAGTAGAATTAGTCACATCAGGTCGGTCTGTGGAGTAGCAAAACATTAACTGATAAGATCACCTTTACAATAGTTGTAGTAGTGAGACTGCTTCATTAAAAAGTGTCCTGACCTTGTCTGAGGGTTATTTTGTCAGCAGACACATTGAAGCGCTTTGCTGCCTTCTCTCTGGCCTCCTCCTCTGAGTTCCCACTCACCCAGTAATGACCGTCCATGTCCTGGAGAGTGAAATGAAAAGAAAAAAAGAGTAGATAAAAGAAAGACACAGGTAAAAGAATTGTGCAATAATAACGCACATAGCTTTTATTTTTTTATCTGACAGCCTCCGGACCTTGACAATAGTGACAGACATTCTTTTACCTCTCCTGGTTTTACAGAAGCATCGCTGACAGTGATGAAGTATGCAGGAATGCGGTGACCCCACCAGAGCTGCCGAGAGATACACCAGTCCCTGAGAGGAGGATAGAGGAAATCTGAAACTCACTCCATTGATTGTACAAAATCATCTCTCTATCTCTAGGGCTGGGACAATGTTGTGGTTAATCAATTCACCTATTGGAAGAAAATGTATTTTCTATTTTGATTCAAATATTTATTTAATATCATCATCATTTTTCGAGACCTACATGCTCTGGTTCCAGGTTCCTTGATTGTGATTTTCAGTTTTTCCTAATCTTTTGTCTGTATCAAAATTAGAGTCGTCACTGTGATAACATATTTAAATTATATTTATGATAAAAAGGCCATAACGGCTGAGATCTATTTTTAAGTATTAATAAGAAGTATCAAACACATTTTTAAAAAAAAGGATAATTACCTGATGTTGTCCAACCAGTTGAACCACGTTTTAAGGTGCAGATCAGGGATGATTTTGAGCTGTCCCTCTCTGACGGCGTCTGCTGCCTGCTTGCCCATATCTGTGCAGTTTACATACCACTGCGGCTTCAGCAGCGGCTCCACAATGTCCTTTGAGCGACTGAAAGAGTAGATTCATACATTATTCAATATTCACAAGGATGATCCCGGATAAGATAAAAAAAAAAAAACTAAAACACGAATAACCCGTGTTCTTCTGCTGCACACATGAACCTCACTTTACCTGCAGACAGGGACAACCATAGGGTTGTCTTTGATCTCTATAAACTGGCCTCTGTCCTTGAGCGCCTGGAGCACTGTCTTCCTGGCCTCAAAACGCTTTGTGCCCTGGGGTGGAGACAGAATACTTAAAAATGAGAAATAGAGACATAAAACTGCTACACCACGCAAACTATGAAGAAGCCTGACTTTTAGTGTCACTGCGGAAATACATAAACTGCAGGAGGAAGGGTGATAATGAGACACTATACCAGGAAGGGAGGAGGCACGTTAATGAGCAGGCCATTTTCGTCCAAAATGTTGATGAAGGCCAGATTGTGTCTCTCTCCAACCTCGTAGTCATTATGGTCATGAGCTGGGGTGATTTTGACAGCACCTGAACAGAAAATGGTGCAGAGGAACAGGAGAGCGAGAGAGAGCGCGAGAGAGGGGGAAAAGAGAACAGCCATAATAAGGAAAGTGGCCCGTCTTAACGGCTTTGTTATTGTTACTTATTCTCAGCACACTGCACACCCACAGGCAGATCGTCTCTTCCTGTAACCATGCCTACCTGTTCCAAAGCTCATGTCCACAAAGTCATCGAAGACAATTGGCATCTTGCGGTCACAGAAGGGATGCAGCACCATTTTCCCCTTCAGATGCTGATATCTGGAGTCATCAGGGTGGACAGCTACAGCAGTATCTCCCAACATCGTCTCAATACGAGTTGTCGCCACAATGACTTCCTCGTCTAAGCAACAGAAAGAGAAAGAACTGTAAATAAAGGCATTCCTGAAGAGGCGCAATGTGTCTTTGTTTGAAATATTCTGCTCTCTATTCGCTCATATACCTGATCCGTCCACCTTGTAGGCGAAAGACACCAGCACGCCAAACTCCACTTTCTCTTTGTATCCAGGGACCGGCAACAGAGTCCTTCCAGTGAGCTCCTTCTTATCCACCTGCAAACCACAGAGGATGTAATCAGAGCACAGCATGGCCATCACTAGAAATATGCTTGGATTGGTCACCGTCACAGCCTTATAACTGGGGACTGTTCGACAAAACATTTGATATCATTTCCCAAATTACCAAAATCACGCTTAAGTCAAACAAACTCTAATATTCCTTGATCATTTTTGGCATTATGTAGTTGAGAGCCAGACAAGAAAACATGGGAAGAAGAAGGAGCTGTGTTCCCAGATGGACTTGAACCACTTACATTGTGGCTTTTGTATTACTTATCTTAGCTCATAGGCCACAACATTTAATAACAACCTATGTCAAACTAACACAAGCAGCCATACAACCCTATTCATCTGGATAAGAAAACAAATATACATATTTTAAAATAGGTTTTACATCTGTAAATATCTCCTCAACTAATATAGATCAATTACGTGTTTCAGTACTCAGAGTTTTGTACGTTTTGATGTTTGATACCTAGCCCTAGAAATAAGCGTTAATATAGTTATATACAAAGATACACTTCCAAATTTCAACCAATGTATAAAACCCTAAAAGGAATTCATGAAAAGAATAGAGTGAAGAGTGACTTTTATAATTTTTCTGGAATATTGCCTAAGATGCACACTTGCCTCTATGTCCGAGATGGCAGAGTTTAGTGAGCAGGACCAGTTGACCAGACGCTTGCTCCGGTAGATCACTCCTTCATCATGCATGCGAATAAAGGCCTCCTGGACTGCATAGGAAAGTTTCTGGACAGAGAAACGGTATGGACATGAAAATTAGGAATTCTGATTGTTTTCATTCAGATTAGATTCATATTAGTTTCTGGATTTCAGAAAACTCACTGGGTCCATAGTGAAGCAGGCTCTGTCCCAGTCCAGAGAGGAGCCCAGCTTCTTCAGCTGGTGGTAGATACGGTCTCCCTTCCTAATAAGGCAAAGGGATTAAATTATTACAGTTTTATTTAGTCTAGATTCAATCAAGTTCAAATCTCTCATATATCCTCCTTCCTTCCTTCACTCACTCGTTCTTCCACTTCCAGACTTCCTGGATGAAGTTTTCCCTGCCCAGATCGTGACGGCTCATACCCCTCTCTCTCTTCAGCTTTTTTTCCACCACCACTTGTGTAGCGATACCAGCGTGATCACAGCCCGGGTTCCATAAAGTGGTTTCACCTCGCATCCTGTGCCTGGACGGAGGGAAGCACACCAATTCAAACACATGGTCTCAAAAACAACAAGATCCAATTAAATAGAAACAGAAATTTAAAAAAAAAATTAAAAAGAAATCCAGTGATGTAACAAAAACCTCACTGAAAATATGGTTTTGAATTTTGGTGAATAGTCTGATTGTAGTTACCATCTGGTCAGAGAATCCTGAATGGCGTTGGTGAGGGCGTGACCCAGGTGAAGTGAGCCAGTCACATTAGGTGGAGGGATGCACATCATGAAGACGCCACGGGGGTTCGGGTCGCTAATACTCTCCCTCTACAGAGGCAGATATGTTATTGCAGACTGAAATGATAAATAACAAATATGACATGTTCTGTTGTTTGAGTATAGCACAAGAGGAGGGACTTCTTTACCCCATACTCCGGCTTGAAAAATCCCTGCTTCTCCCACCAAGAATACCAGGCAGCCTCCACATACTGAGGACTGTAGGAGTCGGGAAGTGGGCTAATGATATCTGAGACCAGAAGAGAAAGAGAGAGAAGGTTGACATATTGAGCTGAAGATAATCACAATAAAATGTGACAAAAATATACATATGAAGGAGGGAACACAGAGATATCACTTTCTCACGTCACAAAATCCCCCTCACTTAACCTGATGCACATGATGGTTTGTTACACAGTTGTTGGAGATCAGCAGGCACTTTGAAAAAAATATGTGACAGCTGATTGGATGAACAATCTGTCAACACATTTTGACTTCATTTTTTTCACACTTCTGTCAATGAAGAAATATTCCAATTCAGGTATAACTGATGCTATTGCAGCATATACGCTAAACTTTTATGGAGCCATCACTGTGGTTTTGAATGCTTCACTTCATCACATCACACCCAATCTTCTCCTTAGCTGCAGCTAGTTCCTCGTAAATGCTGATCGGTTTGAACCACTAAGGTTCGGTCACAAACACATAAATGAAGCCTGACTAGATGGATTTGCGTGTGTGGTTCTCATGTAATCTTGTGATATTGCAAGAATCCAGCTGCCATGCAGATTAGCCCCTCACCCTTTGCTACAAATGGGGAAAGCCACAACACAACGTATGGTTATGTTACTCATGAGCACTGCTACTGTGACAAGAGAGAGAAAACACTCCCACCCGCACTGATAAATCACCTTTTTTCTCCCCAGGGGCAGTGGGAGCATTGTATGAGATCACTTCCAATTCCTTCTTTTCCGGTTTTGCCTTTTTCTAAAAGAAAAAAAAAAAGCACATGAAGTTACGTTGTTGATTAAGACCCTATATAGATACTCAAAGCTGCACTTGTGTCATATAAGACGTTCTGTTTGTAGAGGTTCAGTATCTATACCTCTGTTGATGGCTTAGTCTTTTTCTTTGCCTCCATTTCCTTCTTCTGCTGGAACTTTTCCAACTTTTCTTTCTTCTTAGCTTCCTTCTTCAGTTGGGATTCTGTCTTTGGGGGGCCTGTAGGAGGAAACATGAAGAACATATGAATGATGCTTCGACAAAAAAAAAGTATTCATGAACTGTGACACAGGACTTCCTAACCATTAGCTGTGGCATCAGTCGGTTCACCATCAGGACTGGCATTAGCTGTAGCATTGGCTGGAGGGTTTGTAGTCGGTGTAACTGGCATCATTTTCTCACAAAGAGTGATCTTCCCCAACACTTTCAGGAACTGTGGCTGATTTGTGCAGGTTGTGAACCACCTTGTAACATTGATCAGGACTTTCCTGTCTGATGGCTCCAAGGCCTAACATGAAAAATGAAAAACATATAATCAGATAAAGAGTTGACTGATTTACTAGTACTAAATTGTTCAGCATAGATGAGAGACATACGCATTGCACAACATACTTACATATTTAAAGGGGAGAAGAACAGCTGTAGCTACAGCCATATCAGCCAGGGTGATGCTCTCCCCTACCAAGAAGGTTCTTGGTTCCAGTGCTCTATCGAGAACCTTCAGAACACGGATCAACTCAGCCCGGGAACTCTGCTGGAGCTGGGAACGCACAAGTCATTTTAGAATGAAACCCTCAAATAATAAAATAAATCCCACACGTCTAATAAAGCATTCAAATGATAGTCTCACCTTCCTGTCCAGTCCCGTCACCCCCATCAGGGGGAAGACCACGGCACAGGACACCGGGGTGAGTTCATTGTCTGCAAAGCTGAGCCACTGCCACACTTGGCTCTGCTGTTTTGTATCTACACCTGCTCTTTTCCCCTGATCAGCGAGGTACCAGGACACGGCACTGGCCCCGCTCAGGACAGTGTGACCTTCCTGACCGCCCAGCACCAGGGTCGGTCTGGACCGGGCATTCAGGGACGCCGGAGGTTCCTCTGTGAGAGTCTGCGGGCGGGAGCAACAAAACTCTGCAGCCACGAGAGCCAGAAGGCTCCTGAAGTCATCAGGGTGAGGGGACACGTACAGAGCGGCCATCTCTGGTAGAGACACAGACATAAAGGACATTGTGAACTGATTTTGATTTATGCATGTTTACTTTTTGCTTTCAGGGAGTAGTTTGGCAAACACTGCCTGTTATGCTATCAAATACTTTCTTTATCTGCCTGAGATGGTGGAGTGGGTGTGTCTGACAGTCAGACCAGTTTAACAGTATGTCGTCTACGTTTAGGTGAACTAGGGACACGTACTTTCTGGTGTTAAATAAACCAGTATAAACGTATTACGACGTTTTTGTTGCATCTTATATTGGTCAACATCGTGGTTTAGAAGTATCCAACGACAGCTAACACTTTCTGTTTCACTTTTCAGGGCTCTCAAGTGTCACGCATTGAGCGTGACTGTCACGCATTTCGGTCTTAAATCACGCCCTCCCGCCACACATCGTATTTCTCACGCTGAAAAAAAACTTCAGGCTATTTAATGTGCCGCAGCGCCCAGACATGACATGGTCGCGCGCTCCCCTCACCACGGAGGAATCAAGCCCCCCCGTGAGGAGCCAATCATCAGCCAATCAAAAACAAAAAAAGAAATGGGGTACAGCCAATCAGAAAAACGTATCTTTTGTATGTGTTGTATCCGGGTAAGATGTAATGACAGGCGGAACTGGAGCCGTCCGGCGGCGCGAATTTGTCGTTGTCACCGTCGTCTCTCTCTCTCTACAGCCCCGCCCCCTCCCACCCCCCACCCCCCACCCTCCCCACCGCGCGCTCCCCCGCCCCCCGCCCCCTTCCCCTTCTCAACGGCTCCAGGGTGATATATGTCACGGTTGCCTGTCTTCAAAACTTGAGAGCCCTGCTTTCTGTACACATCTCACTTCTGCCCCCCCCTCCCCCAGTCACAGGCTGATAAAAAGTCGTGTCAAACAGGCTGGTTAGCTTTAGCTAATCAGACAAACTAAAACTCTTTCTTGTTAACGCATCTCTGGCTTTACGCCTGTTTACGTCTGTAGAGATTATCTTAAACTGTCTTTTTAAAGTTGGTGTTCATTAAACCGGTGGCGTGTTATTCCCGATTTATGTAAGAAGTTGTCCATACCTTTGAATGAATCAGAAAGAGACGTCAGCTTACGACGCTGAGACACATGAAGCCTCGTCGACTCTCTGCTGTCTGATGCAACTAGCAACGTATTCCGGTTTGATTCTCTACTTCCGCCACAAACCGGAAGTCTATGAAATGTTTTATTTTTAATCATGATAAACATAATTCCAACAACCTGTGGTGGAAGAGTGAACAAATCATTAAAGAATTAAGTTAAAGCATTAAATCCCAATTGAACAAATTTACAGTACGAGTTTAAAAAAAAATACTTTTGTATCATCATTAAATGTTTCAAAAGTAAATAATTCCTTTCAGAGTGGTATACTATAATTACCTATTTTATTAATTATGATAACTATTTAATTTGCATACAATATTAATATCGTGGCTCATAGAGCTGCAGCCAATTTGAACTACTTTATACATGCATTTAATTTGCATGTACAATCTTAATCTTTTAAGTTATGCAAAGTTTAAAAAAAAGTACAATACTTAGTAAAAATATTGTTTAAATAAATAGTGGCGAAGAAGCCGAGAGTATCAACAAATTTCTATACCCAAATTAAGTAAACCTAAATAAATACTTCAGTGGAAATTAAATTAGTGTTCGTATCATCAGTTATTTTCTTAGCAATAAAACAGTTTGTAAAAAAATAAAATAATGCTCCATTTAAAGTGTTAAAATAAGAAAAGTCCTAAGTCAGAACAATGCAGAATGGACTCTTTAAGAGAGTTAAATTAGCTTCATTACATCATAGAATTTTAAGCACTGATTCTTCAACATGCAATGCTTTGCTGCTAGAGATGGAGCTGATTGTGAGGAGCCACTTAGTATAGTAAAAGAAAATATAATTGAATGGAGTAAAGTAAATTATCTCTACATTTAACTGAGGTATATATGTATTTATGTGTACAGGTATACAGAAAGGTTTTTGATTTCATAAATAGGAATATGTTACATTATTGTGTGTTACCATAAGCATTGGAAGAAAAAAGACAGAACAAAGACAAAAACAGTATGCCAGCATCCTCTTTTATTAAAATGTATACGTAAGCAAATATTATCACATAATAATTGTTGTGAACAATTACATCCTAAAGCCTTGTGTTTTTTGAATCACAGTTGGGTCACTTATCCAAGCAGCAGATTATTTGGAAAGCGAGCCACAGTGAAGTGTTAGACCTACAGTGTAAGACATTTGTAAATTACTAAATTTGATTCAGAAACATATGGCTATCCTTAACAACTGAGGTTTGAATGACATCACACAGTAATAGTCCCCATCCCCCTCTCACACTTTTACATGCCAAAAAATTCACAAACCAAAACTTGAGAAAAATACGATTTGTCACTAATAGCTTTATCTGAACTTGTGTTCCACCTTTTACTCTGATGCCTGCCCATAAGACCATTTCACTGCCCCAAAGACTGTACCCACCATCTCCATTATTAAACCCACTCCTAGCCTTAACACATAACCCAAGGCATTTCCACTTTTCCACACCAGCCTCCCCAAACCTCCACCGACAGCTTTTGCCTCACCCCCCATCTCTGACATGACTGTTCCCATGAAACCCTCGCTCTGCTTCCACAGCCGGCCTCCGAAGAACTTGGTCACCCACCAACCATTATCCAACGCATTGCCAAATATCCCCACTGTGTCTCCAGCGAGGGTCCCCATGCCAGTGACCCCAGTGTGGCAGCTGTTCAACAGGGCCCCCAGCATGGAGGAGGAGCAGTAGTAGATGCTGCAGCAGCAGTTTTCCCCAATTCCTAGTAGCGTTTCTCCAGCTGAGCCGGTCCAAGACAAGAGGTCCGAAGTCAAGAGGTGAAATAGGGAGTAGGTTTCACCAGGAAGTGCAGACAGAACCCCAAGGTCTTCCTGAAGAACGTATGTCACCTGAGTAAAAAGACAAACATGCAATTTTTTGAGTGAGATAAAAATATGTAAATGACAAATTCCAAAATTACCTGATGGCATGTAATGAGTTAAAACTTGTTGCCGGCAAAACCTTATACCAGTCTCTGGGAGGAGGTTACTGGAATAGTGAGTTTTATTCAACAACACTGAAGCTATACATGTTAAAACAGATTTGTTTTTCTCTTCAAACTGACTACTCTAAACTTCTCTATGCTTTATTTCATAAAGTCTTGGAAGATTGGTCTCTTATAACATAAATAAGACTCAAATGCAGAAACAAGTTATGATGATCAGTAATGTTTATGTCCTTTTGTTGCTTTTGAGTTTAAGTTGTGTTTTTTATGCCCCCCCACCTTCATTCACTTAGTAATAAATGATCATCATAATTATCTAATATTTTGTATTCAAGCACTTGCAATTATCAAGTATTTGCATGTAATTGTTCAAATTATCCTTGGTTTACTAAACTTGTGACAAGGAGTCCTACTCAGTCTGTTAAAAAAACAATTGTAGAACGACTTCTGTTGCTCTGGATGAGCTGTTTAAGTCTAAAAAAAATACCCCTAAGGCTTGGCCTTGCAGTACACACATATGACGTTGTATAATGGGAAGTTCAATGTGAGCCTTCTGGTAGTGTATTACTTCATTGCTGGAATAGCCCTTTTTGTTGAATATGATTAACTTCTATACGTCTAAAGAGTTCAGTAAATTGTTTTACCTGTCCTGGTAACTTAGTGACAGTGGAGAACACCGGCTGCAGTGGAGCTTTAATGATGGACAAGGTGGTGGAGAGGACATACATCAGAGTGCTGCTGGAATTTGTGTCTGTCTCTTGTTTATCCACAGTGCCATAGTCAGCTGAGGACTCAGGAGACCCAGATCTGGCAGGTCTTGAATGTGTCACATCGCGCAGCTCGATTCCTTCAGTAGCACCTGAACCAACTTCCTCTCCTCCGGTGGCACCTGAACCAACTTCCTCTCCTTTGGTGGCACCTGAACCAACTTCCTCTCCTTCAGTGGCACCTAAACTAACTTCCTCTCCATTAGTGGCACCTAAACCAACTTCCTCACCTTCAGTGGTACCTGAACCAATTTCCTCTCCATTAGTGGCACCTGAACCAACCTCCTCTCTTTTAGTGGCACCTGAACCAACCTCCTCTCTTTTAGTGACACCTAAACTGGCTTCCTCTCCATTAGTAGCACCTGAACCAACCTCCTCTCCTTCAGTGACACGACCAGCAGTGTTTGAATCATCTTCATCTCCTGCGTTTTGGCC
Organism: Clinocottus analis; assembly: GCF_023055335.1. Taxonomy (NCBI): domain Eukaryota; kingdom Metazoa; phylum Chordata; class Actinopteri; order Perciformes; family Cottidae; genus Clinocottus; species Clinocottus analis. The sequence continues at coordinate 7,601,102 of NW_027176251.1, read as the reverse complement.
AGTAAGATCTGCATCCAGCTTGTCTATGTTTCCAGGGAGCCCTTCACCGTGAAGACCCACTCTGATTCCAACAATCTCCCCATCTGTTCCTCCACAGCCCTCTGAGAACAGCTCTGCCACTCCGAGAATTTTCTGCAGCTCCTTTACGCTCACTTGCCTCTCCCCTTCCCCTGTCTCTCTGATTAACCCCACACTGAAGCCCCTCTTCCCCTCTGGGACAGTGCAGCACACTGCAGACCACTGCGGCGTTGTCTGACACTCCTCAGCATCCCCGAGACCTCCAACCCCGGTCAGGATGTAGAGATCACCCCCTAAAGTGCTGCACTGGGGAGAGATGCTTGACTGGACCAGTGTTGTGACTGTTGAGTCCCAGTGTTGAAGAGGGGAGTCTGTGGGCGAGACAGGATGAGATGGATCCCCGGCTCCTCTGAGAAGCTCTGGTACTGATACTTCAATGTTTTCTTCTTCTTCCTTTGCCTGGCAATAAAAAATTAAAAAAGCAGAACCACATATTAAAGTATGACTGCATCAGGATCTATTTCATCATTACCCACTCTATTACCTTCAGATACTTTACTTTATATTTTCAAATATGAATCATTACATTTAATGTAAATGTTTAAAATGTTCAGAAGTTCTCATTAAATGTAGTATTACATTAATGTATAGAACATCTGCAACGTACACACATGCTCATCTGTTTTTATCTTCCATATATTACATTTTCAAATGCAGAGACTTGTAGTAAATTACAAAAGGTGCCTGTTTACAATGTTTAGTGCATTCGTGGAATATGTATAGACATTTTACACAACAACTATATATATATACACATATATATATATATATATATATATATATATATATATATATATATATATATATATATATATATATATATCATCATCATTTATGAGTGAAAGTATTGCATTCAAAATCATGAAGTAAAGGTATCACAAAATATACTTCAAGTATCACAAGTAAAGTACTTGTTCTGTATCAGTCACAGGACCACATTGCATACTGACAGGAGTCACAAATCTGAGGGATTACCAGATGATTAATGATAAAGAAAAGAATAAAACCCATTTTTGTTTCACAAATAATGTGTATTTATTTATGTTCTTTACGAATTTTATAATCTTGGCTTTTTGTGAAATTTCAAAGACACCATATCGTATTTAAATCTTTACTTGAAAAGTAAATAGGCACTGTCAGGTACACATAGTGGATTTTCCCTCACGAATGTCATTGAGTAGAAGTACAAAGTAATGTAAAATGGAAATACGCAAGCTAAGTATCTCAAAACTGGACTGTAATCTGCGATTTTTTACTGTACTATTAATCAAATTCCATCACTCAAAAACAGGGAGCTCCACTTTAAACAGTACAATAGATGCGTCCTTACCTCCTTCTCTGCCCATCCGTGGCTGAGATGGAAGGCAGAGAAGACGACAGTGCCACAGGCTGGTTTGGACAGAGTGGCAAAGGCCTGTCCCTCAGGCAGGCTGTGGCAGAGCAACCCTGCAAAGCCTCCCTGAGGAGGCGTCTGTCTGTAGAAGCATTGGGAGCAGCGGCTGTCGCCTGGCTCTGAGTTGTCCTCAGCTGGAAGAGACAGGCCCGGGCCCAGCACCGCCAGCAGCCAGACAGCCGCTGCACTGACGGCAACAGGACACAGCATGTTGAGGGTGAGTGCAGCCCAATCCCTCTCTCACACACAGAGCAAGACGGAGAGGCTTATAAATAATCCAGTGGTTTCCGTATATAGATGGAAACGATAAGGTGGCCAAGGTTGGCTGCTGATGCTTTGTTGTTTTCTTATTCGCTCCTCGTTCTCTCCTCCAGTTTGTGTCCAACCATGCCTGCCTTCTTTTAATGTCTGCTGTACTCTCAGGGAATCTGTGTTGCAGGCACAATCTTGCTTACTCCTGTATTTCTCTTTCCTAGACAACCTCGCCCCTCTGTCAGTTCCACCCTTTGGCTCTCCCTCTGCTGTACCTCCACTTCAGCCCTCCCTCTTAAACGCTCTATGGTTACACCTTTAACTCCCATTGCTGTTAGGTACACAAGCCGAGCTCACACCCATCAAAAGCTGTCAATTACCTGTAAGTCTGCATTCCAAAATAAGGGTTGTTCTACAAGCCAAGTCTTATGAATGGCACACTTTTGTCATCTATTATTCTTGGTAAAGCACATTCCTTCAACAGTTGAATCTGTATCAAGTCAAAACAGTGGCTTTAAAATACTTCCATATCAAGCGGGCCTTCACACTTGAAACCCCAGTTAAAATGTGGGAGACTGAGCTTGAAATTTAACGTCAGTTCATGAAATCCTCATTAAAGCTTAATCCTGACAGTGTCAAAACCACGGGTCATTGTTTCACTTAGAGTGCAGCCCTTCTTGATTTAACTCATGCCTTGCAAAATGTCTTTCCTTGATATTAGAAACATGCCTGTTAAGACACTATATTGGCACAAATTGTTCTTTACTTGTGAATTTGACAGAGTAAACAAATACACATTAAGGTTCTCTTTTTGACATTGAGAAAAAATGTGAGTCCTGCAAGGCTACCTTCATGTTGCGTAATTATGGCAAATATGAGCCAAACGTACCACTGGGCTTCTATCAAGAGAAGCAGATGCCAAGCATGCAAAGAGCATGTGCAAAAACCAAGTGCAGTAAATGTTGTCAGTACTCGTGTCCTGCATGCAACGAGTGCTCACAGACTGTAGCATACCTCAGTGACTGGCTGTGACACTGGAATGATTTTTAGGGTGTGATGCTTTGGGTAGGGCATCAAGTCATGCCTTACAACACTGCATCTAAAATGGTGCAATGGGACTTTTTATTTTTTAAACAAGCATATGACAACCTGAACAAATAGTTTTATTTAAAATAGCCTCTGTAGCATGTTGTCAGCAGAATCTGTGAATGAAACCCGACACCATTTAACTATAAACAAAACCTTTTAGTGAACTGAAATGATAACATCATACATTGTATTCTGTGACACACAATTTGATAGGAGCAAAAATAATACTTCTCAATTAACGTTACAATTAAGGTAACTTTGATTTTTGACAAGTTGTAAAAAAAAAATAAAAAACAGAAGTTAAAATGACAAAACTGCTTGTAACAAGCCCAGACAATGTAACATTTGAAAAATCTGTATCACACAAACAGCTTTAATGGATTGCTGTGTTAATGTGTTCCAAGTCTAAGATGGTGTTTGGACAATAAAAAACAGAAAAGCTATCTTTGTGCAGAACACACCTAGTTAAAGTCACAGTTTATAGACTAACTCAACTGTTTATTCAAACAATAATCAGCAGCCAGGATCAAAACTTAAAAAACAAAGTATCCTATCATTCCAGTGGCAGTAGATTTTTCTTAAAGCTTACAAACTCTTGTTTTGTCACAAATGTATTTAATAACATAATCTTACAAAACCACATTCATACGGGAGATATTTTAACAGTGATATTGCAATTAAGCAAAAGTCCACAGGGGGAGCTTGGCTCTCCTTTTGTTTTGAAAATTATCTACTGCGCTACTAAATATGGAAATTACATTCAGTCACATTCTGTCTTTCGCTCTCACACACAAAAAACTTCCATCCCTTGGTTATAAATACATCTAAAACACACACCAGCTCTCACTCATTAGGGATGTCAATGACCAGTTCAGCCTCGTCTCCCTCCCCTCTGTCTTCATCTCCCCTGTCGCTGTCTCCATCGCTCTCTCCCTCCTCCTCAGCTGCATCTCCACTAAGCATCTGCCTGGGAACCCAGCTGAAGGGGCCGCTGGCTGCCGGAGGGACCGCAGGGGCTGATGGGTAATTAGCTGCCATTGGGGCAACAACCTGAGAGAAATTTGAAATAAAGCAAACATTTTAGGAATGACAAAAGGATTGGCGACGTAATGAAGGAATATGGCGTATGGCCGGATGGCCGCATCACACGTACAATAATCAGGACAAAGTAAGCAGCATGTACATAAACTTACAGACCAGAGGGCCAAACTAAAATGTCTTAGGCATAAACATAATTATCCTGAAACGATGTCATCAGAGGTAATATTAAATAAAGTTGAGTACAATGTATATGAAAACCTGTCAGCAATAGTGCAACAAAGTCAAATTCACAAGATAGAGTATTGTGGACTATCCAAGAACATAAAAGCAGAAACAAAAATATTTCCTCTTTCTAATGTAAATATGCTGTAACCAAAATATAACCTACTGGAAATGGTATAATGTACCATCTAATGTAAATGGCACATTCATATGAAGGATGTAAAAAGTAAGCAGTATATCTGCATTATTATCTCTTAATGTCCTTTTTCCCCTTTTCTCTCACCTTCCCCGTTGTGTCTCTCTTGTTTTTAGGCGTCTTTGTTTTTCTCTCTTTCTTCATTCTTTCAGCTGGGGGAGCCAAATACTCTGGCGGGAAGGGCATCTGCCCAACACACATGCAGGCCCGAAATTGCCAAATGACCACACCAACACATGTGCACACAGGCATAAGCCATTTACAAGACAAACAGACACACGCACACACAAAAACATACAAAGAAGAATGAACAATGCAAGGACAGTGAAGCTATTATAGGCATCAAACTAAAAATGCAATAAATAAAGAGATAAAACAAACTCATGGATAAAATGACAAAATAATATAAACAATGCCAAATCAAAACAGGGATAGTGTTTGCTGATGAGGAAATGGCAGAGGCAGGAATGCAACTGTTGCTGATTCAGAGAAAAGAAAGGGAAATGGAAACTCACAGTGTTGAGGTAGGGTCCAGAGCCTGATGACTGCAGGGGATTCATACCAGGACGGGAAAGCAGGGAGAGATGAGGGGAGGATGATGAGGGAAGACATGACCCAGGACTATTTCTTCGCCTGAAAAACAAAAAAAGAGATTACCAGAGAAATTACTAGAAACTTATTCAGAGATCAGAATGTTTTCCCCACATCGGTCCATTTGGTTCAATGGGTAACAGCAAGCCGGTGTAATAAAAAAACTAACTATTTTTATGATTTATTTTGTTTTTGTTTTAGCCTTCCCTTCCATATACATTATAATCAATTGTTGTTCTCATCCCAAAAGTAAGGGTTCCGATAATGTTTTCCGGAGCAGATCAATCTGAAAGTGGCAGCCTCATGTTTTGAAAAAACAGGAAAAAAAAACAATGATGCCGATTACTTTTTTGCTCCGTCTCGTTCTCGTTCCCTGTCCCTGAGGCCTTCTCCTTCACTATTGTCTGAAGAAACTGTTGCTTCTGAATCTGCAACAGAACACAAGAAAACCTGAATCCACCAACGCTGTAGTCGATTGGTTTCAACACTTCAGAAAGAAATGACAGTTGGCCACAGCAATAAAGACTCAGTGGTTTCAGAAAGCCTTTAGATTGAGGTGTAATAACTACCTGAGGAGTCTTCATCTACTCTCTCATACTGCAGCAGTCTGTCCAGAAGGAAGCTGGAAAACAAGTGGATGACATCACGGTTAATGAACGCACATGTTGATTAACCTCCACACATCTTCATGTGACTTCACCTTTTGTCTCTGGAAACTTTGAGAAGTTTTCTCTGCGACCTCCTCAGCTCCTCCTGAAAGCATTCCTGTTCCTGGGAAAAGAAAACCAGACGCCAAGTATGTTTTAGTAAAGTGCTTAAAGATGAGGATGGACTGACTCTTCAGACTCGGAATAAATGTACTCACGTAGACAAGAAATTTTAACTTTCGTTTGAGGTTTTTATATTTCCGCTTGTAGTCGACTTCCACGTCAGCTTGACCGTTCATTTCTGAAACCAAACATGCACGATGAAACACTGAAGTCTACCGTCTGTTGTAGTTACAAGTGAAGGTACCCGTATGCTAAGCTAAACAGTAGCTTTAACAGAGCTGCTGGTCTCACGGCCCGCAAACATATACAACCAGATTTATTTAAAAATATGCACTTCAAATTAAAACATGCTGTCGGGGTATTACAAGGTTATCTTATCCTTGAACCCCATGTGGTACCTCTTGATTGAGTCTGTCTGTTCGACATGCTTTTGTTTACTTCCGTGACGTCGTTGTCTTCTTCTTCTGCTGTTGCTCTTTTTTATCCCCTCTTGTTCTTCTTCTTCCCGGGTTTTAGTGGCAGCAGCGTGCATTACCGCCCCCTCTGTTCCTCATTTGAACCGCTGATTAAATCACATTCTTACTTATCCTGTTGGGATTAGTTGTCTGATCGAATCAAATAAATGCCACTGATATTTTATTTATTAAAACATTTAATAAATTCGGGATTTATTTTTTCCGGCCTTCTTGGGATCATCTTGAATACGTTTCCTTTCTTGTTCAATACTTTGGACAAAAAAACAAAATCATAATAAGGACAAAACAAGACAGACAAAACAAAGCACATCAAGATTTTTTTGTTGTTGCTATGACTATAGAGTCTTTAAGAGTGGCAATATTGTTTGTATTGTTTTTGATACATTTATTGTATCTGCCTTTATCTGGCAGTAACACTGTAAACAGTTCATTCATTTGAAATAGCCAACATTGATTTGCAGCTGCTTTGATCCTCAGTCGGGAATTGTTGTGCATGCTTCCATGACTTCTTGCAGTGATCCTTTGTATTTTATTGAATCATCCTCTAAGTGTCCCCTCTACCTGCCGAATACTGTAATGCACTGAGTTTGCAGTTCAACCCCAGCTCAGCACAGTGACTTGCCACAACCCAGCACTATGAATTATAGATGAGGAACATTTGCAGATGAGTAATGCTGCCTCACTGCACATACCCATATCCAGACCCACCCGCCCCCCGAGTCAAGGAGGGGGGGAGTGGCACAGACTAAGTAAGAAGTAAAGGTATAAAAATATGAGATATAAGAGCAAGGCAGATAAAAAGTGAAAGGAGTCTTGGCTGGGCAGATGGATGCACACTATATACTGCTATAGAGGGGAAGAGAACAGAAGTGCTGCACATTGAGAAACAGGGCCGCCCTCTCAGACAATACGAAACCCAGGAGGGCACGGACAGCAAAACAAGCACTGAATCATCTTACACCCCTAGACATTAAAGGGAGCCAACTTGCAAAAATAAACCTGCATTGTCACCCTTCCGGGCAAAACAACTGCAGATATGAAACACAGTATCTGCCCCTTTCAACCGACAGATTCTTCTTTGATTCCAAAGAGACCGGCAGACAGAAATAGACTCTTCTGTGTCTACTGCCATAAATCGCTGTGCTGCCAGCCAAACAGCCAGCCACACGTCCTTCGGGTAGCTGGAGTCATCTGCCTCCTTTCCACCCTCCTCTCTCTCTCTCTATTCTTAATGGATCCATATATTCTCAAGTCAGGCTGTGGACACTGATCTGTACTTGTCAATACAATTTCTTCTGTTAATTTGCTGCTTGGAAGTATGTCCTTTGACTGTTGTTCTCATTGTGCTGGCATGTGTGTTTCCCCCCCCTCTCTCTCTCTTTCCCCCCGTCCTTTGCATCGTTGTGTCCTCAAATTTGTCGCTCCCTCTGACTCCGTCTATCACCTTTATTGTACTTTTCTTAAGAGTCTTCTCGATTTGTTTTGTCCAATTTGAAGAATCTGGAATGTACAAAAACCACAAAGACACCAACAAATGCAACGAAGGCCTTCTCAGCGAACAAAAGGTGAGCTCCATGTTTTATAGACACATTGTCTCTCATAATGTGACTATTTATTTGAAAGTTAATATATTTTATGGACAAAGAAAGTTTATTAAATAAGTATTGTTTCTATTCCATGTGCAATTTTTCTCCAAATATCTGTCTCCTTTGTGTGTGTTGCAGAGAAAGCTTATCCAGGCTATTAAAAGAATCAAGCACGAGGTAGATGAGTGCAGAGAAGCAGAGGGAGAGACGTACATAGAGTCATTGCAAGTAGAGGTACTGTTGCTGCATTATTAATCCTTGTATTTTTCTTAAAAAATACACCCTTTTCATAGTGATTCTAGTTTAACACAAACTAAATGAGTATATGAGTAAATATATTTTTAATCGACTATCCATCTGGTCACACTGGCTTTGTAGTCAAACGTAGGCTGAATTGATAGTCATTCATCTTTTCTCTCCTTTCAGAACCGTTTTGAAGATCTGGAACGAGAAATCAGAGCAGAGTTTCAGAACCTCCATCAATTCTTGGATGAGGAGGAGTGGAAGGACCTGGAGCGACTGAGGAGGGAGAGACAGAAACAAGTGAAGCAGCTGAAGGAAAGAGAGAAGAAAATAGCAACGCAGGGGAGAGACTTGGAGAGAGCAATCACAGTGCTAAACAACAAGTTGGCTGAAGAGAACAGTCCTAAACTGCTCACAGTGAGAAAGCACTTTTTCATGAGAAAAAAATTATCAACATGAAGAGATGACATCTGACTAGCACTTCAGTTTGGCTTGCACTAACTATACAAAGTGTTGATGGGGTGATTTAAATGTAGAGTGAGCTAATGTGTGAACAGGGACAGAATGGGGAGGTGGAAAATAGTTTGGACTCCCTCCATGAAACTTTGTGAAAACTTTTTTGCACAACAGCAGAGCCACATGTGGATTTTCCAAGGTCACTGTAAGCATTCCCCTTGGCCTGGGTCGATACTTTACTTACTTGTGACTTGTCAAAATAAACTGTCTATAATTGCTCCTCATGTTTGGCCTCCTTTGAGCTTAGCGCTGCTGGGAAACGATGTGACTGTGCAGGTTCACATCAAAGGGACCAAATCCCAGCGATGCAGTGCAGCCCTGTGAGCTATTCTGCCCTCTGCGTCGGCACTCATTTGATCAATTAAAGACATTGATTGGCTAAACTGTTGACTTTCCTAGTTTTAAAAGTCAGAATCAATTTCTCATTTAAAAGTGAAAGACAAAAGGAAGTCTGCACATTAGTCAGCAATGAGGGATTGGCTGCAAAAGGCAGTCAGGCTGATGTCAGTTTGCTTTTGGAGTCCAAACTGTTATTGATTTAAATTGCTGTCCACTAGTATTTCAACCAAATTTGCTGAAATGTTTCTCTCATTGCAGGAAATTCAAGATCTCATAAAAAGGCAGGTTTTCTTAACCTAACATTTTTTTCTCCACTGTTTTCCCCACATCTCATTAGCATGTTTGACATTTCCTCCCATAGCTGTTCACCAATCTGTCTCCATAATCCTCACCCTGCTGTGTCTACCATGTTATAATTCCGCCATACATCATTCAGTCCTCTCCTCTTCCCATCTTGTCCAAGCAGGTCTCAGGTCAGCTTTGTTCCTCCAGCAGAGGTGAACATCGAGGTGCGCTCTGGCCAGTTTGTGGGGCCTATACAGTACAGGATATGGAAGCACATGAAAAGCTGCCTTTACCCAAGTATGTTCACACGTCGTTTTATATATCACATGCAACACAACCAAACTCACCATACTTAATCTCCATTTACCCACAGATATTACATCAATGACCATTGATTCAGAGACAGCCCACCCAAATCTGTCGCTGTCCCAGTCTTGCACATCAGTATGGTTTGAGGAGGACAAGGACACCAAGGATTGCCAGGCCAACCCACAACGGTTCCACTATTATTACTGTGTGTTTGGCCATCAGAGATTCACAACAGGCCGACACTACTGGGAGGTGGAGGTTAGACTAAAGACAGCGTGGAGGTTGGGTGTTGCGCGAGAAGATGTCCCAAGAGGGAAGATGGATAGTTCTGGCACCTCAAGTGGTTTCTGGACTCTGGCCCTGTATGGCGGATCTGTCCAAGCCTCCACAGAGCCAAAACCCACGAAGGTCAACGTATCGGTCCGTCTTGTCCGCATCGGCGTGTTCTTGGACTGTGAAAAGGAGGAAGTGTCTTTCTATAATGCTGTTACCATGGCCCCAATCTATACCTTCTCTATGGGAATGGTTGAGGTTCCTCTGTTCCCATTCTACAATCCATGTGACGCAGATGACGGGAAGAACACGGCAGCCATTAAAATCTTTAACCCTTCACTATGATGAGGAGCTGCAGGGATTTCCAACACAAATTGCTCACTTTATATTAATATAACTATGATACAATTTAGAGCTGAAGCAATGAGAAACATACTTGGTAAATATTTTAAATATCAATTAATGATGAGTATGACAAATTATCAAACAAAGATATATGCTTTAATTTGATTTATGTGAATCGTCTAGCCTAATTGGAAGCGATGTTTTCTAGATCAGAATCACAATCAGAACAGTTTAATTGCCAAGTAAGTTTGTACAAACAAGGAATTTGTCATGGCAGAAGGTGCATCATCATCCCTGCAGTAAACACATTTTAGAGGGAACTAACTAACTAACACTTGTGTAACCCCTTGTCTTTATGGAGTGCTCGCAATTTAAATGTGTTGAGCCAATATGTGTGCTAACAGTTTCTGTCAGTCACCTGCAGCCAAAGATCCTTCATAGAGACAGCTGCAGCACACCTGCCTAAATAGACTGGCCTCAGTAATTGGACCATGCCATTGTACCTCAGCCCGAGGGGTGTCCTCAGCAGCCGGCTATTCTGCACCATTAGGGAGAAAGGTCTCCTCTCCCCTTTCAATTAACATGGACTCACCAATTGATATACTCTGCAGTGGGAGAAGTCCTGCTGCTTTCATAGTGACCTTATTATGTCTGTCTGGAATTCTAGTTTGTCGTATTTCTCACTTTGTTAAGATTTTGTTCACCATCCTAAACCTGTACATATTATTGGGGCAATAAAATCCTTATATTTCCCACGTTACCCTACCTTCCTAGTCTTTGTTTACGCTGGCCCTTCACAAGCCTTATAATGTATTTGCTAAAACCTGCTGAAAAACTGTTGCAAATAAAGTACACAAGAAAATATATAAAACATGGCAGTTACTATAACCACAATCAGTTGTATCTGCTGTGAAAATAAAGGTGATGTGAATCAATTTTGAGCAGATGTATTTGTAGAAAGAGTCAAACAAAGCACTGGTTGTAATCAGCTGCCGGCCTGGAGACAAGCAGGCGTTAACAGCATTATGATTGGTTATGACTGGTTATAAATATCTCTGTTGTGGCTGTGGTATGAAGTGTCCTGGTTATGGAAGCTGGTATTATTGGGACGTGAGGCCTGAGGGGTGAGAATGTGACACGTCACATAGATATGGCTGACAACAAGTGAGAAGGCTCACTGACATAAAATAGACCGCTCCGAGACGGAACTGTCCTTCAGCGAGTTGGTTGCTCAGAGAATAGGAAATCAAAGACAACAGGATAGCAAATGTCTTAATCGTTTGTTTATTCTTAGTATTCCTTTAGACATGAAATAAAGAAAAATCTATTTTCTTTACAAAACATCTGTGTGAAGTATTGTGCAAAAAGGGAGTACAGAGAGAACATGTGGGATGTCACACCACACCCAGGCCAGAACAGCAGAAGTAAACAGAGAAGATTGGGGCAGAGACAACTCACACAGTGCAAGAAGTGCCAGTGGTATTAAAAGTAGTGGTGTATTTATTAGTGGGTTATCAGGAGTGGGTACAGCACCAGAATCCCTCTGGCACCAGTTTGATGTAATAACTCCAATCCCACTAGACTGAGCCTTCTTAAAGATGCTGGTACGTGTAAACCAAAGGCTTGTCCTGCCCACCACACACTGTCTGCCTCTCTCTTATCCCTACTCTCGCTGGAGTGCTATAACAACCACTGACAATATATAGTGTAGATGGTGCATGAAAATGCTGTTTTACCAGCCTCTCAATTGCTTACCACAACATAACCATCACAAAGCTTTTTCATTCATCAGCTGCTGTCATGAATTCACGCGTGCACTCCTAACTGTGACACCGACTCGATTAATGTAATGGTTAAACACCCTCACACTCGGCACTCCTTATGTTACCCAACGTCGTCTACAAAACCTGGAAGTCAGACTTTTATTATCCCTTTCAATACAATCTGTAACATATACCCTATTTATTAGCATATCATAGGCCAGTCATCGGTGCAAACAGCCTTCTTGAATATCCTTCCTATTCAGAAAAAGGTGCCGTTAGGAGTGTCTTCAAATGTAGGAATACAGGCCAACTATCCAGTATACGTTTTAGGCACTAAACAAAGACAAGTCACTCAAATATCTCAAAGTTACAATATCTTTTACAATATGTTGTGGCTTTAAACATTCATACTCATGACTTAAACACAGCACACGTTGCAAGACGACTTAAGCAGGCACATGTATACCTCACGACAGACGGATGAGCACACAGGACGTATAGCTGCATCATTCTGTACAAACTGCCTATGCATAGATCCAACACGCACAAACACACTCATACAAAGTGCACAAATGCTGAAAGAGAAAAAGTCCAAACACACAATGATGGCAACAGTAAAACATCCCTCATCTGTCACGCACACAGACACAACTTTAGGACAATAAAAGCCTGTTTTAATGTTGTGGGCATGCTGCAGTCAGTGCTTTAAGTGGCATAGGTTAAACATTTTAATACAATATGTAAATACTGTGAGAGGTGCTGTATGCTGTGAGTATAGTCAGGTTGAAATGCAATGAATGCAGATTATTGATCTAAAAAGATCTAATAAAATCTTGATGGATTTTTACAATATTTGGTTCTTAAATTAGTTTAAGACGTTTGTGAATATTAGTGTATATATTACTGTATGTGTATATATTTTATATTCTGGATTTAGGGTTGGTGAGGGATTTTAATTAGTTTTCTTCTTCATCATCAAGTATAATACAATAACCATTCTATACACTAGAAACATTCAGTCTTAAGAGGGTTAAACCGGCATACGCATGCAATATTTACAAGGCTGAATGTGTGTCTGTGTGTATATGTATGTATGAAGGAAATTCTGAATTGGATTGTGTGTTTTTTTCAGAGATCCAAGCTACAAATGAGGCATATCCAGTCTTTTCATATTAGAATGCTTTTGTTCATGTGTAATACATCACACCATCTGATACTGTTTGTCCATTCAACATCAAAGCCTTTAAATTTGTTTTTTTTTTTGGAGGGGAATGGGTGGGGTAGGGAGGTATATATAATATTCATTGATCTTAGTATCTAAGCTGACATCTAAACATATCTTCATGGCATGTGATAATGTGTTGCAGCTGTTACTGAAGCTCAAACTTCAACAGCTATGTACAGCGTGTGATCAAGAGGGCTTTCATTTCCATATTGATGTCCAATCAAGTGTTTTGAGATGACATTGGCTAAAAATTGCATGCATTTTGTCTGTTCTATCCACATGCTGATAGAGAGACAAGCAATTTATATGGAATACGATTCGTAATTAATATCAAATGTCAAATAAAAACAGCAAGTTGTACACAACTACGTTTAACAATCAACAAGCTGCATTTGTTATGTGAAGTTTTTAGAATCAGAGTCTCAAAGGTTATTTGTTAGTTGGTGAGTGTGATATTGTTATCAAAGAAAAATTGTGTTCAGGCATTAGCCATGTTAAATCAAAGTCTTTGCCCCAGGTTTAGTGGTTTCTTCATTATTTGGTGAGGTTGGAGGGGGAGGGGGGGTTCAATTGTCTACAGAAGTGGTAGACGGAGAAGATCTCAGGGCCTTTCCTCGGTTATTGCAGGGACAGTTCTCAAGTGGTGGTAGTTGCATCCTCAGCCACGGTGTCTTCTTTGCTCGCCTCCAGCGCAGCACCACTAGATTTCTGCTCCACTTCAGGGGTTTTAGGGGGAGCAGCTTTTGGAGCTCCGTTAATATCGACGTGATCTGGGCTTGATTTGGAATCCAGGCCTGGCTCAGGTGTACCGTTGGTAATAGGCTCCGGTGTGGTTGGTTTGGGGCGCTCAGCTTTGGGCGTCAGAGCACTCTTGCTCTCCGGTGTGGGAGTGGTGGTTTTAGGAGTAGCTGGTTTAGGCTCTGGACTTGGGCTAGGTGCAGGATTTGGATCAGCTGGACTCAGCCTAGCCTTGGGCTCAGGGCTCGAGGCAGGGCTGAGCTTAACATCCGCTGGTTTGGGCACGTCCAACTGTGCTTCCACTGGTTGATCAGGGGCTTTCTTGGTCTCGGGTGCAGGGCAGGCTTTAGTTTTAGCTACTGGACTGGAATTAATTTCCAGAGCTGGAGGAGTGCTTGGCTTGGACTCAGCAGCGGCAGACGGCGGACTTGGTTTGGTTTCAGAGTCAACAGAGATGCTTACGGCCACAGAGTCAAGGTTTTCAGGGGCATCAGTGTCAGTGTCTAGTGGGAGGGCGGTGTTGAAGCCAACGCCAGAGTCACTGGTGTCTAGGTTACCGACCCCAACCTCTTTAGAGGAAACCTCCAGACCCTGAGTTTAACAAACAATAAGATATGGCATGAATAGTTTTATAGAAAACAAGGAGTGCTTTCCAGGAGAAATAAAAATATGTTTAGACAAGATAAAACAGACACACAAAGCAATAGAAAGGGAGCATATATATAAATATATATATAGGATGTAAAGAGAGTAAACAAAACTGAAGCTAATAATAAACTGAAATTTCATTAAACAGGAGAATAAACGTCACAGCTCAGTTACAGTGCAGTGCAAGGATAAATAGTTCCAAATCAAATTGAATAAGAGGCAGTGGAAAACAGAAAGGTTTTAGGTCTTGTTTTAAAAGAACTGAGATTTGGAGCAGATCTCAGGTCTTCTGGGAGTTTGTTCAAGGTATGCGGGGCACAAAAACTGCGTCCCTATTATAGTTTTGAATCAAAGTACAGTAAGGGGGCCAGTCCCAGAAGACCTGAGAGGTCTGAAGGGATCATCACATAGCAGCAGATCAAAAATGTAGGTTTGGACCGAAACCATTCAGAGCTTTATAAACCAAGAGTATTATGAACGTAATTATTTGTTACACAGGAGGCTACTGCAAAGATCTGAGACCTGGACTGATGCGATCCCCTTTCTTGATCTAGCAGCAGCGTTCTGAATAAGCTGCAGCTGTCTGAACGCAGAAAACAGTATAACAGGGACACATTATTAAAAAATTCTGACAGATTCAGTTTTAAGAAAGAATTATCACAAATCCTTACTTTAATATCCACCTCAGTGCTCTGAGATTTCTCTGTATTGTCTGCCTGGGAGTGCTTAGATTCCTCACTGAGTTTAGTGATGTTCTTGACCACCTGTGTAGATTGCACACAGACAAAAAAAATGTCATTCATAATATCCTGACACACATCCTCATCATCAACATCATCTTCACATTGTCATTTGAATATTTGTCCCTCTGACCTGTCTGAATGCCTCTCCTTCATCCTCTTTGCCAGAATTCTGGGCAATGTTCTTCAAGTCAGCAGCCCTCTTGGTCCTTTTCTTCACTTTGATCAGACAAGACAGCAGACAAGCCAGCAGGAGGAAGACCAGCAGACCCAACAGGGCAATGATGGTCACATACAGTGACTCCAGCTTGTAGGCTGCATGGAGGCATGCCGGGAAAGGGGAGAGAAAGATGTGAGTGGGAAGGTAAATAATTCAACTGACCTTTTATCGGCGTTCTAAAATTCCAATGCATTAATACAGGAGACAAAATAAAGGGATATTCTTTCTTATTTAGCCACAAAACAATTATTATGGTTTGAATACCATCCTTTAGCAGCTGCCATAACAATATAAACCTATTGTTTAGTGCATTTTTCAACCTTTCCCATTCTTACGTTGCATTTCCAGGTAGACGGTGGACACAGTAAACCCCAGTATGTCAGTAATTTTGAACTGGCCCGCATCTGCACTCTTGATCTGATCCAGATAAACCCACGAACCCTCCATAGAGAGACGGTCCTCAAGACCCAGCTCTGTTTGCGCCTAGAAAAGACAGACATCATACACTTAACTTTAAAAAATGAACCGCAAAGATACATGCAACATTAATGAATGATGCAATATAAAAAATGAGGTAAACACCAACTACAATTGTTAAAATTTAAAGTTAAATTAAAGGCACTAGTCAAACTAAATTTGTCGGATATTTAATAGGTCTGGCCTTCAGCACCTTTATATATATATTGTGCATAATTCTTAATCACAAGAGTGGTGAGGCTAAAGAGCGACAGTTACACTCGTAAATTCCCCTTTGTCCAGCAGCAGACGAGGTGTGGGGTCATTATTCGGGGTGTAATAGAGATGGACCAAGGAGCTGTTGAGTATCAGGTTGATCTTCAGTCTTTTACCGTATGGCAAGGTCACAAAGTTTTGATGGTCTGCAAAAGAGACAGACAAAGAAAGGAGGACATACAATAAATACATCACAGCAGTGTTTACAGGCCCAAGGATCATCTAAAATGCATTAGCCTGCTTGGGCCCATTAACATTTGCATCTTTAAAAAGCTATTATGTCGATAAAGAGCAGCGTAACAACACGAAAGGAAAAAACAGCAGCATCCTGATAGAAGGTGCTGACCATTAAAAACATGACAAGCACGGAAGAAGAAAAGATATCCGTCTTCATTTGGTCTCTCACCTCTGACATTGAGACACTCCTTTCTTTGGATATTGCCTTCAGCATCCCTGACAGTGTAGCTACCTTCGTCTGCACCCGTGACAGCCCTGAGAGTTACGTGGCGCTCATTGACGCTGATTCGACCCTGGTAGCCGTCCCTGGACATCCCTGTACTGGTCAGCAGCACCAGAGCAGGTCTGTAGCAGGAGAAAGTCAGAGAGGATGAACTCTCCTTAATCTTTGTCTGTAAGTCTGAGACTTGCTGTCGCAGTGCATGCACATCATAGTTGGAAAATGCCATCACAGATTCTGTTGGTTTAAAATGTCAGTGCCATTTGACCGACTACCTAGATGTCTGGTTGGCCTCCACAGCACTGGGCCTGTACTCCAGGGTGATGGGAGGAGTCACCCTTAACAGCGGGACATGGTAGTTGTCTCCATATTTAATGCTCTGCTCGTTGGAACAATCTAGAAGGTAAAAACAGGGTGGTGAACAGTTTGTTCTTAAGTAAATGAAAGCAACAAGGTTAATTCAAGAGAAAAGGAAATTGCATTTAAGTTGAAAGGATGAAGAAAAAGAGAGTGTTTATTTGCTTCAAGTGAAGGAAAACATGAAGAGCGAGAAAGGACATATAGGAGTGAAGAAGAGGGAGGAAGAGGGAATGGCTTGACACCAAGGGGGACAGAGTGTCAAGAAAAGAGCACTGATCCAAAAATATCAGGGCAGCTGAAATGACAGGGTGTACAAACCAAACAGAGGAAAAAGGCAGCAAAGACAAGATAAAGACAGGAACACAGCAGGGAGGGAAAGAGAGAGGAGTGGGTTGGTGGTTAAAGAGCTGCATAATTACTGCCTGGCATCTCCGGCATGCTCTAACACTCTTAGGACACACACACACAAACACACACAGTACTCCCTCCATATGGCACATCTCTCACATATTGCTACGCTACAGTCGCCTTTATCCACGCTGGGTTTGATCCCACCGCCTCCTCCTCTCATGTTTGTGTGTCCAATCTCTTCAGAGGCAACGCTGCTGCAACTTGTAACACTCTGAGAACAAACAGGATGTGTAACTGAGAGGTTTATTTGGCTGCTGACTGCATGATTAAAACAGGACAACACCTACACTTCAACAACTCTGACTCTTGATCATATAAGAGGCTTATTCTTCATCCTGGGGTTGAGTAGCACTGACACCTGTCTGCTCTCACATTCACGCACATTTTAGCTTCTGTCTTGCGGGAACCAATCTTTATTTGCTCATACTCCATCCTAGCTGCAAATTGGGGGCGGGACACAATACATATATCTCTGGCAGTGTGGTTCCTGATCACAACTGATTACAGTGGCCAAAAGATCCTCTGCTCAGAGGGCCTTGCAAATGATTTTGATGATGATGTTGTAGAAGAAGAGGTTTTTGAATGCGATGATCTGATCTCATGGTTCTATGCTCTGACCTTAAGGTTCTATGCTCTGACCTCAATGTTCTATACTCTGATCTCAGGGTTCTATGCTCTGATCTCAGGCTCTGAACTCAGGGTTCTATGCTTTGATCTCAAGGTTCTCTGACCTGAAGGTTCTATGCTCTGCCCTCAGAGTTCTATGCTATGACATCAGGGTTCTATACTCTGATCTCAGGGTTCTCTGACCTGAAGGTTCTATGGCATGGGTCTTCTTAAATGGACTGCCTGTGATGTCACTTCCTCATATGGTTGGAACTTACACGTTTGCACAGAGAAGCCTGATGGACGAGCCACTCAAATAATCAAGGAATGAGAGTTGTCACATGACTCAGAGACTTAATGGACACAACGTCACATGCAACAATGTCTTGTTCCAGTTCTGCCTGTGAGAGTGAAACATGTCAGTAGAGGCTGTGCTTCAATACCATTCCTCATGTAACATATACTTATTCTATCCCGTACCTCGGACAACAAGTGTAATGCGTTTGATGTCCTCTGGCTTCTCTAGATTCTTCACGGTGTACACGCCCTCATCTGTCTCACCCACAGCGTCTATAATGAGGTGGCTGAGGCGGCGGTTGAGTTTGGCCCGACTGTTGACCACAATGCCACCCCGCATCAGGAACACATCAGCCGACCGCTGAGCAGACCTGTTCCAAAACATGACGTCCAACGCGAGCGAGGGCAGCATGATGTGGAAATCCTCCCCGTAGAGCAAGGTCATGGAGTCGCCATTAGCTGGATGATATGAAGGACAAGGAACGGAGGAGTTGACAAACGCATCAGAGGGCAAGGAAAGTTCATCATTTATAATTGATGAGTGACACACTTAAAAATGTATGCACTGGTACACAGAGTCTTACCGTTCAGAGGCGCAGAAAGAGCTGTAAAAGAGGGTGAGAGAAAATACGTACAAGTAAAAACAGATATTGTGATTTTTTTATCATCAGTCTCTGAGTCCTTTTTCTTTCTATTAAAATAAAACAATACTTTTGTTTTCTACACTTTTTCTCACATGCTCTTCTGGATTACTTCACTAGTGTCTCTAATCCAGCCCATTCAAACTGAAATTACATTTTAATACAACAGTGCTTCCTGAGCAATTCATTTTATTATCAGAAATTAGTGGAAAAAGACACTATTTCCAGATCACTACTAGAGGGAACAGCATCACACCTGTTTCTGAACATACCTGTGGTGAGCAGCAAGCTGAATGCGATCACACCGACTGTCGCCATCCTGACGGATTGTTTTGTGCCTAGAAAGAGAAAAGGAAGATGTGTGAGGGTGTGTGTTAAGATAAAGTTGCTTATTCGCAGTGAAATTGGTGTCTGACATCGTTCCTGGATCAACCGACGATGAAGCATCCACTGAGGCAGAAACAGTGCACATCAGACTCGTGTAGGAAATTGTAGAAGTGTGCTTCTCGGTTTATTTTTGTTGCTTTGCATTCTTCAGAAGCAAGCGGTTGCTTTTAAATGGAACGTTCAGTTTGTCTTTATACTAGCTATAGAATATTGTGACTTTTGAAGTAAATATTGTCTGAAAATACAATTACAACCTTCTGGCTCAAATCAACTGTTTTTTGGATCTAGGATGCTCCGTGCACCAACTATATTGGGAATCGGTTCATTGGTTACACACATTCACACACACCATCCAAAATAGAGGTACAACAAAAAAACATTATCTTTGGTTTACTGCCAAGAGAAAAACTGTAAAATAATGAATAAAAAAGTAACTGCAGCCAGAAAAAGAATACATTGACACGATATTCTGACATGCTTCCTCGCTCAGTGGCATCACTGGCAGTATTCTAAGGTGTACAATATTCCTCTCAGTTTGAATCTCTTTGCTACAGAGACTTAAAAACCTTTTTTGCAGCATAAAATACACAGCAGGAGTTGCTGAAAAATGTTTCCAGGAGACATCCAGATCAGAAAGGGGGAACGACATAACTTCAACCAGCAGGTTTCTGCCGAATCTTGATTAATTGCAGCACGGAGTTGGAAATACAGGATGTGAACGGATCTCTTCTACGGTCACACATCACAGGAAACACATCAAGGGGTTGAAGCAAAAGAAACTATCCTGTGGTTGTCATTTACAACAGGAGGGAACACCTGCAATGCTCACAGTCAGGCAGTGCAGCAGCCAAATAGCATGCAGTCAAGGTTATATGCCACAAATTTGTCCTTACTATGTGAAAGTATACCCAGCCTCATAATAATGAAATGTATATGACTTATTATTCATACTTTGCAGCTGTCCTTCTGTAGTCTTCTATGTTCTTTCAAGTGGATTAGATTAAGAAAGACATTAGGCTATCAAATCGCGCTAAAAATAAAAAATGTAACTCCCTGAAGGGAATCTTGCAGTCCCTGTAAATTCAATTTAGAGCATTGCCTGGAGGTCATTATTGGACTATTGGACAGTGTCATTATAATGTGACTGAATTCAATTTAAGACCTGAACATGGGTCATTTTATGAGTCAAAGTTAGTGTTTTTAAAAGGCCATAGCAACAGGCATTTATGTCTTAGAGAGGCTCTTTCCTTTAAGTGTATGTGCATGTTTACCAAGGCCACCTGGCAGCGGATCACTGGAAAGGCTTGTCTATTGATTATGTGCCTGATTTTAAACACAGAATAATTCATGAATCTTGAGATAATTAAAATCATGAGGGTTTGCGTGACGACTCGGCTGAGTTCCCAACAGGAAATGTCCAGAACAAGAAGCTCTGCGGCGAGAACACATTTCCTACACCACATTAAGACTGACTTGGAGAAGAAGCGTGATTAAGTGCAACACTGAGGGGGTTACGATGATGCGAACTGAGGAAACACATCGAGTTTGTGCACACAAAAAAAGATGTTGCTGCGTTTTCGTTTACTACGCCGAGGAGGGGACTAGGAGGGAACACCTGCAGTGCTCACAGTCACACTTTGCAGCAGCTAATAAGCATGCAGTACAGATAAAAGTGTCTCATTGTAACACAGGAGACATCATGAGACATCCCACTCCTACTGGATATGACGAGGCATTTAGCCATCTTCACACTGTGAAGCAGCTTCTGTTTGCACTTTCTGTTTGATTGACACCTGCCTGTCTTTGAGCATGTGTAATCTGAACATATTTCTTAAAGAGCAGCAGCAGAGAGGATACTTCCTCTTATTGTTTAATGGAAATATTGTAATATTCCACTGCATGCTAATCTGACAAACAAAGTTGCAGAGAAGGCCTCACACATCCATTTTCACTATGTCTGCGACATCAGCACACCACACCCCACACAAGGTCCAAAAGCCCAGTGATTTTATTGAATTTGAAACAGAATATGGAACAAAGCTGCGTCGCACAGAAAAGTGTCTCTTGGCGAAAAAGCATTTGGTGTCTTTTGCTACAGTCATCTGTAAAACTCAAATTACACTGCAGTTGTACTACTTCAGTCCCCACCTTTATTTTTCAGGGACGGTTTTGATTTCTTCCCTGTGTTTGAAAACTCATGTGAGGCCACAGTGTTATGGACTGAACATTACTTTCAACTAGAAAACTGACTGTTGACCCCCGTAGCCATCCGCATTTAATTAATGCAGCAATCTGAGATGTAGGTTGGCTCAGAAGAAGGGGAGAAGTGAACCATGTCCATCTGTTTGTCACAGCAGTAGGCACCGCAGCCAATCTGGTGTTTCTACACAAGATCCGTGAAGCAAAAAACATAAAAGCCTCTCCTTCATTATTTTATGGTTTTGTGTACATTTGAGGCCAGCGCTAAGGCTACGAGGGCCGCCTCACCGAGCACAAACATGCAAGAACATGAAAACACGTGCAATAAGCTATATTATAACTGGCTTATTCACACACTGCCCTCTGGGCTATATACCATAGACACAGACGCGTATGCCATCTGCTATCTTTCCATGGCTTTCCCTCCCTTCACTCAGTCCTAATTTTACCTCCCTTGACTTTCTTCCCTCATTTCTTCCATTTTATCACTTCAGTCACCATTCTCACATCTCAAAGTGTTACTTTCTGCCACCATTACGACCTTGTCCAAGCCTCGCCTTGTCCAAGCCTCCCTATCCTCTACTGCTGCCTCCCATAACTTTCTATACCTCTGTTGGACAGCTCCGTATCATCTCTCGCTTTCTTTCCACCACATTGTGTCTTCTCATTATGGATCCCCGCAACCCAAACCCCAAGCTGAAGATCTCTGGACATCTCTCTCATTTCCTCTTTTTATCTCTCTCTCTCTCTCTCTCTCTCTCTCTCTCTCTCTCTCTCTCTCTCTCTCTCTCTCTCTCTCTCTCTCTCTCTCTCTCTCTCTCTCATTTCATCATGTCTCTTACATCCTTTCCTCCTCCTTGTATTATATAATCCAGCCAGTACATCCCACTCTGAAATCAAAGCCTGTGTCTGTGTTCCTTCTAACTCCAACCTCCCTACTTACTGGAAGGACAGACAGGTCTTTGTACTCATAGTTTAAAGAGGCGGAAATGCCTTCAATGACTGCAGATGTGGGGACCCTACAAAGCCACCTCTGTGTCTTTACCCTTCATCATTTCTCTCTCCTTTTCACTTTACTTTTCTCTCCTTTTTTACTTCTTTGCATAAGGGATGAGGAGAAGTGGCTCTATGTGATGATGAGGAGGCATGCTAGAAGTGAACTCAAACACAATTCACAGGCACACTGGTGCACACACTGCACCCTCTTTGAACAGCACTTAATATTTTTAAATTATGAGGCATCAAAAAAGTGAGGGAGGGGGTTGCTGCACCAAGAGACAAATGTGAAAATGGCAAGAAGTTTTAAAAAGTTAAAATAATTAGTTTCCCTTTGCTGACATGAGATGCATTCACAATTCAAATTATTCCACTCTGACTATCCCAAATGTCCAAAATGGTGCCCTCTGCATCACAATAACACATATCACATGTTTGATCAGCACAGCAGAAAGACATGATGCAGGTAAAAGCGGCTCAAACCAGCAGAATATCTCGTCTAGACAAAATCAAAACATGTCATTTCTGAAGTTTCTCTGGGTGAGAGCCTGTAGCGGCTGACAACCTATTTTCCTCTGAAGCTGGCTGCCGTGAACTAAAGGAAAAGACAGGTTTCCACCATATTGCTTGCACCTGTCAGATTTATTAAACTCTGTGGACATGAGGGAGGAGAGGGCTGGTGGAGCTGTGGACAGTATTGACAAAGACAAGAACACACAGAAGATATAGACTGTGGTCATGGTAAAAGATGAGATTATCATCGAGCCATTGCTCTCAGTGCTTTTGCCTCCTTGTCGCTCTGGTCACATCCTGAGCAGTACACTGCAGGCGGAGGCAGCACGGCCCTTCAGGCCGGCGCATCCTCTCAGATAATGGATGCTATTAAGCTTTTAAGTGTTGACAGTACAGGACATATCGACTACTGACATGAGCTCCTTAAATGAAGAGACTGCAGCCTTAGGAGAAGATGACGAGACTATAAATTATAATAATTAAGCTTTTTTTCTCCCCCCCTCTGATAAAAATAATGGTGGTCGTGATAATAAAAGTTATTTTTTTCTTCTTCCATGTTTAAGGTGGACTGATGACCGGTATATAGACCTAACCTACCTGTGTTTTAATGTAAGCGGTTTACATAGACGGCAGCCTAATAAGACACATCTGACAACATCATCCTGCCTCATACAAAATGAATATGCAATATATTGACTCTCACTTGGAGAATGGAATAAACCTCAAATATCAAATGATGGCGAAGCCGGCTCCATCCCGGGACCGTTCAGCCAGTTTACACGGTGCCGGGATGAACATATAATTGTGTGTGTGTGTGTGTGTGTGTGTATAGATATATATTATATCCATCCATCTATATAGCTGCATATATAACCCTTTCCTCATCGACAATATAATGTGCAGTTGGTGAAAACCCTTACAGATTTAGGTCTGACCATGCACCTCAGGGCCGGGATAGCCGATAAGCGCATCAACCAAAAAACCTGCAGAATTTAACCCGTCGCGCACTCGTCAGATTTAGGACGCGCATCCGCACATGCATGTGCGGGAGGAGAAGCGCCGCGGTGCGGCTCACCTACCGTTAACTGGCCGGTCGGAGCAGCGGTGCGGTCAGCGGAGTCGTCGGGGTGATTTCAGAGGAGGAAATATGTGTGGACGTGGACCGTTTTCTCCCTCGTCGTCTCCCTCCCTTCCAACCTCGCCCCCCTGAAGAGCTGCACTTCACGACTCGGGCTCAACATTTGGAAGGTGTTCAGAATATTCCGGGCTCTGCTCTCTCTCGGAGCCACTCGACTAGTGTCGGGAAACACCGGCCACCCTTCGCCCTCTGAAAGACACCTACGGTCATCTGACAGCGAGGAGGGGGGTTTATTCCACGAGGCGATCCACAGGCAAGCTCCAGATGAAGATGCCGACTCAGCAGAAAGTTATTAAGAGTCAATAAACAAGTTAAACAAGGACAGTTAAGCCAAAGAGGCTGAGTGTTCGGATTAGATCTGCATTTAAACTTCATGGATGCCTGGATGCATCCCATCCCATCACATATATTGTCCAAATTATTTACAAAACAAGAGCATTTCATGTTGGTCCATTGGCTTGAACAACAAATGGAATTCAGCCTTGGAGATATTAGAATAAAATAACTAAAATCTGTACGTTTAAACCAAAAGTCATAACTTTTTTCACTGTTCAGTTATAAAATACAATTCAGATACTTTGTCAGATACTCAGTACAACCCACTCATCAAGAAACAACAAAAAGGTTTTAACTTGACCCTCAAGCTATCGACTTCAGACGAGGATATCTGGCATGCGTTTTAAATTCTGCGGATTAGAGAGATCCTCTTCTTGGTTGGTGCAGACTGTGAAACTCTTAAGTCATGGAAGTCATGAGGTAAATTTTGATACAAGGAATATAATTTGGCCACACAAGGCTCACTTGATGTGTCCGAGTGACACATCAAAGCCTAAACAACACAGATAACAAGGCTGCATAATAACATACAAAATATGCAGATTAAGTACAAAGTTGCAAAAATAAACACACATATAGTTAAACATAATATTGACAAGATTTAATGTTTTCATTGGTAATATCAACAGATGTCATAGTTTGATATAAATATAAACTTGCACTTGAGATATTAGCTATTAAATAGTCGAAAAAGCACGTTGCAAGCTAGTCAGTCCAATGATACAGCGATGTTTCAGGTGGATCAGGAAAGAAACCAAATGTGAGTTCATGATTACCTCGACGTAAAAAAGGCACTAGGCACTTATCAGGAGGGGGAAAGAAGCTTATTTGTTCTTCCACTGGCCAACGTAGCTAATGTATTTAAAAACAGACCTCTCATCGATTCTACTAATCCACCACCCAAACATGATTATACAACTCTCACTTCATGGCTGGTTACCTGCCAAACTGGCTGATTGAGCTGAAGCACTCCGCACGCACAGAGAGCAGCAGCAGTTCACTGTCGCAGTGTTAATTCCTGCCCTGCTTGTTATCGTACAAGGAGAGGGGAGGATGAGAGGTGAAAAGTGACAAGGGACGGTTGATGGGTAATTATGTCCCATCCTGCATAGCAGCAACATCGCTTTAGCTTTTATAACTTTAAAACCTACATTTCTTCGCATGTGCAAGTCTGAAGGGATAACTGTAAGAACAACTTACCGACACAGACGTGGTCAGTTGTGTTTCTTCCATTGGGGTCTTGCAAACCCTCTTAAATTACACCCAACGCTACATCCACAGTATGTTTCAATACGTTCTTTGAGTCTTTCATAACGAGGAACATCTGGCTCCCTAGTGTCTCTACCTCACTGACTTAAAAAGGAATCTATGTGTCATGGAAAAACTCCACTGTTGCAGACTTCCTACAAGCAAACAATGTTTTCTTTTTTTTCATACAGTGTACCCTAGCGGTGCTATGTCTTCTTTTTGCTCCTTCCCATTCCTCCTGAAAGATGTAGAGTATTTGCAGGGGCAGACAATTTGTGGGCCTGAAGGTCAAGTTTCTGCCGAAGGATCCCTGTGAGAATGAACTCCGCTGTGACCACTGGGAGGGATGCAGAGAGAGCCGGGCCGCAGAGCAGCCAGTCCTCCTCACAGGAAATCACGACAGTCCGAGGCTGAGAGGAGAGGAGTAGAGGGAATGATCACAGATGTGTCAGATGATAAAATAAACAGACTATTGTAAAAATGAAGGTCATTTACTGTATGTGAGGCCTAGGGGAGGAAGTTTAAAGGTACCTTATGAGAAGAGGGCATTTTAGGAAGGAAGGTAGCTCCACTGGAGGAGATTATGTCTTTCATGTGAACTGGCTCTGGTTTCACTGACTTTGTAACATGGATCTCATAGTCCTGACAGAAAGAAAAAGCAGACAAGAGAACGCCTCCATAAATCAATATACAGTAAGGTTCAGGAATGAAATTTGGCATTTTATGTGTATACCTGATCCAATTTAAGCTAGTATCAGCATGGTATGTGGTATCAACGTATCTAAGATAGTGATCTGAACGCTGCAAGGTAGAAAGGGAAACAGAAATGGAAGCATTGCTGCCCGCATCCATCCGTAAAGTGCCCATAAACATAATTGGTACTTTAACAATTAATGTTAAATTACTGCCCACAAGCCAAAGTGTTGTGGCAAACAATCTTCATCTGCTCATGAAAATCTGAATGAATGAAACATCTGGGCATGTTCAACAAAGAGCCTGAGAGGTTTAAAATGTATCAAAATGTCAAGGTTTTTAGGGCTTTTGTTGCACTGAAGATGATTCTGACTCGAGCGTGTCTGGATGATGCTATACCTCATACCTCACTGTGTCTTATTATCCACCAACCGTGTGCCATCTGCCAAGGGAACCACCACGATGACACTCTGTCAACCTCTCACTCAGAGAAGCAATACAAGCACAGAAATAGATATGGCTGTTTTAAGTGTACCTGTAAAAGAGACTGACTGCTGGCAATCCTCAGAGACTCCTGCAAGCAGAAATTGAACTTCTTCTCCTGCTCTGGATCCTTCACAACAAACGCATTAGGAGACAGGAAGCTCCCAGCCTTACCACTCTGAAACACAGGGGGAGTGGAGAGAGACAACAAGGATGCTGTCTATGTGACTCTACCTTCACATGTATTTATCAGAGAAAGAAAACTGGCCCCAGACTAGTTTTAACGGCTAATATAGCAACTAACCTCATCCAGCCAGTGTGTGTTGACAATGGGGACTCCTTTCGCCACCGCACACAGGAACTTGACGGTCCTGCGCACCTTATCAGTCACCAGGAAGTTCATGTCTGCCACTCCTTTAGCCATGCTGCCTCCCAAACAAGCCAATACTCTCTCCCCTTCTTCATCCATCACACCTGTGAACAGCACCTGAGAGAGACAGACGCATCTGATGTTCAGAGGTCACAACCACGTCAACTCACATGAATATTACTGAACAGGTTTCTGGTTATCTGTCGTCCTGTGAGGTTTGAAGTGGAAGAAACGGGGCGTTGAAACAAATCCTTTAAAGTTAACAAAGTACAGCGTGATGCATTTTGTATCATTTTGGTTACATTATCACTCCTAATGAATAATAGAACAGTGTGCTTAGAGGGAACTTAAGCACAAAAGAAACAATTGATTTGCACAAACAAAGCCAAACTAACTTAAATTGTTAAGTTTGACTGAATCGCTATGAATCCTGACACAAAGAGTGAATGTGTGACATCTTTATTGCCCCAAGGAGAAACTGTTTTGCTTAAAAAAAAACATATAGGACATCATCATGTTATATTAACAGTATCAAAAAGAAAACAAGCGTAATTTGGGAAATGAACAGCTTTTTAAGCAGCTGCAGTGAAGTGATACCTCTTTGTCCACATGTGGAATACTACACCCACATCCTGAAGAATAAAGTAAAGATTCAGGCCTGAGAGGGTGCAGTGAACCGGCTGTGAGTTACATGCATGCCGCTATCTTGCCACCCAGTTGAACAACCCTGTCCCGTCTGTTTTTGTTGTGTTCAAACAATACACTCCCCCCTGCATACAACGATCAACATATTCTGAATGAAGCTCTTTTAAAACAATATCAGCATAATGTGATCGTCATTACGGTCAAATTGGCCTTTTCTGGATAATTTTGTCAATCTGACAAATTTGACCAGATGTGTACAAAGACATATAAAACCTTGTAGGCCTGTCTGGCAGCTCGTGATTGACCGCCGGCTGCCGGGGAAGCAGAGGAGGCGCGGCGGGTCTTGGCCACAGGTGAGGAGTCCACAAGAGCTTGTCGCTTCCGGGATACACTGCTGGTCTCTGTCTGGGGCTGTAAAAAGGAAGAGAGATGGGGGAGGGGAGACAAGGACAAACAATGGACAAGGACAAGCAAGAAAAATAGGAGAAGGATCAGAATTAAATCATGTAGAAATATGTGCAGCGAAGAAAGCAAAGAACATAAAGCGTATGAGTAGGTAGTGACTGTGAAACCACTAAACCACTTATTTCATTAGTGTATTAATGGCGATGTATAGCGGCTCAGGCTACTCTTGTTGCTGAGAGAGTTGAAGATGCAGGCCGCACCGAATGTGATTGCAGTATATTATGAAGGCCGGAAAGGCTGACTCAGAGAAAAATGCACCAGGGCCTTTAGCCGAGGTAAAAGCCTTCCTCCTCAAGGATAGACGTTCTTGGTCACTAATTGTATACTACTCAGTGTTCCATTTGGTCTGATTTATTCTTCAGCCCTACTGTATTTTTCTCACTCAAACAACAACTTCTGATACCTTAAAATGTCCAATGCATGTTTAAAATGTAAGTCATTAAGTCACCTCTGATTCCTCCAAATGTGTATTCTGGTCAATGGATGCTGCACTTTGTTCCTGCTTCTCTTTCTTCAGTTTCTGGACCACTGATGGCCGACCTCTGCCTCTCTTCTCAACTGTCACCTCCATTTTCTCACTTTCTTCCATCACCTCCGATCCAGCGGAGGAATCTTTTGCATTCTTCTTAGCTCGAGTGCTGGATGCCCGACCTTTTCTCATAACTTGGACTCGACTCTCATCTTTTGTTTCCTCTTTTGCTGCCTCTGCTGTTTGGGCTTTCTCCTTCGCTTTGGATACTTTGGAGCTACAACTGGCCTCCTCATCCGTATTCACCTCCAACTCTCTTTTTCTTCCGTCTCTTTTCCCTTTAGCCTCCGCTCCGTCACTCACCGCAGGAGCCACTCGTGTCTCCACGGTCTCACTCTTTACCACCTTTGGGACTCTGCCCCTGACATTCCTTTTAAGCATAGGTGAATCTTCACTGGCACACTCCGGACTTGAAGGGGCTTTCTTATCTCCAGCAGAAGCTTTAGAAGCATTTGCATTAGCTCGCTGTCGCCCTCTGGTGGTACTAGCCTGCTGAGAATCTGTCTTCTCAATGTCTTTGGTCACCTCATTATAAGATTCTTCTGCTCTTGTGCCTTTTCTGCCTCTGGCTGCAAGTTTGGGAGCTAAATTCTGTCCACTCTGACTATTGATAGGACGGAAAGAGTCTGACTCTGTTTTCCTCCTTCTTCCTCGCTGCCTGCCTCCTCTTCCTCCGCTCAAGCTGCAGCTGGAAATCTCAGAGCTGGTGGAGTTGGACCTGGAAAGGACTCCCTGAGGAGAACTATCATAGCTGTCCTGATGTGTTGGCTCTGCAGCGATAGTCCTCCTGTTGCTGCTTCTGGCGGCGGCAGCCTGCGGCGGCCCACTGGTCCTCTTGGCTCCTCGGCCTCTCCCCCGGCTCCCCCGAGGGGTCACACTGGAAGCAGACCTCTCCGAGCTGACGGAGTTGGAAGAGCTGGAGCGAGATCGGGTTCTCCTTGCCGGGACGTCGTCAATGTCTAATCTGGCGGAGTCTTCGTGTGGCTCTGTTGTACGCGGGGCAGCCCTTCGACCTTTTGCGGGTGTTTTGGGGTTGTTTTCTTTTTTCTTGTTTTCTTGTTGCTCTTTTGTTTGTTTTTCTTTTGCCTCTTTTTCTTGTTTTTCTTCTGGTTCCTTCCTCTCCCTCTCAAGTCTTTCTTCTCGTTCCCTCTCTGCTGTCTTCACTCTCTCTTTTTCCTCCTCCTCCTCTCTTTCCTTTTCGGTTCTCTCTTTCTCTTCTCTTTCCAACTTTTCTATTTCTGCCTTTTCACGCTCTAATCTCAGTTTTTCTTCCTTCTTTCTTTCCTTTTCTATTCTCTCCTTTTCTTTTCTTTCTTCTTTTTCACGCTCTAATCTCAGTTTTTCTTCTTTCTTTCTTTCCTTTTCTATTCTCACCTTCTCTTCCCTTTCTGCCTTTTCACACTCTAATCTCAGTTTTTCTTCCTTCTTCCTTTCCTTTTCTATTCTCTCCTTCTCTTCCCTTTCTGCCTTTTCATGCTCTAATCTCAGTTTTTCTTCCTTCTTTCTTTCCTTTTCTATTCTCTCCTTCTCTTCCCTTTCTGCCTTTTCACGCTCTAATCTCTCTTTCTCTTCCTTCTGTTTTCTTTCCTTCTCTAATTGTTTTTCTTTTTGTGCCTTATCAGCTCTTTCCTTTTTATCTTCTTCCTTTCTTTCCCTCTCTATTCTTTCTTTTTCTGCTCTCTCTTGCTCAAGTCTGAACCTTTCTGCATTTTCAGCCTGCATGCTTTCTTGCTCTTCTCTATCTTTTCTTTCCCTTTCTAATTTGTCTTGTTCTTCCCTCCCTTTTTCCTGTACTTTTATTAGGTTGATATTTTCAGCGTTTTGTCTTTCCGTTTCAAGCATTTCCTCCTCCTCTTCGCTATCTTTCTGATGCCTTGTATATTTTTTCCCTCTAGCGTGTTTAGCCTGTTCTACCTCCTCCTCCTCCTCCTTCTCTTCCTTCTCCTCCTCATCTTCAGGCCTTGATTTTCCTCTCCTTCCTCGAGTAGTTGGCAAGGCCTTCATTTTCCCTCTTGTCGGTCTCTTGGAAGGTTCAGAACACTCTGCCTGCTCCTTCTCTTCTCTCAATCTTGTCTGTGTCCTTCTTCTACCTCCAACAGTCGCGCCACTGGTTTCAGTTTGACTCCCTTTTCCTCTCCGATACTGTTGGACAGTTTTAATTTCTACAGTGGAGGCCTCAGGATTTGTGAGCGGTTGTGTGTCCTCTTCTTGAATTGGCTTTGCTCTACTTTTTCTGCTTTCACCCACGATCATGGGCTGGGATTCAACAGCAGAGACTGATGAAATAGTAAGGGGCTGTGTCTCCTCCTCTTCAAGTTGCCGTGCCTTTGCTTTTCTTTTTCTAGGACCTGGAATTGAGAGCTCTTCATCACTTTGATCACGTATACATGTATCCAACGGCTGAGTTTCAACAACAGAAACTCCCGAACTAGTGAGGGGCTGCGATTCCTCTTCAAGTTGCAATGGTTTTGCTCTCCTTTTCCGTGGACCTGGAATTGAGTCCTCTTCATCACTTTCTCCATCTTCACCTGTATCCATTGGCTGAGTTCCAACAGTGGAGAGCTCAGAGTTTGTGAGTGTTTGTGTCTGCTCGTCTTCGAGCCCCAGCTGCTTTGTGTTTCTTTTTTGTGGACCTGGAATTGAATCCTCAACATCACTTTCCTCATTTCCACTTGTAGCCATGGGCTGAGTTTCAGGGACACCAATGTGCATTGGCTGCGTTTCAACAAGTAAAGCGTGAGAGTTTGTGAGAGTTTGTGTCTGCTCTTCTTTAAGCTGGTGTGGCTTTGCACTTCTTTGTGGAATCAAGTCCTCATCATCACTTTCCTCATTCTCACTTACATGCATGGGCTGAGTTTCAGCCACAGAAGGAGCACCATGGAGGTGCCTCTTCTGAGGTTGCGCTGCCTCCACGTGTTCTTCTCTCTCTGCTGTTACATGCTGTGGGCTGGGCTGAACTTGTAGTACAGAGGAAATAGGATTTTCTTCATCCAAACTTTCCTCGTCCTCCTCCTCCAAGGCAAACATAGGTTGGGTTGCAGCCATGGCGAGAGTAGATGAGGTGGGAAGGTGGAAAGGCTGAGTCTCAGCAGTAGCTGTGTTTTTTCTCTCATCTTCATCGGTTTCACTGTTGGGCTCGGAAATATATGCCTGTGTTTCTTCCAGGGCTAAATCTTCCCGGCCTTCTTTTTCAGACATTACTGGACATCTGGCAGGTTCCTGATCCTCTCCATTTACTTGCAGATTTGAATTATTCTCCAAGGAAGTTCTGTCTACATATGCTTGGGTATCTTCCAGATTTGCACCCTCCACCACAGAGACAAAAGCTTGGGTGCTCTCCATGGCGAGAGCTTGGGCCTGACCCTCCAGGTGGCTGCTTTCAGACAATCCTAGCTGGAAAGACCCTCCTTGAATGCACTGTTCGCCTTTTTCGCCAACAGAGGACCTGGTGGACTCGTTGTTGTGGTCCTTTGGAGGGTCGCCCTGGCAGTCTCTGGTCTGAAGAATGAAGGACTGAGTCTCAGCCACAACACACAAGTCATCCTCCAGGCTGTCGGTGCAGGGATACAATTCTATAGGTCTTGCACCTGGAAGACGACAAAACACAAAAGTGTGAGCAAGGTTCAAATTAATGCTTCACCTCTGATATACCCATATATTTATAAACTGAAACAAAGTTATGTGTCAAAAGTTTACTCACGTCTAAAAGGACCTGATGAAGGAATCAGGAAAGCCTGCGTCTCCACATCTTCCAGTTCTCCTTCTTCTGAAACCATCCCAAAGGAAAAAAAAACAAAAACAAATTACATTATATTAAAAAGGCATTTTAAACTTAGGCTTATATTTTGTATTAAAATGCCAAATACAGTGGATCAACGAGGGCATGATGCGTCTTGAATTTGAGAAAAGGAGGTCCACTTTAAAGGGATCATTTAAAAATATAAATAAACCTAAGTTCCTGTCATTGATTCCTTTGATTATTCAACTAGTTGTTCTGACCCCTTTCTATTTGGATCGCCGATTATCTTTTTTTTCTTGTATTATATATTTGTTCATGATCAGTTTTTAAGTTATTTAAGAAAGTTTTGCACACATGGGAAGTTATTCTAGAAAGAGCCACTGCAAAATGCTTGTTCTCTCAATCTAATGTAGCAAAAGGCAAATCTTTACTTATGATGGGGAGTTTAATTGTGTAACTGTATTTTCTTTTCTTTGTCATTGTTTGTACTGTTGATACTGTTTTGTGGTATTGCGTTGAATTAAGTGTATTAAAAAAGCTATACAAGAATGAAAGTTTTTGTCTAAAGACCAAACAAAAATAAACTGGAAAAAAATGAATATGTAATATCTTCTAGAGCTGCAACAATTAGTTGATTAAGAGAAAATCAAGAGGCAACCAATTTGATCATTGCTTAAATGTTTCAGTCATTTTTCAAGTAATAAAACGCCCGGTTGTAGCTTTTTTAATTTTTTGGAAAATTAATATATATGATATACAAATGAGGCAATACTGAACACCATCTATCTGCAGCCTAGATGCATTTCATTAAGTTAATATTTGAAAATGGACGGATTACCTGACGCCTGTACCGGAGTAGAGCAGTTTTGCTGAAGGGGAACCAGCAACCCAGGTGTAATTTCTCTGCGCAGGCTGGGAATCTGGTTCTCACCTGCCTCTCCAAAATCTACTTCCTTATCTTCCACATCTGTGTCACTGTCCACTGTGAGGGAGGCTGGATTGACTCCGCCCGCACCGGGTGGCACACTGGATTCATCAACATCTGTGTCTGCATCTGAATCTGACTGAAGAGCTTCTGACGTGGTACCAAGATCGACAGACAAGGTTGAGACAATGACAGGTATGAGCAGAGAAGAGTTGTCTTCCTTTTCTGTGTCACTGTCAGACAGAACATCTAAAACAGCTCCTGAACTCGCAGTGGTGACGGACTCGGTGACAGCAGACACCACCGGGAGTTCACTGATGGCGACGACAGGAAAAGATTCATCATCTGTGTCACTGTCTAGATTCAGGCTGTGAGGCACAGCAGGGGCAGATTCAATTGGCTTGATATCTAATCTAGAAGGAGTTTCGTCTATTTTAGAGCATGAATTATTTGTTCCACATTGCTTTTCTTCCTCTTCCTCAATATCTGTATCACTGTCTAGGTGAAAATCGTTGCGCTGCGTAGAAGAGGAAGAGTCAGCCGCGTGTGAGCTTTGAAGTGATGCTGGGTTTGCTTTAATAGCAGTGTCTGACACGTCGTCATCATCCACATCAGTATCACTGTCCATAGTGATGCCTTCTGTCTGAATAACTGAAATAACATGAGGAGGTTTAGTGTGGTGAGCAGAGGAAGGCACAGATTTGGGAACTTCGTGTAAGGCATTCTCATCGACATCTGAATCGCTGTCCATGTGAAACTGGGCTGTGTTTGGTGGCTGATCAGCTTGTTGGTTTGTATTTAAGGTTACTGGGCCTGCAGGTGCCACCATCGCTTCCTCTCCCTCCATATCAGTGTCACTGTCCATGTCAAATACAGGGATTGCATCTGTTAAGACTGCTGGGGGAAATACGGGCATTTCATCTTCTCCAGTAAGACTGACATTGCTTTCCTGTTTCCCTGTCACATGTTGTTCACTTTCCTCAGACTTCCTCCCTTCCAGTGTTGCTCTTTCTTCCTCCTCGTCACTGTCGGCCACAATTGCAAGTGTCTTTTTGTTCTTTAGCTGACGTTGCCCCATCTCTACGTCTGGCTCCTCCTTACTGAAGCTTACATGTCTGGAAGGCCTATTTTTAGTGGAGGAGGACGGCGTGATTGGACTTTCATCCTCACTGTAAAACAGTGAAAAAAGGGTGATCAGCGTTACAATTCAGAAATGAATTAACTGTTTCAATGCCCTTACTTACAGAGATTTATAATGTCTGTGTTACATTTTATTATGTTATGAATGTACATATTTTAAAAGCCCAAAGTAAGATGCTACTAATATACCTTTCAGGGACGATTTTGTTTGTGGGACTCAGGAATGTTGAGCAGTTGGGACCTGATATATGGGAGTCAGAATCGGACACTGCAAAAAATAAAAAATAAAGATGTAAAACCTAAGATAGAAAAAAAGGGCTTAATTTCCAGAAGTACTTGCATGATTTAACATACCTGGAGTCTTGTGCCTTCTTTCTCCTTTTTCTTTGTCTGAGGCAGAGTCCGAGTCAGATTCTGGG
Source organism: Clinocottus analis (assembly GCF_023055335.1). NCBI lineage: Eukaryota > Metazoa > Chordata > Actinopteri > Perciformes > Cottidae > Clinocottus > Clinocottus analis. Next base: position 7,566,035 of record NW_027176251.1, on the reverse strand, counting down.
ACCAGGGTCCCCTCTGGCTGGGTTGGAGTTTGCTCAAAGAATAGGCAACTGGTTCTGACAGGAGTCTTCCTTGTGTCCTCGTGACCAGGTAATGACACACCAGACTTTGAAGCCCTATTAACATATTGCTGGCTCCCTGTGCTCATGTCACCTCTCATATCTCCCGAGTCATCTGGCCACCTAGCATTTACCCCTGAATTTCTGCTCACAGGAGTCATCGTATGGCCTTTAGAGGAGACTGTGTCTATAGTGCAGTTGACATATTGACATGGGATGTCTGCCACCACCAAATTGTCACGTTCACTGAGGGCATAGCGTACATGAGGAGTCAGCTTGAAGTGGCCCTTGCTGGTCCCATTCATGCTCCCTAGGTCCCAAATCAATGCCTCTGTGTCCACTTTATTGCGAGGACCTTTTCCCCTGTAGACAGAGAGGCTGATGGTGGCATGCTTCTTGGATATTGAGGGTGCTGACAAGGGCAGGCTGCAGGTGTTGGGGTCACGGCCCACCACATTATCTCCCAAAAAGAGGGGCAACTCTGGGTGACAGAGAACATCCATTAGTAAATGCAGGGACGCGACCTGTTTATGCAAGTTAAATCAACAAAGTATTGGTGTAATAACAGCAGTAGTAAGCCACTCACCTGTCTCAGGGATGTGTTCATTTTTTAAGATGCACAGTTTTGCCAATGGTCGTCCCTTCTCGTTTTCATTCTCCTCTGTATTTTCTTCCTCATCTGACTCCAAGATTGAGTCACTGATCACTTGAGTGGCGTCCATTCCTCACACAGGGTTAGGCAGGACGACTGCTGGGCCTGTATTTAAAGACGGACAAATGGCTACTACGTCCGTCTCCAGCAACGGTACTTCAACTGGCCCTGAAAACATCAGTTCACATGATGATCAGGCAACTGCATGCGGCTAACGTCGGCCTTAAAAGCTGATTGGTGATCTCTTTAGCGATATGTTCCCGTTGTATTCTAGCTAACTTCCACTTTGAAGAATAAAGTAAAGCTGACTTAATTTATATTGAACGTGTGCGAAAGCCTGCTTCCGGTCAGCATAAGAACTAAAGTAAAAAAAAGGAAGACGTTATCCGTAACTCAGACGTCAACATCGCAACCCCATGTTATAAGAAACCCAAGAACCCATTGTGAGATTAACGCTGCGTCTTTATTATTAATGAAACACATTGCAAAACCAACGTACTACCAGGACGATTAAATCTAACTGTACCTTTAAACTTGCAGGAAGTTTAACGTTAAAACATTATTCGAGGTGCTTGACCGTTAAACACCCAACTGCATGGCAACATTTTCCAATGAGCTCGAATATGCAATGTTGATGCATTTTAAGTTTGTCTTTACATTTTATTAAAAAGGTTGTACACTAACCTCATGCCTCCCTTCACACGCTTTTCTCGGTGACGATATAATAAATAAATAAACATGCACATCCGGGAAGTAATAAACCACGCCCACAAAAGGCGTTCCAACCGCATGGTATTGGTCAATATATCAGTCACTCAAACTTGAATCTGTTGCCATTGGTCAATGAACCCCAGTCTAATTTTAAAAGATTCTGATTGGACCACCATTTCCCGCACAAGCGTATCTTAAAGGGGCCACCACACAATCTGGCCGAAAGGAACAAATCTTCCTGCCTGGATAAGTTACACAGGTTTGGGGAAAATGTTCTGATAGATAGTTAGAAAGATGTATGTTATCCAGTAGCTTAGGCCTACTTCTTTGTTTTTGTTACCATATCCTTTTAAGTTTGCTTTCAGTTACAGTTTATAAGATGTCCAAATATATTATATTTTTAATACAGTTCAGAAGTAGCCTCATCATCGATATTTAAATACTTTGTACGGATACAACTATTTTTTAGATAGATGCAATACTAAAGCATAGCACCCTTGAGAAGGGCCTTGAAGTAGGTGCTGCTTTATTACTGAAACATTAAGGACCTGTCTTGAGTCACTTTGTCAAAGGTACTTGAGTTTAAGACCATTAATATTTCAATTTGGTGATTATATTTTGCATACTTTGTCACACAGTACATTTTGGGCCTGTGTGGGAGGAGTATGGGGACTGCAGCTAATTTTGCCCTGGTGCCTTGTTGCAGGTTAAGCTAGGCATTCTTTGGGCCCCAGCAACAGTTTGAAGTCTTACATTTATCTAAATAAATAGTAATGCATAGTTGATGCACCTTTATCTCCACCTCCACTCTCTCTCAAGAAATTTGAATGCAAAGCCTTACAAGAAACTATATACACATACAATTGTTAATATTTGTTGAGTTGTAAAAATATTGAAGTATTCCAAAATAATTATACGACATTGTTGCTTGGTCTAAGTATGTGGAACTGCATCTTGGCACAGAGAAAGATATTGGTCTGACTATCATCTTGCTAACTGTTTTATAGTTGAATGAACAGACATTAAACCGTCTTATCCATGGATAACCAAACTGAATGGCACAGCTTCTTTTTTTGTAGCTGCATGAAACAGCACATATTAAATGCACATTAGAATCCACTACTACGGAAACTGCTGATTCATCCATCTCTGGAAATCCCCCTCAATATTCAATTTTTTGTGTTTAAACTGTTTTAAAATGTGATTGAGATGTGACGGTTGAGTTGTAGTTGATGTTTTATCAGACACATAAGAAAAATGTAACTCATTAATTAAAGGCAAACACATTTTCATTTGAGTTTATTTGCAATAAATCACAATGGATATCTATGCTAAATTGTAATTCTAGCAATCCTTCAGACACTATGTTTGTTCTGGGTCACTAAGTGGTTGGCATTGATGTCTTGACTTTCTCAATTTTTTTCTTCAAGCATCATCTTCAGCCTCCTCCTCAAATTCCCCCTCTTCCTCAGCAGTGGCATCCTGGTACTGCTGATACTCAGACACCAGGTCATTCATGTTGCTCTCTGCTTCAGTGAACTCCATCTCATCCATACCTTCACCTGTGTACCAATGCAAGAAGGCCTTACGGCGGAACATGGCTGTGAACTGCTCTGAGATACGCTTGAACAGCTCCTGGATGGCTGTGCTGTTGCCAATGAAAGTGACAGCCATCTTGAGGCCACGGGGTGGAATGTCACAGACGGCGGTCTTCACGTTGTTGGGGATCCATTCGACGAAGTAACTACTGTTCTTGTTCTGGACATTCAGCATCTGCTCGTCAACTTCCTTCATGGACATGCGCCCACGGAACACCGCGGCAACGGTCAGATAACGGCCGTGACGTGGGTCGCATGCAGCCATCATGTTCTTGGCGTCGAACACCTGCTGGGTGAGCTCGGGAACTGTGAGGGCTCTGTACTGCTGGCTGCCTCTGCTGGTCAGGGGTGCGAAGCCAGGCATGAAGAAGTGCAAACGGGGGAATGGCACCATGTTGACAGCCAGTTTGCGAAGATCAGCATTGAGCTGACCGGGAAAGCGCAGGCAAGTGGTGACCCCACTCATGGTGGCCGACACCAGGTGGTTGAGGTCTCCGTAGGTGGGTGTGGTCAGTTTCAGAGTACGGAAGCAAATGTCGTACAGGGCCTCATTGTCAATACAGTAGGTTTCATCTGTGTTCTCTACAAGCTGGTGCACTGAGAGGGTGGCATTGTAGGGCTCAACCACTGTGTCCGACACCTGAGGACAGAAAACACACAGACTCATTCTTCAGTCTCATGATCTTAGAGGAGAAAAAAAGTAAGGCAAGATAAACTCAAATTAAAACCCAAACTGTGTATGTCTAAGTGTATGTTACCTTGGGGGAGGGCACCACACTAAAGGTGTTCATGATACGGTCTGGGTACTCCTCGCGGATCTTGCTAATGAGCAGGGTTCCCATACCGGACCCAGTTCCTCCACCAAGAGAGTGGGTGAGCTGGAAACCCTGCAGGCAGTCACAGCTTTCCGACTCTTTGCGGACCACATCTAGGACTGAGTCCACTAACTCAGCTCCCTCTGTGTAGTGACCCTTGGCCCAGTTGTTTCCAGCACCGCTCTGACCTAGAGGAGAAGAAGCAACATACAGGTGAGCCATTCTTGCCTGCTCATAAAAAGGCCCAAGTCATTCAGTATCATGAGAATATGGCTTTATTTCACCCACCAAACACAAAATTGTCAGGTCTGAAGATCTGCCCAAAGGGTCCAGACCTCACAGAGTCCATGGTGCCAGGCTCCAAGTCCACCAAGATGGCTCGAGGCACATATTTGCCTCCTTCATGAATAAGAGAAAAGGCAGGGAGAGAGGGAGAAAACATACCAATTCATAACACAATAAACCACTTTTTAAAGTGATACACAGGCTATTTAATGTGAGAAACATGAATATGTAACAACATGTCTTAAATTATAACTCAGAATGAAATGGCAAAGTTGAGGATGTGTTTCCATAATATAACTCTAGATATTAACTTACCAGTGGCCTCATTGTAGTAAACACTGATCCTGTCCAGCTGCAGGTCACTGTCTCCGTGATAAGTCCCAGTGGGATCGATGCCATGCTCATCGCTGATGACTTCCCAGAACTGCCAACAAAAAATTGAAGGTATCACTTGACAGTTGCTTCCAAAGAAAGTACACATGTAACCAGTTGCAATGCAGTTTATGAGGCCAGAGACTTTAATTGACTTTTTTTTTGTTGCATTTTTGGATTCTTATGAAAATAACAGATTTTGATATTTCTTTCACCAAGCCATTTATATTAACTCATTTAATACAATGCAGCTGTTGTTATTGCCTGCCTTTTGCTGAAAAGTTATCAAGTGATGATGAAGCAAAACGCAGTTCTTTTAAATCTAAATGCAGAGGAGGGAGTACAAAGGGGCGACAGATCACTCCAGGGGAAACACTGAAAAGAAAATTGCATTTGTGAGCAGTCACACTACACTGGAGACACTGCTCGTCTTCAGATCTGTATTCATGTCTTGTTCACTCTTTAAAGACCACACTCACACGGTGTATGTATTAAATCTCATCAGTAGGCGGGACTGCTGCATAAACCGCCAGACATTGCTTGCACATATTTTTGTGATATCTTCCAACTGAGGCTTTTTTCCGTCATTTTCCGCAAACAGCAGCAGTAGGAGGATTTTGAGTAATCTGGATAAGCAGGCTGTATTGCTGCTCAATACTTAAGAGATTAGGAGTCAGCGGTAGTCTGAGTATCATGACATTTACATAAGACCATGTAAAACCAAAATGACCAAGTGACCTTAATATGAAGGAGATCACAGCAGGATAAAGAGAAACGAGAGTTGAGAAAGAACGCCCAAAAGGTTAAGAAACTGTCAGACGTGAAAGTGACACAGTAGATGGCTATCAGTAAAGACTGCAAGTATTCGTAGTGAAAGAATGGGGACAATAAGCAGGAAGGCAAAACCACACCCTGACCTCATTCGCCACATAGCTCTTCAGCAATTCTGTCAATCATATTCACTGGACATCTGAGTCAATGAGTGCTGAGGGACTCAACAAATTTGGATCCTCATTGCCAGTAGGAATTTTAACACCATACTGGACAATACAAAGGCACAAATTATGCTCCATGCTTTAGAAGGAGAGATTCACTGCAATAACTCCAATTGCATAAACCTATACACTATTTACTGCAGTTTACATTATCTGGTGCAACTGCTATACAAATTCAATAAAAAGTAGTTATGGTGGTTATATGTTGCATTTATTTCTGGGAGCCCTTCTTAAGGCATTGTCTGCAATCGCATATTAGTTGTGAACCCAATGACTTCACCCACTGTGCATCAGCTGTTTGCTCCATTCCTCCCCCACCCTTTCCCTAATATGGTTAAGAGAGGAAATACACTGCTTCCACAGACAGGCTCTGCTTTACTGGACATTCAAATCTCTGTCAGCATAGCACAATAATAATGATGTATCCCGTAATACATTGGCCATTGATAGATCTCTAAACCAGTATTCAATAGGGAAAGAGTTACGTGTGCGTGTGTGTGTGTGTGTGTGTGTGTGTGTGTGTGTGTGTGTGTGTGTGTGTGTGTGTGTGTGTGTGTGTGTGTGTGTGTGTGTTTGAAAGGTTCCATTTAAATATCTGCTTTCTGTAGTAAATGATCAGCTGTAAAACAAAAGGAGGTAATAACCCAGGGACAATAAGGGGCTGTGAAGACCTGGACTGTAGCAGACTGCAATTGTTCCTGTGAGGGTGATGTGAGGCAGACTATAGGGTGTAAGTACACTATAGTATCAAAGGCATTCAAATTAAATGCATAGTTGACAAAAGCAAGTATATAAGAGTATTTCAATGCTCAAAGCACTAATGATGTCTCTCAGAAAATGCACTTTATCAGTCTATTTTAAAAGGAACAATTCTTTCTTCTCCAATTTTCTATGCCACACCCTTTCCACCGCCCCCTGCTTTCTCATCAGCTGAAACAGCTGTCTGCATCTACAGCCTGCAGGAATAAAATCGAATCAATATGCGCTATTGATCCATCAGCCATTTGGGGGTAAAGAACCTAGCCTGCCACCTCAGCTCCCACTCATTGTCTTTGAAATACCAACGAAATGTGTGCATGCAAGACAAAGAATCAAGTGTGGAGTGCGTAATACTGACTGAGGGGGTCTGACAAGTGAAGAATAGACTCGTTTTTTTTCTTTCTTTTCCCCAGACAATATCTTGAGGTCAGCTGAATCCTCAACTGTTCAGACGCAGACTCGCCCGGTGTTGCGTGAACAAAACCAGTGGAGACACAAGAGCCCCTTTATTCCGTTTTTTCAATGTAAGTAAGCAGTCCGCTGCTCCACACCCACCTGCCGGCTACCGCAGTGCTCAAGACACAGACAGAAAGGTTTTGTTGTTTTTTTAAAATCAACATGCATGAGTGATAGTTTATGATTTGTGATGTGCTTGAATACACAAAGCTATATGAGTATGAACGGAATGATGTTTTATTCATGCACAATGAGACAAAAGGAGTCCTTTGTCTTCTGAGAGCCAAACGATCAGCATCATAAAGACTTTTTAAAACTAGATGGGTGTGTCTTACATAATGAGCCGATGTTTTTCTTCTTTTTTTTTACTGTGAGAGTAAACGTTATCAAATAAGTACTTTATCAAAAATGATATTTTCTTACCTTGGCACCAATCTGGTTCCCGCACTGGCCGGCCTGGATGTGAACGATTTCCCTCATAGTGGATGCAAAAGTTTTAACACGACGTGCAGACAAGTCACTTCGAGGCGCCGAGGAGCGGACCCAAGACTAATGTAGAAGTTGAAGACAATGCATTTATATTGTTGGAGCGTTTCCAGAGGGAGGCTGCGGCTAAGAAGTGGGCGTGGCGAGACACAGACACAGCTGCTGCGGACGCGGATTGGCTGAGAAGGCTGAGCCTGAGCCGCGATGAGGAGGGGCGCTGCTGCAGATCAGGCTGTGTAGAGAAGATATAGAGATTGAACAGCATATTACCAGCTGCTGTTCAGTAACAGCCAGTGAATGTCGTCATGCATTGCAGTTTTTTTTACACAGATTAGATTTTAGATTTAAAAGCTGAACAACCAATCAGCATTTCAAATTCAGTCTTGTTACTGTAACACTGCAGAGGAGACAGATGGCAGACATTTCAGTTTTAAACCAGGGACAAGATAGGGTCAGCCAGCTCAAGCCCCTCTTCTTGGGGTCCTTTGTCTCGCCGTAAGGCCCATTTAGTAGCTGTTCTGGAGTTGTTGTTGTTATTGTTGTTGTTGTTGTTGTTGTTGTTGTTGTTGTTTATTATCATATTCAATTATCTTGCTGATTATGTTAGGAACCCATTTGTCTCATGAAACGTTTTTTATTGTAGCTGCTTAATCGTCATGTCTGATGTGTATGTTGGTATAAATATTGTCTTTTGTGAAACAGAGTAGGCTACATCTTGTGATGCAGGACACATTTCAGTAAGCAATGAAGTTAAATCAAATCAAATCTTCATCTGCAGTTGTAATTTGACCAGGAGCTATGGACATACGATTAATTTAATATATTTTTCTGGGCACGTCAAGGATTTCTCCTTTATTATGGCCTAAAAGCTCAAGGTAATGTTTAGCTGTGTAAAAATCAATTGAAAAAAACAAAACAATTTAAGCCAGGCTGTTCCGTATCCACTTTGGGGTTTTGTGATTTTCCTGTTTGTGTGACATCACAACAAGTGAGCTGACGCGGCCTTAGAATGAAGTTTGTTGGACATACATGTATGCAAGTGTATATTTATTAAGCAGCATAAAAGTTTCCCTTTACTCTCCCAGACCTTCCAGTGAAACACCAGAGTTGGATTATTTACCAATTAGCTACAATCCTCTGTTCATCAGACTATTTGATGAAATTAAACTAAATATGCAATAAATTTGTTGTAAGATATGAAACTTCATTGTCATTGTATCGTTGCACAGGAAAACAATACAACTTAATTATGATGGCGGTCTCTGATATTAAAAACAATATAAAACACATTTCAAAATAAGAACAGTATTCAAAGTGCTATCCATGTGCAAATATAGAAACCAGCATCAACACATGGTTGAGGTGCACCTACTTCAGACATTATTTCAGTGCATACATCAACCATGCAGAGGAGTACTGTGGAGATAACAGGTTGACTAACAACCTGTTTTGAGTTTTTTTCAGTAAACATTTATGGCGATTAGTTAAATGTAATCTCAGAGAGTTGATGTATGGGCAACTACTTTTAAAATCATGACATAAACCTAATAATCTATGTTTCGAACATTGTGTTCTGTTTGGTCTAATCTCTGTCTGCTAAAGCGTCAATTTTAAATTGGACCTCCATTGCACAATTGAGCAGTTAAATGTATTATTACGTAGGTCCAGGCAACCCTAAAGACTTTACTGTGATAGCTGACCATGAAAATCAACATTTTTAAACCAAAATTAAATTATATGTTTATAACTGAGGTGAAAGTTTAAGGTGACTACTCCGTAGGTAACTACATGAGGTGTTTCATGATTTGTTCTTCTTTATCATTCACATGCAAGAGGGACAGAATATAATAACACTTTTTTTATACAGAGCAGTGCAAAACCGTTCCTAACTAGGACATCAATGCAAACATATAACATATTTATATGTATTTTTTTTGGATAGATAGATAGATAGATAGATAGATAGATAGATAGATAGATAGATTGATTGATTGATTGATTGATTGATTGATTGAGTGCACTTATTATGATCAACCACTAGATGGCGACTAACAGCGGACTGGAGCGTCCTGAATATGGGCGTGGTCACTGCACACTTCCCCCTCTTCCGACCGACATTTTTCTCATTCCAGTTGACGGGAAACGGCTGAGTGACTTGACCGTTGCAACGTTGAACTGACTTCAATTTATTATTAACAAAAATATATATATTTCTGTATTGACCGGATATCGGTAAGTTAAACGGAGCGATCCACTCGATTTGTCCCGCTATTCGGTTTGTTGTGAATAGACGCGGGGTAACGAGCTACGTTAAACGCTGTTTTTTCACGGGTTGGTGACGTTATGGACCCAGCCCCGAGTCCGCTGTCTCTTTATCGTCGAGCTAACGTGGGGGCGCGTTAACCGGCCTCCTCTGCAAGACGTTATTCGGCTCTACACTCCTTATGCTTTATGTCCGACATTTATTTCTCGAGCTGCGAGGCGTTTTCGCTGTTCGAGCTAACGCTGCTACTCGTAAACACGTTGCTCGTTAAAGGGACCCGTTTGTGTGAAGGAGGGGTTTCTTCATCGAGGGGAGTGTTGCTACCAAACTGCTCCCCCGTTTTACACCTCAACAATCCGGCAATTAAAAAACAAGCTTTTAAGATTACGATACTACATTAATAACAAGTGTATGGATGTTAATATCAGTCAATCTTGTATCGCAGTGCCATCAATTTAAATATATGTTATGGTGTCATAACACCAGAACGGTGTTTATGACCATTGAGCAGTGGTGCATCTTCTCTGCAATATATAAATACAAATATACTTTGACATTTATCTTTCTAGTTTCATATATCCAATATACTAGTGTTCCATTTTCACCAAATGATTTTACAAACCATAAGTGATATCCAAGAAAATATTGTGCGGTCTCTTTAACTCACTGTATGTCCATATATTTACAGTCTTGCTTTATTATTTTGTCCCTCAAAATAGAAATCAAGATGTTTTACACGTGTGGACCAAATGAGGCCATGGTGGTGTCTGGTAAGATATGTTACCTATCTTTTGCCTACTTTTCATGATTATTTCTTCCAATAATGCAGGATGTATTTCAGAAGGCCACTGCACTTTGTAATGTGTCATAACAATCCTGTGACACAATGAGTTGTGTTTACAGTGGACCAGTAATCTTGTGTCTTGTGATTTAATCATCACATTTATTGTTTGGAGTAAAAGTGTACTCTCAAGTGTAATAAATACATAGCATTATATTTGTCGTAATACTGGGTTGTGTCCTGGATCCAGTTACTCTATGAGTAACTAGCTTGTTACTGAATGCTAGTGGACTATGTTCTCGCCTCCTTTCTTTCCAGGCTTTGGCCGTTCTCCTCCTCTAATGATTGCTGGAGGAAGAGTGTTTGTCCTCCCATGTGTTCAGAAGATCCAGAGGTGATGCTTTTTTCAGTCTCTATTTCTCATTGCGGCTTGGTTTCATGTCAGTTAACAAGGGAAATAAATGTTGGAAGGAGAGATGTGTCTGCCGATATCTCTTCTGACTGCTTGTACCCATTACCGGGCTGCTTTGTTGTTTTTCTGGCTGGTTAATTGACTAGATTTCCTTCGTCTCTCTTCTGTTGTGCCTATTCATTCTTGCTTTTTGTTATTATATCGTACTCATCCTTTTATTTTATGCCTTTTCTTCTCAGAATTGCACTCAACACCCTGACTCTAAATGTGAAGAGTGACAAAGTCTATACCCGTCATGGGGTCCCTATCTCTGTCACTGGCATTGCACAGGTATGTTTTGAAAATTAAAATACCCAGCCCCGAGTCCGAGAAATAGGCTTCTGCACATACAGGTTTGATGCTCTCTGTACAACTGTATAATTTACTTTGAGTGGACAGGAACAAGTAACTAAAGTGTGATTACATTACAAAATACAGAAACACAAGAAAATTAAGGAGGATAAGACTCATCAGTTCTGCATATAAACCCACAGCATACATATTCAGTTTAGTTTGAGGGTAGGAAACAAGGGTAAGGATTATGACACTTGCCAGATGGAGAGGGTCTCCACCTGAGAGAAATAATTTAATTCTTGACTATTTTTTATAGGAAGTTGATTGTTTTGTCATGTCCAAAATAGAAAGAAAAAACATCTAACTACATTTTTGTGAAAACGTGTAAATTAAAATGTTGTAACTGCAAGATTCATTTTTTTCATTTTTGACGTGCTGCTTGCTTTTTCACATTTTCTTTTCCTGTCTCTATCCAGGTGAAGATCCAGGGCCAGAACAAAGAGATGTTGGCCACTGCCTGCCAAATGTTTATGGGCAAGTCTGAGGCTGAGATTTCTACGATTGCTCTAGAAACACTGGAGGGACACCAGAGAGCCATCATTGCCCATTTGACTGTGGAGGTTAGTGTACTGACCGTGTCAAATGCTTGACATTTTCGATCAAAGAAGATTGTTGTCTTTATGACTCATCACTTATCCAATACACTAATGCCCACCGACAACTATGGATATATCTTTTCTTGTGTACAGGAGATCTATCAGGACCGTAAGAAGTTCTCTGAGCAGGTCTTCAAAGTGGCCTCCTCTGACCTGGTCAACATGGGAATTGGTGTCGTCAGCTACACGCTCAAAGATGTTCATGATGATCAGGTATTTCATGTCTGTTTGGTTCATTATCTGCCAATGCTAATGGATTACACTTTTATGTTAAAAATACCACACACTAATTACTGAAGCAGCAGAAACCTTAAGTGTCGCTTTGAGCCTGAGAGGTTTTTATATAAGAAAGCTTTTAGTGTCACATGATTTCCTCTGTTACAGTAATGGACTTAACTGATGATATTGACTCACTGTCTCTGAGACTGCCAACTGCTCTTTACATTAGTGATGAATTAGGTCTTCGGTGGTAACCACACCAGCTCTTATTTTGGTTTGCTGAATGGACTGCCACCCTTTTTACTGCTCGAGATGTGTCGTCTCAGAGTTAACTGCCACTGTTTCCCTCATCTCCGTCTCTTTCACAGGACTACCTTCACTCTCTGGGTAAAGCTAGAACAGCCCAGGTGCAGAAGGATGCCAGGATTGGAGAGGCTCAGTACAAACGTGATTCTGTCATGAGGGTAAAATCTGCGTCTTTTTTCGTCCCCTACATGATCATATAGACAATCTGAAAATGAGAGTAATAGTACGTTTGAAAAGAATATGAAAATTCCTCAGTTTCTGTCCTACTTCATGCTCTACACAGGAGGCCAATGCAATGCAGGAGAAGGTATCAGCTCAGTACAAGAATGAGATTGAGATGGCTAAAGCCCAGAGAGATTACGAGCTGAAAAAGGCCGACTATGATGTTGAGGTCAACACTAAGAAGGCTGAGTCAGAAATGGCCTATCAGCTTCAGGTACAGTTCATAATCAAAACTTTGCTTTAAGTTTGATGTGTTTTGTTGCGCTGGTGACATTTTGTCTGTTTAGCCCCACACATTGTATTTCCTCTTCTTCCTTCATCAGGTGGCCAAGACCAAGCAGCGCATTGAGGACGAGAAGATGCAGATTCAGGTGGTGGAGCGTACCCAGCAGATTACACTGCAGGAGCAGGAGATCATCCGCAAGGAAAGGGAGCTTGAGGCCAAAGTTAAGAAGCCGGCAGAAGCAGAGAAATACCGAATGGAGAGACTTGCTGAGGCGCACCGGTGAGCCCTACAGTACTAGTATACGAACACAATACTGTTGTCTTGTGTTCTGATGAGATTTATAAAATCACATATAAATCAAGTGATGTGCATCCAACATCTGAACAGCAGTAAGGACAAAATTCAATAAGAAATCACTTAAGACAATTAAACAAGTCTCCTCTCCTCACTGGCAGCCTGCAGCTCATCATGGAGGCTGAGGCCGAGGCCGAGTGCATCAAAGTGAGTCCTGACTCATGGTTCCTATTTTTCTGAAATATTCCATGTAATTTCCATTTTTCCCTGTCTTTTGCCCTGTACACTTCTATTGTAATATTAACTATGCATTTACGTGTGTGTCTGTACAGATGAAGGGCGAGGCAGAGGCTTTTGCTGTGGAGGCTAAGGGCCGCGCTGAGGCGGAGCAGATGTCCAAGAAAGCAGAAGCCTTCCAGCAGTACAAAGATGGCGCCATGGTGGACATGCTGCTGGAGAAACTGCCACTGGTCAGTCTGACCCTCATGAAAGAATGAATAGATTAAGATATGAGAAGCTATAAGAATGAGCTGCGTGACGAAATTCTGTGTAATCATCAAACCATGCTTACCATAAATGGCCATTTGTACGGCTTTGCTTTCACAAAAGTCGCCATAATGTTGGCTTGATTATAATTCCTTAAAATGCTGTCATAGTTTTTTAATTTCTCGGTTCTTTCCCCGTCCTGCAGATGGCAGAGGAGATCAGCAAGCCACTGTCTCAGGCTCAGAAGATCACTATGGTGTCCAGTGGAGGCTCTGAGGTGGGAGCAGCCAAACTCACTGGGGAGGTGCTCGATATCATGGTCAGGCTGCCTGCTGCTGTGGAGAAACTCACCGGAGTCAGCATCTCCCAGGTAAACTGGGAAATATGTGTGAAAGTCCGATGTGAGACTGGACATACGGCTGCAGGTGGTAATCGTCTCATGTTTCTCTCGTCCACTCTGCAGGTTGTAGGAACGGCCGGCCTTGCGCACTAAGAAGAGATAAAGAGTAGAAGTAATCAGGATGTGTCACCAATTTTCAGGCGAGGAGCTTCACGTCTCCTCCTTGTGCCTATAACCACTGCAGCGCCGTAGTCTTGTCTGATCGTGTCTGTGCATGCATGTTTCACTTGTGTGTCTCTCTTTCTGGTTCCTCCGAGATCCAAACAGGACTTTTAGTTCTCCGTGATGTGGTTTCTTTTCATGTCTCTGCTCTGAGCCGTTGTGCTTCCTGCTGTAGTTGACAGCAAAAGTAGCTGCAAGGGATATCATTATGAATGAAGCTATTTATTTTTTACCAGGATACAAAAAAGTATGACTTTCTGTCCTTATTGTTCTATACTTATTATTTTTTCCCCAAATCTAAACTAACCAGCCTAATTTTCTCTGCATAGGGACTTATTTACTAACTCTAATTATGTTTTTACACTTTTAATGTAGAAAATGTAAGCTGTAGGTTTTTGGGGGGCTTTCAATTAATCAAATGTATCACAGCATCACCTCATAGTTTTTTGTGGTGGCGAACTGTTGCTGTCGTTAACCCAGCTCCACATTACGAAGAGACAAAGTTTGAGTATTGCTTGTTTAACTCCACGTCTCTTTTGTAGCAACTGACTAAGTTACTGGGCCCAAAGTCATATCAGTGGAAAGATTTTATTGATGTTTCAGAATGAAGGGGAAGGAAGTGGTTGATGGGAACGAGCTGTAGGGGTTTCCTTTTGAAAGAAATGAAAGTCTGTTGAGGTGGAAAACAATTTTTCCACCAAAAGTTTTAACTTTGTTGCAGCGTCTCCAGGAGTTTTGGGTCTTTTATATGACGATTAAAGGAGGACCATGCGTGTCTGTCTGCTGCTTTAATGTGCTTGCTGTCTGGAGTTTAAACTTACATATGTGAGATAGTATTTTTGTTGTTCTTTTATATGGTGTTTTCTATAAAGTGTGAGTATTATAGATTTTAGCTCTTGCCTATTAGGTGTTGAGTAAAGTTCAGCATCTCTGGTTAGGAGATCTTTTTTTCAGACTAACTGCTTTGCAGCTGCCAAGCCATATGCATTTTGTTATCGCCAAGTGCCTGGTCAAACCACAACTGTCAAGTCAAGTTTACTTCCTTACTTATTAAAGCCTATTACACCTTTTCTGTCAGGGAACTGTTCCTCATATCCAACTGATCCTTAGCCATTGGACGTCACAAGCGGCGGCCATAGATTAAAGCCAAATCAGTCTCTACTTGCATTTCTTCTTGCGACTAATCCTTTACTATCCCCAAAATGTGTTGTTGCATGTCTGTACTTTTAAGTTGACAAAATTATATAGCTTTAAAGTAGTGTACAATATCTATTGTGAAATGTTCCAACAATAAAGTGATTGTTTAAACACGGTCACCTGTTGATGTTGATTTATTTATTACTTTATTCAAGTTTCATTTAAGTCCACATGGAGCAGACTAGAGATCAAGAGCAACAGGCTATGAAATGTATGAATATCCTAATAATCAGTCTATAAAAAGTTAATCAAATGTAGATTTGCTGATTTTCTATTAAATATTCTGAATTAAATATTTGTGTATTAGAATATTGGTCAAAACAATCCATTTGAAGACCACCTTTGGGCTCTCAGAAAACATGAATGGCAATTTTCTACTTTGTTTTATTAAACAGTCGACAAATCAATATAGTCACAGCAGCCCTCTTGAATATTTTGAAAAGGTTAACTTTATTAAAACATCTACAAAAATAGACAACGATGAATTACCATGGCATCAAGGTAGCAAGCGTTCTACAGCGATATAGAAGACCCCAAATGTTACAAAGAGTTTTCCATATATTAGTAAAGGAAATTACAATTCTGTCCTTAAAATATGTACATACTATTATGCCCAACCTCAAAAGACACAAAGGACAAAATCAGACATCAAGGAGTGTCTAAGTACATGAAGTATATATAAAAATATGGGTTTAGTTGACCTACAGTGTATCAAAAATGACTTAAATGGCACAACCATTGACAATCAGTAAACACGTATTACTTGATACTCTTATTCACCTCAGGACTGATTTACAGTGCGATACAATCAGTAAGGCAGGAAGCATTGATTCTACCGCTGTCAGCTGAATGTACCGACATAAGAAAATGCAGAAGTTGATGTTGACATTCACACTAAACTCACAACTCCCAGAATTCAGTTTGAGTAACACAATAACATTGTGTTTGTGGAGTATGGTAACGCACGTGGATGAGTGACTCTTGATTATCCGATGAATAAACTCATCTCAACACACCGAACAAAAAGATCGTCATACATTTAAAATGAGATGAATTCATGGTGCCGTTCCATTTTTAAAAAAAATAATATTTTACATCTCATGGTTTGGCAATGCCTTGTAGGGAAAGGATTTAACAAGGAAGACGGCCTATCCTGAATTTGGATCTTCATTGGTAAAAAACTAAACTCACTGCAGGTGAAATGCATTAGAATATCCACATTGACAGGAATCATATCAGGCCCCTCGCAGAGAAGAGCGCTATGCATGTAGGATTTAAAGTGCAGCTGGTTGTGGAATTTTTCCTCTACCGTTTGTGTCTGGGTCGCTGCCAGATACAAAAAACAAAATGCCAAAACACCTGAGCAGGCGCTTCTGAAGATGTGCCGGCTTCTGCACCAGATGTCAGTATTGTCTCTGCATGGAAAAAGACTTTCCAGTTTGTGAGCCGCGTCTCATCGGCAGCGGCAGACCCTCCTCTTCTGTGCCCGTTTCCTCAGGTTTTAGTCCATTTGGCATCAGAGATACTGTTCTTCTCTCTGTGGCTTCAAGATGGGCTTCAAAAATGGCTTGGACTTTTTGACGACAATGGGGGTTTTGATACTTGATGCAATTGCGTTGCAGAAATGCTGCTGTTGTCTGGTCCACATCATTTCACATTAGTCCACAATAACTTGGAGTTACAGCTGTTGATGAGGGTCACCGTGTACGTTTTTTTGGGTTGAGATAGAGGATTGGAGAAAGTTATCACTTTTGGTCAAATTATCACTTTTTGTGCCTCAGCGTGAAATAATCTTACTGATTTCATCTAAAATGTGTGCATTAGGTTATACATACTATAAATACTAAGACAATCCCTGCACATGCGCTTTCATGTCTAAACAATAGGTGTGCTGTTTAGACAAGTTTGTGTGTCACGTGCACCTTCACCCGTTACCCTGCATGTAGCATTTATGATGGATACGTAAAGGTCATGAAACATATTAAGTGTTCATGTCCTAGCTAGGCTATGGTCGTAGTTTGGAGCCTTTTCTGTCACTCAGCATCAGCAGCTTCCTGTGTCCTTAACTCTACAGCACTTAGTCACCAGTAACACAAAGCCCCCTAATAATAAAGTATCTGAGAGGAGAGAAAGCTCCTATGCAGACTGCACCCATCACCCGTGAAATGAAGCTCGGACTCCTTCCGGTCTAAAGCTGGGGTTAGTTTTGCCTTTGGGCTTGGGGGTCTGATGTGGAAATAAACCGAACCAGCGGTGTCTCAGCCCCATCCACCCAAAAAAGTACAAATATAAAAGCGAGCAACCCAGGCTCCCCGCTCATCTGCCTCTGCCGTGAAGCACCTCCACCACCTTCCCCACTGGAGCAAGGAAGCAGAAACGTACGGGGCGTCTCCCCTCTTTAGCGTTGCCTTTCTCTTCCTTCCATTTCTTTATTTACACCATGTTCATGGCGTCCTCGGTAAGAAAGGAGTGGATGTCGATGAAGGACGGGCGGAGCTTGCAGTCTCTGTTCCAGCAGCTCAACATGAGCTCGTAGAGACCCTGAGGACACACAGCCGGCCTGCTCAGATACACCTGCAAGAGAGAGGGAGAAGGTGTTAGGAGGTAGGGACCATTTGATTGAAACATGTTACAAATAATAAGATAACAGGTTATAAAGTCCACCACTTTATCATATACCTCAATTATCTTTATTGCATCATATTTATTATCACTAATTTCCCTTCTTGCTGGTCCAACACAGTTTATCTGCTGCAAAAAAACTGAATATCAGAACATCATGAACCTCCACAGAAATGGAGTTTGAAGTCAGTTGTATTTATTACATCACACTGTGTGAAAACATCCAAGGAAATGAACAGCTGTGTTATTATGGGAATGAAACAGTTGAGCAGTTGTAGTCCAGACCCTCTGCTGTACCTGTCTGCCCTGGTCTCTGAAGAACTCGCCAGCGTTGTCGATGACTTGTTCATCTGTGAGGTTGGAGTACGGCTGCTCCTGACAAACGCTCAGCATCTCCCACAGAGTGACCCCGAACGCCCACACGTCGCTGGCCGTGGTGAACTTGCCCTGAGAACATACAACCACACAGATATAATCTCCGCCACTATCAAAACTATTATCCAAATCATTATCATAGGATGATACATTTACTTGATTTCTTTTACACTACATCATTATTGAACTTTCCATATTTTCTCATTTATTTTTCTTTCTTTTACTGTTTGGAGTATTTTAAAAACAAAACAGAAGGGTTTTAACACATTTACCCTTGAGTCATGCCTCTGTGGATCCAAAGGTTGTATTTCTTGCTCCACAAAGACAAAGACTACCACGGTTTACAGTAAACAAGCTCTTGTTTGCTGCACATACAAACCAGAACATCTCCTCGTGGAGCAAACTGTTTAACAAATCAACTTAATTTTTTCATTCAGATTCCCTCTTAAGTAGTTTGTATTTTCCATAATGCAAATATTATAATAAAAATGATCATAGGAATTTTGGGAGAATTGTTTTTTCTTACTCAAACCTCCAGGAATGAAAAGAAATGTTGCACGCACGCACACACAAAACAGTGTGACATTATGCAACCATCGCACACATTCCTGTCCTCTCACCATGAGTATACACTCCCAGGCCATCCAGCGTATGGGCAGCACAGCTCTGCCCTGGATCCTGTAGTAGTCTCCTGCATACAGGTTCCTGCTCATGCCAAAGTCAGCTATCTTGATGTGACGCTCGCCTCCCTGATCCTCTCCGTTCTCCCCCTTCTCTCCCCCGACCAGACAGTTTCGCGTGGCCAGATCCCGGTGCACAAAGTTGAGGGAGGCGAGGAACTTCATACCTGATGCAATCTGGCTGGCCATAGAGATGAGGGCCGGGTAACTGCGGGAGGGGGGGGGGGGATCAGTTAACAGATAGAGGGAGTAATTCATAAATCAAAACTTTGAACATGTGTTTATCTCAATCTGAGGATTTGTGCATGTATGCGTGCGTGCGCATAGTTCTGGTTTACCTGATGGTCGGGGTGTTATGTGAAATCCCTGTTTTGTCCAGAAGCACTCGATGGGACAGATACTGGTTCAAGTCTCCACATTCCATGTACTCAGTGACCATACAGAGTGGATCGCTGCTCACACACACTCCCAGCAGACGGATGATGTTTGGATCCTTTAGGCGAGACAGGATCTTCACCTCTTTCAGGAAGTCGTTCCTACCAGGACGAGTAGGAACAAGATGAAGGGACATCGCACAGGAGCGATAAAAGAGTGAAACATGCTGATTTTAGGCCTTATGTAAAACATATATTGTTTGAATCAACACCCCCGCCTGCAGCTGTGCACGGCTGTCCACCTCATCGATTTGTTTTGCGGGTCAATATGTTTGTGTCGCTCTGGCTCTCACTAACCACATAAGCTCACATGAGATAGGAGCTTTATCTGCCCAGTGCGAAAAAGGGCAGAGAGCTAAAGTAAGCAGCAGCTGGTGACGAGTCAGACATCTAAAAACCACTGAGGCCCAGGTATTTTTCTTCCCACGGAAGACCAAATCAGGTCTAAAATGTGAGAAACATTAGAATCTTATCTGTCAGATGAAAAGAATGTCAGCCCTGCTCCTCTGAGCATCTCAGTAATGTCATGCAGGTGATAACCAACATTATCTATGAGGAATTGAAAAGATGACATGGTATGTGAAGGCCGTGTTCTCTGAAAGTTTCGAAATCAACATTCTTCTATTTACTACCTCGAAAGTTATAATTTAGCAGGAAGATTTTAAAGTTATAACTAAAAACAACATTTTTACTGAACGGTACATTCTTAATTAAAAGCTATATTTTATATCCCTGAAACTACGTGAGCTCTTAAGGACTGTCTAGCTTCCATTTGGAGGAAGTTCTTGGTATTAGTTGGCTGTTTGAAAAACATCCAATGCCCTCTGATGCAAATAAAAAATCCTTTACTAAATAATGGCTGTTGACGCATTTCAACTTAACAAGTCTTCCTCAGGGAATGTGACGAGGCAGGACATTTAAAAACTCAATGGGTCATGTGACACTGCAGTTTAGTAAATTTGAAGATGAGCCATAAAAGTGGAAAGAAGAAGAGTGAACCACAATGAAGCCGGGCTCGGCTGTGTTTAATGTTACACACCTGGCATTCTTGGAGGCGTCCGGGCGCAGGATCTTCACTGCGACCAGAAGGGGGCGACCTTTCCTCACATTGAAGGGGAACTCCAAGTTGGGAAGGTCCTGAGGGTTCTCGATTTCACACAGGTGAACCTTTAACCAAATGAATACAGACATTGTTAAAAAAGCACAACCACCTCTCCCTCCAGACACTCACCTTTCAGGTCAACACTCACTTCTCCAAACTGTCCCTCTCCCAGCTTCTCCTTGAAGATGAGATATTGGCGCGGCAGCTCGGGCAGCGGGGCGCCGTCGGCTCCGGGGCTCGAGGAAGCCAAGGCGGGCACGGCGTAAGTGTTGTTGCCGCTGACACCCTGCAGGCTCACGATGTCTGCCTCAGCGTAATGAGGAACGCTGGGAGGCAGTGGGGGAGAAACGGGCGGAGACAGGGAGGGGTACGGAGGAGAGCCGGGGTACGGAGGAGGCTCCTCCTGAGTGGGGGGGAAACCCTTCTCCATGTCCATGTCCAAACCACAGGCTGGAGGGAGGAGGAAGGGACAGACAGAGGGATTAAATGGAGCGATTAGAAGAACTGTGATTACAGATTACTACTAAACAGAAGAGTATTGTTAGTTAGTGAGAGGATCGCATGCTATCACAAACTGGTTAGAAAAAGAGATAGTTTGGATTTGAGAGAATTTTATGACCAAAAAAAACATCTGATCACAGCAGGTATCCAAATCATGAAAAACACATAACTTGTGATAAATGAATCGTTCTGGGACATTGTATTGATCCGTTTTACTTTCTTTAAACTAAATAAGAATATACTGGTGTACTTGCACATAGGAGTTCAAGATTTAAAATTTCACAAAAGCCGTAACAACTTAACAAAATCAGCTTCACTGAGGCTCTGACAGGTTCATAAGTCAAAGACTTGCGAGGACTGTGGCTGAATACCAAGTTGTTACAACCTTGTTAAAATGATAATGCAGACGCCCACAAATGGGAAAACTGCATCGTAAAAATGATATGATTGATGCTGTATTCATGAAAATATTATACAAAGATTGTTGACACCAGGCCAACACGTACCCCACCAAGTACACAACCCTTAAAATGTACAGCAATGCACTTTTACTTTTAGTGCCTTTTTTTATTCCACAGATTCACACAGCGGTGCTCTGGGGCAAATGCTGATGTCGGCATGCCAACATCCTCACATCCCAAAAATGTCTGTATGTTTTTGTTAAGCAGGTATAATGTTTACCATGTTAACACTTAAGTTTACCGCGTCAGCATGTTAACATTTGCAGATTAGAGCTAAACATGGTAGAAAGCTTCCATTAGTTTTGCAGGTATTCAACAAATTAAAACCTAAACCTAGAAGTCATCAGATTCAGGAGGTTCATCCACTGGGCACATGTCCAACATTCATGTTGACTCATTCAACAGTTGTCGAGTCAGTCAAGAACAAACTGATGAACAAGCAGTCAGACATCAACAGAGCCATGCCGGCTCGACAAAAGAGTCTGTGAGTTTGCACTTCTCTGGGGAAGTTTTACTTTAAATTACTACAGTTCCCCAAATACCAAACTATCCCTTCAAACAAAGTTATTTGGAGTGGTGAGGGAAAGAGTGACTAATTATGCAAGTAACTAGGGATGACGAAGGTCAGACGCATGCAAAAGAGACTTTGTCATCAACATCATATCCCAGAAGCGTTGGTTTGTGTGGCGGCTTTGAGAGCACTTCTAAAGCCCCGCCCCAAAAGGTAGGTAGGTAGAGAGGAAGGGCCGCCTTCTGACCGCGTCGGCCCAGTCGGAGGTGTCTTACCCTGGGGCACATTGAGGCTCTTTTCCTGAACCTGAGAGGTGCTGGGGACGACTCGGGGTCTCGAGCCTTTTCTGTGATCTGACAGGAGCAGGTGATAGGCTGGGTTGTTTAACAGCACACACACATATCCACACACAAACACACAAGTACGGGACGAGGTGCGGTGCACGCAGGAGCCATGATATGAATTGTACAAAGTGGGACATGACACAAAACACACACATCCAACGAAACAAAACAACAAAAACCATTAGCATGATAGTGTTAGCATGTCCATTATAATACAGAAGGAGGGGTTGCACTGACACGTGCAGAAGAGCAAAGCAAGAACAGGGAAAGTTAACACAACTCTCACAAACATAACAAGAAACCGTGGATTCAATAATGTTTCTGTTTCTCGTGTTATTTCAAACTCACACAGGCGCCTCATAAAGACGGCATGCAGACCTCCAGTCGTGCAATGCAAGCGAAGGAATGCCTTTTCTCTCTTTACTCCTCTTTTCTTTTTCCTCTCTTCTCTTAGAACAATAGCCCTTTTGTGCTCCCCTCTGCGCTGTGCATCTTTATGGAGGCACTCTTCCTCTCGGGGTGTTTGGTTTACTTTTGTTTTGTGTGGCAAAATACACTGCGTGGCCAATGTTTCTTGATATGCCGGCCACATTTTCTCTACTGTTGCTTTCCGTTTGCGCTTTTCATTTGTTGAGCTTATCAATGAGCAAAGACGTCTTCACAAACAAGCTGCCTTGTTTCCCAGTTTACGCCGAGTCCTTGCTAATTGTGTGTGGCTGACTATAGATCAACACTGTCCACATGTATTTAGCATGTGGACGGTTTTACTGCATGTCGGCATGTTCACAGCACGCTGCTAAACAAACCTGACTGAAATAAACAGACAGAAACAACAGAGCCTGTCATATCTAGAAATTGACTCCATAACGCTGAGCTCAAATATGCCTGTTTAAAACTAACCTGTGCTGTCTCTGGGGTCCCTTGGCCGTAGCAGAGCGCTGGGCTCTTGATACTCTCCTTCTCCCTCCCTGTCATGGTCGCGCTCGTCTGGGAAAGTGTGGATGCGCTGGTAGCGACTGGAGTAGCTGTGTGTGTTGTTGATGACCACGTTGTCCGAGGGGACTGACAGGTGAACTCGCAGCTCATCGCTGGATAGACTTCCTTGGGCCTGGGAGAGGGCAGAGGATTCATAGGTAATGCAGAAAATACAAGATGCGGTCCTGCAATAAATCCTGTCCATATTCAGAGAGTGTTGAGTCCACTTCATCTACCATCGTGTCCAAGCCATATATACACACACACACACACACACACACACACTACATTAGCACGTACACCTCTCAGTATAACACAAAACTATCTCTCTAACGCTAACTGAACATTATAAAAGGCTGTTGTTTTAGACTTGGATCTGTTCGACCTACCTGCATCTCATAAACTAGGCACTGAGTGTCAATGTATCATTTGAATTCCTAAAACAGATGTTGATCAAACTGTGGAAACAGCCTCTAATCTTAAAAAATTCACATCCAGATGGAAATCCAGTGGTGCTCTGCCAAAAGACTGGCAGTTGTTATCTCAGGCTGTTTTCAATCATTTGAATCTGGTTAAAAAGGAAACGGCTCAGCCTAATCACACAAGTATACATTTTCTCATTTAGGCTCATTAATTCTGTAGAAAGTAGTTACAATGAGAGCCGTTAACAGAAAGATCTGTGGATTATCCAGAATAACCATCACATTGTTTCTAGAACAGCAGATTTGAATCTTTGAGCAACACAAACAACATATATTTTTATTTCTATTGCACTTGGGTGGCATCAGAAAGAGATATGGTCCAAAAGTGTGCCTACTAAAACCTTCAAAAAAAAAAAAAAAGACTTCCCTATAAACTATCTGTAACTACTTATCCTTCATTGGAGCTGATCCCAGCTGACATTGGGCGAGAGGCGGGGTTCGCCAGGTAATCACAAGGCTGACACATACAGACAACCATTCATGCTCACATTTGCACCTCACGAGTCCAGTTAGCCTCTTGCTGTGAAGAGGATACTAACAGTTACAGCCAAATTACCAACTGCAAAAAAAGTGGCTGCTTAAATAATTATCAAACATTGCATGTTGAATCACCTTGCCCAGTATCTTTTTCCAGTACTGCCTCCACAGAATGACAGCTATCACAGCCAGCAGCAGGAGGATGATGCCCACCAGGCAGCCAATCAGAATAGCTGTATTACTGCGGTCGTCCTTGGCTACAGGAAGCCCCGCCCTTGGAGTGTTGGCACCAAATTCTGCATCTTGGAGGAGGAAAATGTTACAGAAATGTTACGTTTTTGTATGTGTATGAGCTTGATTGTCTGCAAACTGATGTTATTTGTAGCTCTGTATAGATCACTGAGCAACACTGTCCATTTCACTGTGAGTCTGTGAGCATTAGCTCTTTCAGTGAAGGTTACAGAGTTTGCATTAGTTTATCAGTGAAAAATAAGTCAAATGAAAGTAATTGGTGGAGTTACACACACACACACACACACACAAACAAATATAGTTAATAAGGTTTATTAAACATCTGATCGTGATTGTCTGCTTCTCATCGCTTGGAGAACTGAATGTGAACTTTGTTTTGCTTCAGCTTTGTAGTTAAATATTAATCAGAATGATCCAGTTTTCTCTCTTGAAGGTCAAACGTGGCATAGTATTTGAATGAAGGATGGAACTGAACTCTTTAAACAATTAACAGAATAAGTGAAAGTTTGTAATGGATTACTCAGTGAAGGTCGAACGACCATGTCATGAAAAGTGCTGGCAGAGCGCAGGGCCTTCATTCACAGTGCCTTTCTGAAAAGTTTAGAGATTTTCAACTATAAGCAGTTGCAAAAAAGAAAAGAAACAGGGTGCAAGGGTGCACTCTGAAAAACAGATGCTTGGTGTAGCATTTCTCTCGGCAACAATATGTGGCCGCACATTGCCTTCTCGTCATTGGGGAAATTATTTGTAGAAAAGACGCTGGCACGCCGAAAAAATGCTTTTATGGACACTCCAAACCAAAAAACTGGCACACACGCACAACATGATGCTTTGTGTGACACACAACATGATGCTTTGTGTGACACACACACACACACACACACAGGTAATAAATAAACCCAAACAAAGCCGTTCAACCAAAGCCAGTAACAAGGACAAAGCAGCGTACGCGACACAGAAAACCCATTTCCAGTTGAAAAGCCTGCTATTGTTTAGCTGCGTAGAGCAGGACCAGCTTCCCGAAGAAAAAAAAACATGCAGTTTGTGAGACCACAGAAAGCCATGTTGTATTGTACATAAATATGATGTCCTATAGCTGTATTATGTGTTGTGTTAGTGTTTTTTCTCTACAGCTGTGGGTCTTCAAACTCCGGGGACAGAGCCCAGTGCCAAAGCCTGCCCCTGCAAACCCTCCTCCGTTATACTTCCTCCCTTCTGCTGAACAGTGGGACAGTTATAAGACGCTGGAGGAGGGCCAGAGCGGATAGAGTTAGCTCTCGTCCCTCGGTTCATCTGCTCGATCCATTTCATTGTTGTTGTTTTTTGCTCTCTCACCTGACAGCGTCCAGTTACCAGTGGTGTCCATCATGAAGGAGGAGGTGGGGGGTTCTAGAGAAGCGAGGGATGGACAAAGGAGGAATGTGTGAGAGGAGGAGGTGAAGACTCAGAAAGAGTGATGAGGAGAGGAAGTGAGGAGTCTGTTTTGGCTTTTCATCCACGTAAAAATCACTCAAAGTTCACACCATTTTTTTTAAAAAGCCAGACTGAGATGATAAAATAACTCAAGAATTTAAAATTTTAACAATTGATCTTTAATACTAAGCCAGATTTCACCTGCCCTTTAAGTACAATGAAATCTATAAGATAAGCATCTGGCGTTGACTCAGGACCAGCAAATGTTTGGCTCAAAGCCAAAGAATTGCACAGAGCCTGTGATAAAGAGGGCGGCTCGTCAGACATGGGCCTCCTTTGGCACTGCCTGCCTTTGGCTCTGCTTTTGACACACGGTTTAGACACACTGCCGACATGCTCACACTCATCACAACTGCAGAGAAAGAGATGGGCACAGAGGGGAGGTGATGAGGGAGAGATCAGGGGAATTAGAGAGGAGGGAGAGAGCAGAAATGTAAAATAAGGAGGACAGTGGGTGACGAAAGAAGGAATGGTTGGTGGAAAGGAAGATAGCAAATACAAGGAGATGTGGAGGTGGAGCGCAGGGAGATAAAGAGGAAGAGGAGGAACAGCAGGACTCACCAGATGGGCCGGCAGTGGTGTTGGAGGAGCTGTGGTTTGACGTGGGAGAGGAGGAAGTGAGGTTGACAGGAGAAGGAGAGGAACTGGTGGTAGAAATCTTGGGAAGATTTGTAAGAAATGAATCCTTCTGTGTTGCCTCCTCAAATGACTCTGTGTAAAGATAAAAAGGAGAAAGAGCGGAGGAGACAATTTAATAAAAATGAATCATGTTTTATAGCATATATCTAATCTGAATGATTTTGTGTTGGCAAACTGTTACAGTACCAACCCTAAATTAACTAGCAAACCAACCATGGCTATTTGGTCTTAATAGCAACATCAGTTGTCCCATATAAAAAGATTAGGCTGCAAGATTTAGTGACGGTAGCTGACATGCCAGATCATTGCTGGGTCAATTCATGTTGCTACCAGAGTACAGGGTGATTAAGGAGCACTTTGCTCATTCTTATCACGCTCAAACTGACTGATTTATCACAGCAATCTCAGTCAGAGAGGAGTAGGAGAGTCCTCTATCCGACTTCCAATCAGATATGCACAAATCCTGTCTTTACAGAAGATATCAAATCCCCCTTTGTGTTTGCTGTGTGGGTCTGTTCCAGTCCGTGAACAGGACAAAAGGGAAGATAACAGACTGAAAGGGGAAAAAACTTTCTGTATCTCTTTTTTTATTCAGGAGGGTAAAAAGAATTGATACAACGCTTCATCCTTTAAATGTTTTTTGTCGAGGACATCAGCCTTATTTCTTCTGTTGAAGCCATGTCTTTATATATTCAATCAATACAAAGGCAAACGGCAAAGACAAAAACTTGTGATTCTGAGTCTCATGACTTTTACTTTGAACATTGGAAAAATGCTGATTGGAGTTACACCCCTCTGTTTCAGGTATCCTCTGTACTGTTGCAGCCGTCTATATTTAGACATTATGTGGGCACAGACAAATCTCTACTGGACCTCCAGGACCGTGCCGGACATAGTTGATCAAATATGTGTGGCATAAAGTGCAACAGTTTTATAGAGGAACAACTCCCTGTCAGAGCCCCAGAAACGCATATCTCCCATGTAAAAAAAAAACAAAAACAGACTGCTTCAATTCTGCTTCCTACCGGAGAGGAAGGATATCTCGCTGATGAGGAGCCAGCGGTCAGCAAAGTAGAATTTGCAGCGGAGGATCTGAGCCGGCCGGCCGCCCAGTGGGAGGGAGATGGGTCGTGAGGAGGGGTCTTTTAGATCCTCGAGGGGCACGGGCAGAGTGAGCCCATGGGACCAGGGCTGGAGGATATCAGGCTTGAACAGACACTCTACCTTGCTAAAGACTCGCACACCTTGAGTGTGGCGGTTGTTACTGTGCACCTAGAGGAGGGAGACAAAAGAGGGCCATAGAAAGACAGATTAAGAGATACAAGATGTTGGGCTTTACCTATCCAAACACCTGATTATGCCCTCATGAATTGTTCATTTATTATTTGTGGAGAGGCACATAAAGATTCAGTAAACACACAAAATGAATGACACATTCTCATCCTGTTCAAACGTAATTGCTTTGGCACAACTTAAGAGCTGCGCAAGACTACAAATTTACAAAATTAGAACACAGGAGGGGTAAAGAAAGGGTGCAGGAAAAGAAAGTGTGTGACAGAAGACCGATGGAGGAGAGCAGATGATATATCTTTCCTGCAGGGAAAGGCCAAAGAGAGGAGAATCTGAGATCTAATCTACAGGTTGACATTGTGGCTTGAAGGAGGAATAGGAGCTTGAGGAGAAGAGAGAGAGAGAGAGACATGGAGGATGGAGGGTGAGTAAATGAGCGAACGAGAGGTCAAAACTATAGATCTGGGCGATAGAAAAGTAAATCGATGGAGGGAGGTTCTGTTCCTCTAAGAGAGAAGGGGTGGTGCAAAGGCTGCTCTGACAGGTTAGCTATTAACCTCACACTTACTGCGAAGCCGCCACTCTAACCTAATCTAATCCACATGTTCTCTCTCTCTCTCACACACACACACACACACACACACACACACACACACGGTCAAAATGGGACAAAATAGGGCGTGGGGGTATATATTGTATGTTAATGTTAGTGATGGGGGACTAATAAACCAACAGAACCAAAGTAATTCACTTCTACTTTTGTGAAAACAGCTACAGTGACCTGGGCAAAGCTTAATTTGAGAGCAAAACTTTTGAGAGCATAAAATTTACCATCAAAGAGTTCCCTTTGATCTTTTTGTTTTGTTTTTCTCCATCTTTCACATGAGCTTACAAAGAAAAGCTTTGCATAAATTCCCAGAGGACAGAACTGGATCTTTACATAGATTTGGGGTCCTGTTAAGGTCCTGTAGGAAGTGCAGGTTACGACTAACAAAAAAGGTCAAAAGAGCAGATTTCCCTTTGGGAGAGTGATTAGGTGCAGGTTAAGGAACGCCAGAGACAATACAAGCCAGAGTGAGGTTCAGGTTCCCACTCTTTATTTATTTGACCTGTGTGTCTGACATATCCGCTATGCCAGCCTAGCATAACGGTGTATGTCAGCTGAGGTTAGTGAGGGAAAACCACAGGGGAAAAGGCAGGAAAAACAGGATAAGCCTTGGAAAAACACTAGGAATGCCTCTGGGAAAGATTAAAAAAGGTAACAGAGAAACACTAAAAAATAACGACAATGTGAAGGGAAAAAAAAGAGCTGAGAGAGAACGTTCCAAAATCACAGTCAAAACCAAACTTCTAAAACATAACTTTTCACTTTATAACTGACTGGGGATTCATGCTGTTCAATATGCACATATATATCGGGCGACTTTGACCCAAACCAACATTCCAACCCCTGTCCAACGAGACAAAACAGTTATAACTCAAACTGGGTTGCTTCATATTATCCTTCCCCCCAGTTGGTCCACAAACTAACCCCAAAAGCCACACAGACGCACAAACAAACTGTGACGCAACTTGGTTGCACCCAGACAGCCAAGCCATGATAAACAATAGCACATTAAAACTAATTAAATGGCTGCAGATGGCTGACACATAACTATGCTTCTTAGAGAGTTTCATCAGATGTTCAAAGAAACACTTAGCCTAATGTCCTGCTATAATCAGTATGACATGCATGTCTTGTGGTAATGAGGTAATTAATTAACCAAATATGGGTAATAATTAACAAATGCTCAGAATACTTGTCTTCACGAAACACACAGAAAGCAGGATCTCATTTTAAAACATCAAGGAGTTATACAAGTCAAACATTTTCAGTTTTACTTTGATATGCAGATTTATGCATCAATGTGCTTTGAAATCAAACCATCTCCTCGAAAGGGGGAACAAGTGGTGTATAAAGAAAGATTGCATCGTGAACTGATTTTTATCTTTGAAATTAGTGTTTGGCATTTCTGCCTTTACTGGACATTTGCCGTTCATATGTAGACAATAAAAAGCAGAGAGCGGGGAATGAAATACACCTCAAGTCCTCAGCCGTTGTTACAAAGACTGAGAACAATATCCCACTTAACACTGACATTAATTTACTCGCAAAACAATAGAAAGACACCGTCATCAGATCTGACAAGCGGTGAGATAAAAGACTGAATGTGCATTAAACTTGACCTTCTATAGATTCTGCATATGTTCTGGCTTCAGTGACTTGTGGACGAACTGAGCTGCAGTGCCTCCTAATCCCCATCAGAGCATGTTTTATAAAGACCCTTGAGGACAGACCGGAAATCTGGGCTTTTAGCCTCAATGACGTCTCTGAGTTACAGGCAGCTTCATGCTGTCTCAGATTCCAGGGGGATAGTAATGTCCTGCATAACCCTCTCACATTCAGCCACAGACAACAACACATGCACCATTAAACTTTCACTGCCTACCTGCATGTTGTGGAAGACACGTAGCTTCTCAAAGTGGAACTCAATATCCACGCTGCCTTGCCCAAGGGCTTCCCGGCTCCAGCCCAGGTAGTCATACCCCGGCCACACCCTCAGCTCTTTAGTTTGTATGAAGTCGTCTCCTCCCAGGACGCCGTCACACAGCTGACCCAGGCCTCCAAACTGCATCCTGCACAAACACTGGACGGGTTAAAATGCAGCTCTGTGCAGAAATAGTTCTGGGCCGTCTGTCACATCCCATTTACAAATGTGTTCATGTACCGGCATGCAAAGATGCATGAATAAGCATATAGACATAGACGCACATGCAAACAAGATTGCACACTTATATTCTCACACACACACACACACACACACACACACACACACACACACACACACACACACACACACACACACACGTCTGGATTACATCAAACGTGTTAACTCACCCGCTAGCAAAACATTTCAGCCCCATTACCCACACAGCCCATGCAAGTGAGGACCCCCACTAATTCCTAATTCAGCCCTTCTTTGCTGCATGCCAAAACATTACGGCCAGGAAACGCGCCTCAAATCCCAGAGCAACTAAACCAAAAAAATATAAATAATTCCCTCATGATTAGGCCAGACTTTCTTTCAAGAACAGATTTGCCTGAGACCCCACTTCAGTGTGAACAGATGTGATGAGCACTGCAGAGAAGATTTTGGTATTCCACGGATCACTCTAGGTTGCCAACCGTAAAACTTGTGAATGTTTATTGTGATCATATTTGCAAAAGCAGGGGTTCAATTTACATGGTTTGATCATCCATTTCCATGAAAACAAAATCCAAAAGGGAGCAGTTTAAGGAAATGTTTGGAGATGAGATACTTACTCACACATTGAAGTTAAAATGGTAATGAAAAGAAGAAAAGAAAAGCCGAAGGCATTCTGAATATCTTACCCCTGCTCGGTGCTCCCGTCGTAGGTGGTGTCATTTAGATAGACAGGCATGCCAGATGTGCCAGACAGATGCATGACGTGACCCACTGGAGCTGTGTAAGCCTTCAACCCATCTGAGTAACACAGAAATATGAAAAAATATTCAACACCTGTCGTGTTATTGTTAAACATATATTTTTTTGAATGTTTTATATTCAGGAGAAACCTGAACCTGAACAATCTGCATGTGAAACTTAATATATTCATCATGAGTGAGCTACACATTTTCCTGAGCCAACATTAAACAGTAATCACCGTCACGGGGAAACAGCCATAGCCGTTTTTAAAGTAGTAAAACAAACGAAGAACAGGTCTGGACAGCCCAGACAACATTTACCGGAGAAATTCAAGCCTCTCTGCCCCAATATACATCTAATCAGCCCGCTCCCCGAGAACAGAGGTGACGTCAGCAGCAGCTCGCTGCTCTGCTACTCACAATAAACAACGCTTCACATAGCATTTACAGTATGCGTGCAGTATTCTCTGTTTGCACATAAATGAGTGTCTGTGGATGTGATTATGCACTTAGATGTGTGTTTCATGTGTGAGGGAGTGCAGGACACTGAATGTAGAACAATAAACCCAAACAAGACTCTGCACCGCCATCAATTCAGATGAGGCAAATGTCTGTAAAACTTGACATTCTGAATCCTCTATAGTCTCTGGATTGGAGGTGAACGGAGCTGTACTGAACGCACATTAGAGCTCATTTTAGAAAGATGGTCTCCTTTAAGACAGATCAGGACCTTGGGCTTTTTGGCCTCTGTGACAGTTACAATTTACAGGCAGCCTGATGCGGTCTGAGGGAGGTGGATGAGGCAGGAGAGGAGGTGAGACCGCCATAAATACGCAGCTTGTCAGTGTATTACTGTGTGGCTTCTTTTAAATGGAAAAATCTCAGCGGGGCTGTTAATGTGATGCAATGCCTCAAGTCAATGCATGGGATGTATTGCAAAAAGACACTCTTAATCATTACCATCTTACAAATCCCCTTTGTACCATTTGAAGGAATTTAAAATGATAGGGACCTCAGTCCCCTTCTCCGTATTAAATGTGATCTGATAAATCAAGGTCTTGGGGAGCATGTTCCAGAATACACAGACCATATGAATAAAAATAACTAACAAAAGGAGGAACATTGTCTCTCTTACCTCCACACAAAACACTTACCGTTCCAAAGACAACCATAGAGCTCCACCCGAAGACAAACACTCATAACTCGGTCAGCCAGGGGGTAGAAGCGCACCATGCGGGCCACTATGGGAGGGCCCAGGTCTTTCAGCACCACATCATAGGTGTTCTCATTCCCTGACACTGCCTAGGGGCGAGAGAGGTACACATATCAAATCACACAGTCCATTGCTCGTCTCCTCAGATATCTGAGGGATTGAGTGAATCTCGCCTCACAGCTCTGACCTTTTATTCAGTGCGTCTTCACATTCTTTTAAGATAAGGGGAACTCATATGCACTATTTCTTAAAAACACAAAAGTGTAAAGAAGACTGGTCTTCGAGCATGAGCCTCTGGTAGTTTTTGTTGGCGCAGTCCGTACTAAAAGATTTACATTGGCTGGAAAGGTCTGAATATTTGTTGCTTGGCAATGTTCTAAAATAATAACTGGAAGGGAAAAACAAACAGTGTGATTCCATCCCTGAAACATTGGCTGTTGGAGGTCTGAATTCCCAAAGCTATCTAGTCGTTGTGCAAAACACAGTGCAGAACTTATAGTCACCAAAGAAAATATTGGGGATTTACCAAAACACAGTACGATGCCTTTATCTGCACGAGGTAAGCCCTCATTGCAATGTTGAAAGCTCAGGCAGTGAAGGCAGCTTTCGTCCAAACAGAAAAGCTACTGGACAGAGTTTAGCTGGTGCATTGCCAATAAATGATACATAAATCAAAACGCAGATGAATAATCCAGCCTACTTCCTTGCCCCAGCGGTCCTTCCAGGTGATCCATT
This sequence comes from Clinocottus analis, assembly GCF_023055335.1. Taxonomy (NCBI): domain Eukaryota; kingdom Metazoa; phylum Chordata; class Actinopteri; order Perciformes; family Cottidae; genus Clinocottus; species Clinocottus analis. The sequence goes on along the minus strand of NW_027176251.1, from coordinate 7,532,839 downwards.
TCACTCCGTCTCGGGAATAGCGGAGCCGATATTTGCGGGCAAACTCCTGGCCGTGCCCGTCGGCGTGACGACCCTGAGTACCAACCAGAGCCAGGAAGTGGAGTTTGTGCAGATCCACCTGCAGGAGACGGGGGAATATTAAAACACTCGTCACTCATTAAAATACAGACAAACAGGTTGAGATACAAGTAAAAGATTGATATTGGGAAAATCATTCAAAAAGAAAAAAGTTGAATGTGTCACGTTTCAAAATCAGAAGGTAGTTTTAAAAGAGTAGGTTGTAATTTTGGGAAACAGGGTTGTGCAGTAGAGGCTTGTTGCCCAATATGGGCCTTAACAAACTTTTATTTTTAGGACTGAAAGATCTCCTTCTGCACCATCCTCTCCCGTCTTTGTGCTAAGCTAAGCGCCTTTTGGCTCGAGCTTCATCTTCAGTGGGCAGAGAGACAGTGGTATCAATCTAACTCTCACCAAGAACTAAATGTGTGCAATTCTTAACTCATCATAGCTGATGAGTCACTCTGAAGCACAACGTTGAGTGAATAAAACTATGAAAGAATCTTTATTAAGACTATTATAATTTTCCCAACAACAACAACTTATATCAGTTTCGTAATCACAAAACAACAATGGAAGTAGAGCTCAGTACAATACGACTGTACGGAGCAATACGACTGTACGAAGCTCTACTTCCAAAATGTAACTGTGAATCAGAGAAGAGTAAACCGAGTATCTGACCTGAAGGTATTCTGATCCACTGGGGAACACGGCTCCTGCTGGACACCACGCTCCATCCCCCTCTCCAGTGCTCAACCTGCGACAAACAAAGGCTTATTAATAACAAAATTGATAAAAGGAAAAAAATACCTAAGAAATGTTGAAAGGACAATTTAAAAAAGTTCACCAAAGCCAAGTTCCACAGCCAAACATTCCCATTCAGAGATACAAACAAACCCACAAAAAACAGTGCCACAAACAGGCAGGGATATCGCTGAGAATTCAATAAAAACCCTCCTCCACCACCACACTTATTGATTGCACAGCAGCCAAACGTTCACATATAAATGGGGCAATGGTGTCTGAAAGAGAGAAAAACCTGGCTATGGCTAAAGGCGCACAGCAGGCAGTAGAGAGAGAGCGAGAGAAAGAGCCTGCCCCTTTCATCTCTCATGCTGTCTGTATTTTCGTGCATAGTGAAAATTACTCTCTTCAAACCCCACAACAAGATGTAGAACATCAGGACCGACGTCCTCGGGGCGGCCATGACCACACACGCGCACTGCTAAAAAGATTGTCACTCGGTGTGACCTTCCTCAATCCGCCTGAGAAGAAAAGTCCATACTGCCACCACATACAGACCACACGCTTGGCTTGGTGCGTCCGTGACGTTGGACAAACTCGTATGAGGAGCTTTGGAACCGTCGCCAGGCCACAACCACACTCTGACCACTCTGAGGCTTCTCTCAAAATGAAAGCCGCCGCTCAGACCGCCAAAACAAATAACTATATCCACTAGCGCCACTGTCACACTGACAGTATTTCAACAAGTCCCCTCATGGGTGGGATCATGCAGCCGGAAACCGCAAGATGATATCAACACATTAGTGCTGCACATAGTGTCCTGTGATGGGAGAAGAGGATGAGGAGGGAGGAGGAGGAATTTGGCCGGTCAGAGTTCAGTGCACCGTTCACCAGCCAGCAGGGTTAAGATTACGGCACGCTGTTCTGCCAAGTACCTCATTATCCTCCTATTCCTCTTTTGCTTCCTACCGAAATACCAGCCAACAATTCATCCTTTTCACCTTGTTCTTAATTCTGCTTTTCCCTCCAACTTTTCGCCACTCCCTCACACTATGCTGATATTTCACTGCCTCAGAGTAATAACAGCCATTTAATACCTACCAGCTCTGCAACCCTCCCTTAACCCTGCACCTTCCCTCAAACCCCGTTTTCAGATTAATTTCTCTTCAGCTTTCAGCACACCATCGCAGTGATCCACCTTTCATTCGTTTCCTCTGTCTGTCTCCCCCCAATGTCTCTTAAAAAAGGCTCAGCCGTATAATCATTTCCACATGGTTGGACACCCAGCCAAGAGACCCAGCCCTTACAGACTAAAGGAGACAAATTAAAACACACACACAGTGTCATGTTTTCATGACTATTGGGGATATTACATTGACTTGCATACATTCCCTGGAGACTTACCGTAACAATAACTATAAGCCTAATCTTTAGCCTTTACCCTAAAGTTGAGATAGTCTTTTCCCTGAAATGTAATTAGTTATATTGTGGGGACGTGTAATTGTCGTGGTCACATACGTTACAAAACGCCCGGTTTAAGTATGTAGCAGTCATGACTTGGCTCTCATTAATATGACACAGCCAGGCAGACAGTGGGAATGTAATAACAGTGGGTTTTAAAAAAGACATACCATCTTTTATCATGATCCATTAGACCTTGGACAAATTACTTAATCGTGGTGCAAACAGACTAAAGATAAAGCATGCAGACAAACCCATTAGTCCACAGTGGTATGGTATCATGGTGGTATGTTCCTGTACTGGGATGTGTAATTTATCCTGTTACTCCACTTAACATTTACTCCAGTAGAAGAGGATCAGTTGCCACAAAGAACAGTTCAGTAGCTCATTTGAATAAAAGTGTCCAATGTACCATTCTAACCCTTAATGTTTTAATGTCAACACTAATAATACAAATAAAATCAGACCAAATACATATAACATTCCATTGACTATGAAGTGCTGAACAAATGTGACCAGTGATTCAAAGATATGGGACCAAGCAATGAAATAAACCCATCCAGAACCTTCCAATAACTACGTAGTGAATAAGCTTTGTGAACTGACTGAAAGGTTGCAAGGCTTTCTGTGGGTTTGCTTGTTTCAGTCTATTTAACTTTATAACACAGCTAATTGTTTTACAAACCATGTTAAGCTTTAGAAGTCTGGATGTATTTCTGTTGCACATATTTCCTTTGATCTCTGTATAGTATGAACACCAATTAGCACACTCTTGAAACTTACTTGAGTTGTGTAAACCATCACAGTGAACATCCAGTCTGCATTAATGGTACATTCATGGTCATGCAGTTTAATTGCAAACTGATTTGAAAAGTCTACACTGCATTAGCCCAAAACCAATGAATGCCAAAACGGTAGTCATTTAAATGAAACTTTATCTTATTAAAACAAAATCCAGCACGTTAACACCAGCTTTAAGTGCTGTTGGCGGACTGTTGTAGGTTAACTTCACTGCAGTGATCTAGACGTGTACACAGTACGATGTGACATCACTTTTGGGTGTGGTTACAGGTGCAGCGGGGCAGCAGCGACATTGGGCGTGATCAGTCTGATGATACGTTACTTTTAAAGCAGAATTACAGTTTTCAGACTCTAAACACGCAAAGGACAGTAAGAAAATTACACTTGATTACTGTGGTGGGAGTAATGTACTTAGTAACTTTCTACCTTGCATGAATGCATGCATACACGCACGCACGCACGCACATACCCTACCTTCCATGTTTGGCCTCAGTCGAGTCTGACCAAGCACTGGAGGCAGTGATGTCAGAGTCTGGGATAGTGCCATCCTCCATCCCGAGGGCGTAACGACACTGAGCTGCAAGGGAAAGAGGATATGGAGAGAGAGAGAGCGGGAAGGAGAAAGTGGGAGAGAGACACATGAGCAACATTCTCATGCGTATGAAGAACATGTCCAAGGGAAACTTAATATTTCCATTTGAGCGTCAGCAGCCATTATTGGTCACGGGGCATAAAGTTATGTCATCTCTGGGAAAACTTCCGGACTTCATGCTTTATAAACCACACAGACAGCAAGGAGGAAGAAAAAATACTGAACTCCACAATAAATGTTCCTGTCCGGTTATTTTATTATTCAGTCCTGATGAGTTCATGTGAAACGCAATGGCAGTGTTTTGCATCACTTATTCCTGTGAATCCCCTTTGTCCTATCAAAAGTGACAACAGTGAGAATAATCATTACAATTCATCTGAAGACATAGTGTATCCAGTGTCTGTGAGATAACGTGACCTCTGAGACTACACCTTTCCTGTTTTTTTTCTCCCCCCCCACACACACACACACACACACACACACACAAAGCCACCTCCTCAGGGCTCCAGCGATCCTGCACAGCTCCTGTTACGATTACCACTGCTTGGGGAACATGCCGGAACAGAACAAAAGAGAGAAAGAAACCAAGGGCAAATGAACGAACACAGACTAGTCTCACATATCTGCTCCGACTCGGGTCCAGCAGCAGCATTATGAAATGATCTAGATAGCATGGTCCCAGGCAGGGATTACCCAACAACCCAGATATCCACTCTGAAGTCAGCCATGAGGAGGAGATGGTGGAGGGGGAGGATGAGTGGCTGAGGAGGGTTTGGGTAGTGATAAAGTGGAAAGTGGTACTGAGTGACAGTGATATGGAGGGGAGTCTGAGGGCGACAGAAAGAGGCGGGTGTGGGTGGGCGTCTAACTCAGTTTCTGTCATTGAGTCAGCGAACAGGAATGTTGGGCTGAATGACAAACCCCTAAAAACTCCCAACGGGTGTAGCAGACACACACACACACACACACACACACACACACACACACACACACACACACACACACACACACACACACACACACACACACACACACAGAGTTCATCCACACCCTGCGGACAGGTGCCTATTTTATTACATCATCATCACGACCACCACACATCACCAGTCAACACCCCACCATCTGCAATCTTCTCACCTTTCCGTCTCTCGCTCCGTGTGTCTTCTGCTTTTACATTCTCGTCTTGTCATTTTTCATGAAACTTTTGGCCCACACGCCTAACCTTCCTGTTCACACTGTCAAGATTGATTTAATTGTTTTAATTTCTTTTCTATCCATCAATAGTCAGATATGTTTTTGTTGATTGCCTAATTAATTAATCGAGTGATCGCTTTAGTTCCTATTAGGATAATCTATTAATCACACGAGTTATAAATCCAAACATTTGATTGATGGATCCAGTTTTTCAAATATTATCAACAAAGCGATGAATAGTTTAAAAAGCTACAACATTGAAATAATGATCAATATTTGCAGGCTTGTCACATTTACAGTCCGGCTGCTGCAGGCAGAAGGTCGACCGCGCTGCAAACAGTCTTCTGGTTACACCTGGTTGGCTTTCATTCACGATCCACTCATGCACTCCCTTCCCCGACATTTTGACTGACACTTTCATGAGCTGCCTGTGCATTAGTGGTCTTGGCAAGCAGAGAGGGAGGGAGGAGAGGGGGGGGGGGGCTAGCTTTCTCATTCTCCCATTACACACGACACAACTGGCTGGCAGACAGTGAGCGGACACAGGATAGCCTGTTGATAGCGGACAGAGAATGAGCCTTACTGATCTGAGAATGTCGGAGCAGCAGGACGGACGGTGGCTGTGCCCCGTGGACGCGAGGGGTAAGACGAGGGGAAGGGCTTTGTAAGAGTTTGTGGTGATAAAATCTTTTAATGTGTCAATTGCCAAGCTGTTTTTGATGTGGCAATATTTTTTAGGAAGAACAACAGTAAAAGACAAACAGAATTAGTGTTTATCCATTACCAATATATGTCCTCTCTGTGTGTATATGACATATTACCTGGGTTAAAGTCCCACTCATGGTCCCCAGAAGACGACACCAGTGCCACAAGGACTGTGACCATGATGGCAGGAAACAGCCGCAGGGTTGGCAAGTCCATGACAGCAGCAACACACCTGGTTACCTGTCCGGAGACGCACCGGTGTCCACAGGCATACCTGTTGCAGAAAGATAGACATTTAAATTGACATCCACTTAAGGATTCTTCACTGTATGTGTCGAAAATGGACCATTAAACAAATGCTTTTATTTTCATGTCTGTATATTCATTATGCACACACACACACACACACACACACACACACACACACGTCTGTTGAGCTCCTGGCGCACGTTCTCCATCGTTAACCCAACTCCCTAAATCAAATTATCTTAGTCTAAAGCACATTGCATATCTCAGTCATTTGTTTCTCTACACTTTGCATGCTGAGCTCAGTGGATCAAACCCCAGTGGCGCAGGCACAGACCCATATAACAAAGTTATTAAACTTTCACAGACTAATGTGTTTTCCTCTCTTGCAGCAGAATGCGGTGAAACAATACTACTTTGCTGCCTTTAGAAAGGGTACAAACAGTAATTGAAGATGGTATAATTAGCCGACTCCATTTACTCCAAAAAGAATTTCTTATCCCTTTTGTATGGCACAAAGTATAATTTGGAGCTTCCGGTCGGGGGGACTTGTTTGGAATAAATAAACGGATGAAGCTGCGAAGATTTGATAAATGAAAGCCAATGAGTGAGACAGCGGGATTGATAAAGTATTTTGAGTTAATGGAGATGTGGACATAGTCAGTGCGAGGTTAGAGCAAAGTAAAAGGACTTGCTCATACCCATGTCAGACATTTGAGGTGATGTTGAGTGAATTTGAAGATCTTAGAAGCTTAAAACACCTACACTAAGGTACATTAAGACATATGCAGTCTGATGCAGCAGTCCTGTGATGCACTCCTACCTTCATGAAGGTTACAATTCGAGAGGGCCGATTCAACTAATGATTATTACAAAGGCTGTAGTTTGTGTTGTTGAATTGTAATACACAAAGAGGTGTTTCCAAAATGTAGGTCATCCTCATTAATATAAATTGGATGCAAAAATTAATAGCAACATTTCTCAGTATAACGCAACACACTGCAATGAAGCAACTAACTACAGACTCTAAAAAGGATCAAAAGTTGAATCAACACCTCTCAACCATTTCAACAAAAGAACATTATAACAGTCATGAAGGTAGGATTTTATTACAAGGCTGTTATATTAAACTGAATTAGTTTAATCTAGATGTACCTACGGTGACAAACTCTTCTTTTCAAAATAACATGGTAGGCGTGATATGTGATGCAGAATATGTGAAAGAAAAAAAAGCACATTTCACTGCTTTATCCCTCGTGCATATTTTACTTTTAAGACTTGTTCAAGGAAGACTACTCGTGGTGAAGCAAGAGGGAAGGAAAGAAACCTCATGATAAGTGGAAGGCTGAAGTGGGAATGACAGCTGGAAAATACAGAGAGGCCAGGCTGTCTTCCCTGTAGACCCTCTGTGTTTCGGCTTCATCTCTCTGACTAGACTGGGACAGGCCGACAGCTGACACACAGCTGTAGTGACAGAAGATGGGAGGGAGGGCAGGGGGGAGTTGTCGAGGGAGAATGTATGGAAACAGAGTGAATAGTAGAGTTAGCTTAGGCAACAGGGCGGAGTCAGTGGAACAAGAGCAGCGATGTCATGGGTGCATGTGCGTGCGTGTGCGTACGGAGGTGGTGTGGAGACGATGACTTATGGCCTTGCGCCGTGTGTGGGCGTGTCTGTGTGCGCATGGGTCCGTGGGTCGCGTATGTGGGCACAGAGGAGATCTCAGGGATATCCAGCCAGTGCAGCTGTCCTGAACGGGAGACAAGGCGCAACCCATACATAGTTCATGTTCAAGTGTGGAAAGGAAAGAGGCTGGAATACATTTTTTCTTTACAGGAAAACACTAAAGCTCTCCAAATGAGAAAGTATGTGTGCGAGTATGCCAGATGACAAAATGCTGAAATACGGCGCTAGGACTAAGCTGCGTGGACAAAATCAGAGCCGAAAATCCGATGACGGGGGCCACAAATTTAAGCTATTCACCATAACAACCACTGTGATATCAACAAACATTATCCTCGACAGCGTCTCGTCACCATTTTGTCAATGAAAGGGGAAACAACCTTTTATCTAGCACGCCAAAGAGAGACAAAGAAAACCAGCCAGACAAATGCTTATGGAGAGCAGGAACAAAAGTGTCCGCAGCCATCAGAGAACGTTGTTGTTGGAGAAGTCAAGTGGTGTCGAACAGCTGTGGTTAGTGCTCAGAGAGAGGCAAGAGGACCTGCTGTGTTCTGGAGGAGGCAGCCGAGTGTGGAGCCCAATCCACACTTTAACATTTTGTCTCAGCTAATCCATACGCAGGACTAATGAATACTTATGAGCAGCTGCTGTTTCGGTCCCGCACGACAAAACACAACTGACAAGAGAGTCAAGAGCAGAGAAACACAGGAAAAACGCTTTAAGTTAGCAGTCATTGCATCATTAAAAACAGTTCGCCAGAGTCTCTATAATTAGATTGCTTCAGTAAAAAACTGGCAGGACTGCATTGGCACTGGTTAGTGTCTTTTCTAGAAAGCCCCTCGCGTTGGAACCAAATGCTTGCATTCGTTATTCTTTCCAGTTGTATAATGAAGCCGATCCAAAGTGACCTAAAGGATTGTATTCATGTTGGTTCGCATAGCCAATTAAAAAGCAAAACAGTATATGCTTTACATCACTGCAGAGAATGTCATAACTATAGGCTTTTATATTCCATATAGCCATTAGTTTAAGACTGTCACTATAATATTGCAGTGATTTGAAACCTAAGAGAGGTAATCAATCTCATTCATTATTTAGTGCACTTTTATTATTTTTATTACGAGAACAAGATTAACGTCTGAGACTCAAGAGAGCTGCTGAACAGCAATCTTTCAAAAATCAGAAACGAGCAAACTTACAATATGCTTTTAACAACGATTGGTTTTGGAACAACAAATCATTTGAATGACATGATTTTTTGCAACTTGAGTTGCTGGAGGAATGTCCACCCCTTGTCTTGACTGAAATATTGAAACAACTAATTTACAAAAGATGGAGTGGCGTGAAATTTGGTTCATACATTCATATCCCCCACCGAATGAAATGTAATCACTTCAGTGGTCCCGGAACCTTCCCACTAGCCAGTAAACCAATGACATTCCCATCAGCCTCAGCTGTACTTTGTCTACAAGTTACAGTACAGATAAGGAAACGTTTGCAAACAATGTGAGCGCCTCTGTGCCGAAGTACTGTCCAGCCCTACAAAACACACTCAACAGCATGTGTGAGGATCACTTAATGCTGACAACAAATACTGATACCTCATGCTTACTCTGATGAATCATAAGTAAGTTTTATGTGGATGGTGAAACAGCTGCTGCCTAAGTAGTACAAAGATGCATCTAGACTATATAGCATCTTTTGGAAAATGGTCAGCATTGTTACAAGGCATGTGTCCATATACACAGACCTGTGTGAAGTCTCCTATCAGTCATATAAGAGTGACTCACTGGCTTAGTTACACATGACTAAACCGGGCTGAGGTCTTTGTTTTGGATTTCCACCAATGTGTGAGGACTCTGGTGAGATCGTACGCACCGCTACCCTCCGAGTCCTGGAGAGCAGGAAGCATTGCTTAATCCTCAAACTCTACAACAGTTTGAAACAAGGTCATTTGATGGATTTCCTGTAAACAGTTTTGTTGCTGTGTGCTGATGCCTGAGGGGCCCCCGTTTCCTTTGTATTACTAGAGCTAAATCATGCAATGTTGAAATGACATCTATTGCCCAGTGGAAAAAAGGCAGGCATAAGTTGTTAGCTGCACCACTCGGTCGATAGGGTTACTTTTTTCATCTTGAATGACACCACACACTACTCTCACTTAATCAGTGAGGACGGAAACTAAGGACTTCCGAGAGATAAGCTCTTAAAACTGAAAATGAATTCAGTGCACTTCAAATAATTACTTACACTGACATCAACAAATGATCCATGATATGTCAGGAAGCTGCAGGGAAGTTGCTATTCGTCATAGTGTTGATCAATGTTAGTCATCAAAGTGTACAGCTGTGTGTCACAATATTCATCTATACAAGGAAGTGCCAGTCACGACAGTGGAATCTGTTCTTCCTGAGTTGTACCAGAGGTTGAGGAAGCTGGAGGGAAGAATGGATGAGTCACTTAAACTGAACAATGGGAGATGGAGAAGACAGCAACAGGAGGAGAAAGTGCGGCATGTGACTAAAGGTTGACTGAAAGAGGTGGTGAATCACGATGAAACGGCAAAGGAAGCACGGAAAAGGGATCGTAAAACAAAACCTGTTAATAGTCATGTTGTGCTGAACATCATGCGACTCATTAAGACAGCTCAGCTTCCACCCCCCAAATACCCAGTTCAGAGCACACAGACAAAGCAGTAGTGCTGTGCAACAACACAGGTCATAACTAATCTAATTAGCAAGCTAACACCGGATTACTCCAGCATGTGAGACGAGGTGCAAAAAAACGGGTAAAAATTGGCATCCTGCTATACAAAGCTAAAATCGATCATAACTTAGAGTGAAACTTCCAACTCCTCCCTTTTTCTCTGCCTGCTTTAAAACTTGGAAGCAGGTCCACTTGGCCGCTCAGTTGCAGCAGTGCTCAGCATATCTGCATGTTGGACAGAGACAAACGATGACTGATTACCCTCGGCTGGTCTGGCAAGCGAAGAATGCCTTCATCAACAACGGCCCACAACCCTTGTTGTAAGTGTGGAGACAAAGTAATATGCCCAACTTGAAGCCAGAAACACTTCTTTGGGGCGTTGGGCCGGTAAAGACACACTATGGTAGGAACTGGATTTGTGTATGTGGCCTACACACATATAAACATGTTGATAATACATGTAAAATGTATATAATTCACAGTATATTCACATTTGTTCAAGATCACAGAGGCCACACCAAAGACAGTTCAAACCCTTGATTATATGGAGCCTGATGGAGGCTGTATGGGTCACATTGTTCATGTTTGTTGTAGATACTGTTCAGAGCTAGAACAATAGATCAGTTCATATAGCTTAATGCTGATATATAAGTCGTAATAAGTATGAAAGAGTTTACTTTTCAAGATCTGAGAAGTACAAATAAAGGACACAGATCTTGAATAAATATAGTCAAGACAATGTTTTGAAAGAGGTGCGTGTGATTTTAAAAAAAAATGTTCCTGGTCTTTCCTGAGTGTTAGCTTTAAACAGACGTAATTTTTAAAGTAATAAATGCACAAAGCATTTGGGTCTTACCTTCATAAACCAAGTGTCTAAATGGTTTCTGAAGTTTACCCAGAACGTCTTTCACATCCTGCACACAATGTCCAATGCTGCATATTTGTTCTGGTAATGTTGATTTTTGGCTGCCAATTTGTCCAACCTATGTGCCAACTGGGAGCTTGAAAAAAAAAAAAGGTGACCTTTGTAGGTTTGTCTACAAATCAAAAAGCTTCACCCAGGTAGATCCAAAATGTATTTATAGCTACAATATCCTGCAGTAAAAACACAATATTGTATCTGGATTCCTTCATTGTACTCCAATATCTTGGCATCGAAGTCAGATTGCATGTAAAAAATGTACAAGAGTGCTCAACAAAATATGTTCAGTGCCACCTGAAATGCAACAGTAATCACAAGACCAAAAGAAAAAAGACCGCGAAGCAAAAGCCTTGTGAGCCCCTCCGGCAATCAGTGGGCTCTCCACCAAGTGGGCACTTCATTAGCTGCATCATCTGAATCAAAGAGTGGCGTCCTCTCTCTCTCTCTGTGCACACAAAGGACAAAGGAGCAGAGGATAGTGTAATATAGGTTCTTTTGGGAAACTGCTTTTGACTGGCAGCAACTGGAAAAGTTTTGGTTCCCAGGGCTTGAAGCTTCATATGCATGTCAGTGCATGTAGTTTAACCGTTCCAGGCTCTTTTTGTCTCTGTATAATGCATTTGGAATGAAAGGAGTGGCATTTAACTTTCTAGTGAAAGTGAGTTAAAGACTTTTCTCACCTACTATGCAAAAAAAAATGTAGAAGTTAGAGTTTCACAAAGCTGCATGAAAACGAGCCTTCGCCACCACAGAAGTGATTAGTACCGAGTTTGACCCGAGTTGAAGAAAAATTATAATGAGAATCTAGCAGATACGTGGCAGCATTAGCATCTTAATATGACAGCAGAGAGTATGCGTTTGGTTCTGGTTTGACACTGAGGTCGTCTTAGGGCTGTAGTGTGACGACAAGCCGCAGCCCAATTCCCTGAATTCAATTTGCAAAGTCTCACATCCACCTGTCAGAGAACAAGTGAGAAGCAGAGGGGAGTGAAAGGAGAAAGGGGAGGCATGTGACAGCATAGTGCTACTCTCACAATGGGCACAGAGCAAACGACCCGCGAACGAGATACAGGAAGACAGGCAGAAGTATGCCGAGCTGGAGAAAAATTCCTTCCAGTAACTGAACAAAAAGACTCAGAATGACAGAGCGAGCGTGGGACAAAAGCTACTCTTTGCCCACAGGAGGGTGAGAATTATCAATCCAGCGAGCAGCTATTGAAAGGGAAGAGGGAATGAAGTAGGGATGGGATGGCCTGAAGTGGAACAGAGCAGAGCAGAAAGAGAAACCAGGGAGACCAGGTCAAACAGGAATGAGTTCAGTGAGACTCAGCATTTAGAGTCAAAGTGAGAAAAACAACCATGCTGAACCCAGCCCTCTCATACACGACTCCACTGTAATAATGAATCACTGTTGAGCAGAGAGAAAAGATTTTAAGAAGTCTTTAAGCTGTTCAATGTTTAGCTACTGCGGCGGGGAAACGGAAAAATACACAACCACATAAAAGAAAAAAGTAGTGACCTGATTAATATGGAGTCTGGGCTTTGCACAAGCACACGCACAGTGTGGGTTTCATTACAATTCAAATTCATCATACGAAGAGAAGACATATAAAAAAAGAGAAGTTCACCTTTGATGTTGAACACAACTTCTGTCCATGTTCCAACAAGGTATCAAACCTACTTTGCCAGAAGCCATTAGTAATTATTAGTTATAAACTGAGCCACAAGAGGCATGGTTCGATCGCGGTTCACAACAAAAACACCACCCGAGTGTGAGGAGTTGAACAGAGACAAAAAAAAAAAAAATTATAAGAAAGAGACTCGGGAGAAAACAGAGCATGCACACCAGCTTTTAAGTTTGACTGAGTTTCCATCTTTCATGAGGCTTGTCTAGTTTTTCCAGAAGCGATAACTTCAACTGCCAGTTGTTGGAGAGACGTGAGAAAAAACTCCACGTGATTCACGGTTGGTTTGAGCTCACAGGGTTCAGCGCTGGCACCCTTCACTTATTAGATCATTAACTCAACATCATATGATTCAAAGAGGGGATTTCACCAATGTTCCCAAATCAAAGTGTGTTTACAGGTACGGGGAGATCTGCTGCATATGTGAAAAAACTTTTATGAAGACATTTGAAGCTTCAGAGGGACTTATCAGACCTCGGAAGCTCGCTTCTTATCAATGCTCAAAGCTTCATCAGCTGCCATCTGGATAACACAGTAACACACCAACATCAAGAACAATAAATGGAAAGAAAAGATAATATCTAATAGTTTAACTTTTTTTAAAAGTCAAAGTCATACAGTGCGACAGGACTGCGATGCTAATGCAGCGTTGGAACTTTTTTTTGAGAGGATTAAAATTAATTTAGGAGTCATAAACATGTAATGTAGTTGCGAAATTGGACCATAACAAAAAGTGTTACTTCCCAACTTCTATATTTTTGTACTTTTCATCATCATGAGTTATATCATACATTCATATTAGCAGCTCTGTTTAGGCCACAGTTTGGGCATATTTGCGAAGGCATTTCAGCAGGTTCCTGTGCCAACATGAAGCATCAAGCAAAGGTCTTAAGATACTTTGATATGATAGTGTGACAAATTCTTTGAAGACCTCAGCAGCCAAAATATAACCCCAGTTTGCTTACATCCAAGCAGCAACATTGTTATCTAACCACGGCACCCCCGACAGGAAGCACAGACAGATAAATGAGCAGACCCACAGGGAGAAGTGAGGCTGAGGGGGGAGATGGATGAGCAGAGGAAGGAAGATAAATGAAACATCTAGTGCTGCTTCAAAGGGAATGAGGAGATATATGATGAAGAGTGTGATGAATATGTGCTCCATGTAGAGAGAGAGAGACAGATTGTCAGAGTGATCAATTAGGGATCAAAGGTATGCTGGAGGTCAGGGAGGGATTGAGGCCTGATCTGAAAGAAGGTAAGACTTCAGTGACGGAGGTTCACGAAGCGCAAATCAAATAGAGATTTGAGACAACTAAAGGCCAAGAACTCCATAGGTCTCACTTTGAAGTGTCACGACCCATTACTGCACAGGTCCGTTTCTCCGGCAGTCTCGTCAAGCTCGCTCTGCATGTGACCGACCACACATGCAACAAATGCAATTGAAAAGTTCAGCTGTCTAGACTTGAGGGGAAATTAGTTTAGGAAAGCAGGGTGGACAGTGCTTGCCATCAATTGGTTTCATTTCCCATTTGCTGGGAACTTCAGAGATGTAACCGTGTAGTGTGTCTGGACTTAAATGAATTCTTCCAATGGCCTCGATCGGTCTGTCGGGAGCCAATTACGGTCAAGAACTTAGCAGAGTTGCCGCCTAACACATGATCGTTGTGAGAGAAGTCACATAAAAGGCCGGTCATCTGGATGGAAAGCCCCATTATCATCATTGTGCTCCTTGCTGTGGTTAACCAGCCCCATCACCATAAAGATCAGGCAACTGTGGAAAACATTCACTTCAGTTATTGCACGGGATTCGTCTTTGGGTTTGGGTTTGGAATTCCTATCCACCTGCTAAAAAAGTCTTTTCAGAAAGGTCAATAACCAGAAACACAAAGACAAAGTCACAAAGCTTGGCTGCTGCCCAAACAATGACGCAGAGGTCAATGATCAACCAGACGCCACAAACCAGTGTTCGCTTCTCATTGTGGAGACCAAATCATTCATTGGCCCGTCTTTGTGCGTACACAGGCCTGCATCTGGTGTTCTTTGGGGGGGAATAAACCACCAGCAATAATGCAAAACTGCAAAGAAAACTCGTTAATTATTGCTTGTGCAGAAAAAAACATCTCTTCAAGACTTTTGTTGTCTAAGGACCGAACAACACAAACAACAAACTGCCATTTCACAGACACTGTCAGACAAATTACTTTGTGCTGTACATATACCTCTAAATCATAGGACGCAATTAATGTCATTTTCTCCTAAGCCTGCCAAGACACATATAATTCAATAGAAAGAACTCTTCCCCAAGTGGGTGCATGCGCCATTATACTCACATAACTGGTCTATCCAGCTATGTGATATATACTGAGTCTCCTCAGCTGGTGCTGGACTGCACAGCTGATAAAAAGCAGCTATGCCGGGCCAACGGTTCTCATGGGATGCTGTGGGAGACTTAGCGGCCAGATGCCCATTAGACAGGGATCCGGCAGTTTGCTGTGAGGGGCTGTGTATCCACACCGAGGGCTCCTCCTCACTTCATGCCCCTGCCTTTGCTATAGAGGCAGAGGGAGGGATGGGGGGGGGAGAGAAAATTGCCTTTTATTGCCTCTATCTATTGGCAAATAACACAGGCACTCCCA
Source organism: Clinocottus analis (assembly GCF_023055335.1). Taxonomy (NCBI): domain Eukaryota; kingdom Metazoa; phylum Chordata; class Actinopteri; order Perciformes; family Cottidae; genus Clinocottus; species Clinocottus analis. Next base: position 7,517,406 of record NW_027176251.1, on the reverse strand, counting down.
CGTCCTCCTCCCAACACACTAACAATGCTACACCTCCTCTGGACTGTCTGCTCAGACCCCCAACCAACAAACTATCCACATCTAGTTTTCATGGGTAGGAAAGGTGACTGCCCGCTGCACTGCACACCCAGTAAAGCCCATTGTTTTCTCCTCCATCAGGCCCCCTCCACATGGACAAACACACCACAGGAACAAGTTGGCAACAGCAACACACAATCTCACCCACATTTTTCACCACTCTCCTTCTGTCTCCTACTTCCGTACTCAAAGTGAGGCAGAAAGCTAAAAAAATATGCAGTTTCCGAGCAGGTCTTTTTCTTGATTTTGGCAGCATCTCGTTCGGAAAAGAAAAGATGAGAATCATATACTGAGCAACATGTTTAATTCACTCTCACCGCTCCTTTCTTCTTGCTCATAATTTTTTTTTTAAAACACAAAATGTGTATTCAGTTCAAAGTCCAAACCCCCTGGCTACTCCTCCACAGAATTTAAAAATGTTTTTCCTGTATCAACACAGTTTCTCCTCTTCAGCATCGGCCGCTCTGCAATTATTTCAAGTTTGCTTCTGATGACCGATTAACTCCAAAAAGGAGGAAGCACCACATTTAAGGCCAGAGGTGAAGGAAACTAGAGCGGATGGCCTTATTGGAGGTCACCTGTGAGGTCACAGGGTTAATGGTGGGTTTGATGATCACCACCTGGGTGTGTTGAGGTCTTAACATTAAACACTTCACCGACCCCATTCATCAAGGCTGCTGCTGCAGTTTTTTTTAGCGTAGTATGTCAAGAATGAATACTTTTGTTTAACTTGTGAGGTTTTAGTGTGTTTGAATAAAAAAAAGGTGCAATGTGAAGCTTAACGAGTTCAACAGTGACGAAAGACTTGGCTGACGACACCTTAACCAAACCATCATCTCGGTTTGGGATTCATTAGACTGGGTGACGGGCAGGAATCAGGATGGAATAAAGAAAAGTCTATTTTGAAGATCAATGTGTAAAAACAATCGCCTGAACACAAAGCAGGACTCTGAATAAGGTTGTCTCTGCTGCATCCACATTGAGCAATGTTGCACAGTCCAAAGTAAGTGTACACCATAGTACACACCGGCAGATTATTTCAGCTACGCAGAAAGGCAAATGCCACAATGTATCTACCACACAAATGTGCGCAACGTTACACCGCTTATATGCGCTTCGTGGCCAGCGTCCAGAGCCGCGTGCCCGCCTCACACCGAGACTTGTAGACGCCACGCCAGAGTCAGACACACACACACACACACACACAACACAGACAGACAGACAGACAGCTGGAAATATCCCCTGCAATATTATTATAGACGCTTCTTGTGGAGTAAAGTGCGCGGAGAAGAAACGCGCTAAACGTCTGAAGGAGTTTGTCGGTACTTACCTAAAAAGACACGGAGAGGTGTGCGTTGACAGCAGTCCGAACTTTTAGAAGAAGTCTGTTTGACGAAATAAAGCTGTGTTTCGCGCTGAACAACACGCAAGCCCACTGAATAATCCAAGTCGTGCCCCGGGTAGTTGTTGCGCTCAGTGAACGACCTCTGGCCAAACTCGGAAAACAAGAAATTATCCGAAAACTGCTGAGCGCGCCGGCTGATACCGTTAAACCCGCAGCCTGACCTCCACTGGACACTCGTATGGGAGATTGTTTTAAAGCTCTTCGACAATGAAGTCTAATGTGTTGTTGTTGTTGTTTTTAAAGCGAGTTACCGTCCAGGGTGTCTGCGCCTCGGCCCCTCTCTGGTTCTGAGCCCCGTCAGCTTCAGCCTCGTTGCGGGCGCAGCTCGGGCCAGCAGGCGCCACCAGGTGCTCATTTACATAACTGCACCGGCTGTGTCCAATCACGTCTCCGAGCAAGGTGCCTGATTGAATATTCCAGCGGGCACGCCGTCCAATCAGATCTCCCCGTGGGCGGGAGTTGTGACCTTAACGACACTGGAGAGTGAAATTCAATGAGGAGCCTTTGAGGGGCGAAGGGAGTTTCTTTGTTGCAGCAACACAGAGATTTGGGGAATATGACATGTGATACAGCAGCACGCGGACTGCTTTCACCTTGTTAACCATTCGCGTGTCAGACAATGTTGCTCTGCTGTTTGAAAGAGGATTACTTGATAATGTAAACTTGAATTATCTGTTCTGCCTCTCAGCATCTGGCCTGGGCCATTAAATGTGGTCCCACAACCCCTCTGCCTTGGTATTTACCTCTAAAGGAAACTTTATTACAGAGTATTGCTGGTGTAACTGTATGCCATTACTGCCTCTGGGCTATAATGACTCAGATTGAAGGGTTTGCAGTAAAACACAGCAATGGAGCTGGAACCAGGAGAGTCGGTGATATGGGACCCCGAGGCAAAGCAGGAGTGAAATGGGAATTCATGTTTTAAAAGAGCCACATGTGTGTATGTTTATGCTGAATTACATCAAAAACCATTGAACCACTCAGACACACAAAGGCAGAAAAAAAACTATGTGTAGGAGTTACAGTATGTGTTGGTACTTGTTTGACCGAGAGGAGGGAAACTTTAGCTGGCACTCAATCAGCAGCGAGGGCCCATAAAGGTAATTTACCTCAATCTGAGCTCCACCTTGGATAAAGAGGCACGAGGAACACAGATACTTTCTCTGCTGCCTAATGTCTACTGATACAAATGTACTGTGTTTTCACTGAGTAAATAAAGTCACTTCA